>NW_006798529.1:1435422-1570711 GCF_000442215.2 Lipotes vexillifer | reverse complement strand
CTTTCCCTATAATCAATTATTAAGTTGATTACACCATGTCTTGAGAATACATTGCTAAATGACAGAATCTCTCAGAGAACATAAAATCTTGATTCTCTATAAAATGACATAAAACTCCAGCACACAGAAATCTCATCCATTAGAAACTAGCAGGGCAGCCTGGATGTCGAGTAATTAGAAACAGCAGTCTTTAAACAAGGCTCAAAGATATTCAGATACCCCAAATATAGCTTGTTTAAATATGCACACATACACACACATGCATACACAGGAAAGCTCTGGATCCAGGCCAGACTTGGTGAAAGTACCCTTCCTTTTCCAAGCAGAACGCTCAGGCAGGGAGTAAAATACCTCACTGTTGGGAGGGCCTTAGATGGATCATCTTTGTGCTTACAGCTTAAGATCTACTCCCCAGTCTTCTAAACAAGTAAATAATTGAAGACCATTACCACTTTTGGGGCTCTCTCACAGGCTTCTTAGCCTCCCATCAAAGCCAAGCTCTGTGTCTAAAAGCAGCAGCCACACTGAGCAGAGTCTCAGGGAGACTACTGATTAATTGCTTTTGCATTTTGGAAGCGCATCCAAAGATGTTGTACAATAGTGTTTGTTTTTGCCGTTGCCAAACCTTGTTTAGGAGGGCTCTGGAGGATGACAAGGATGCACTCAAGATGGTGAGAGAGGTGCGCGTGATCAGCCCAGGTGCGCTTGCCAACTCTGCTCCCAGGGAAGCTTCTGAAAGCAGGTATGAGGAGGGTGGGGGGTGGGGGGGCGGGTGGGAAGGGATGAAATCCACACCGCTGGTCATGGCCTCGGCCACTCCACGCCTTCTTCCTTGGCATCACTGGAGACTCAGCCTAAATAAAGACCACCAATTAGAGTTCTGAGAAATCCTCGATTTGCTGGCAGTCGGGAGGCAGAAATAGGAAACCAAGGAGAGGCTTGCCCTCTTAAGCCTTGTGGGTGCCAAAGGCCTTACTGAAATTCAGTAATAGATGATGGCGAGCACGGACTCATTTCGTTCCGGCAAATTCTGTCAGCATCAGCAGGCCTCACACTGTGATCTGCCTTTCTGCCTCTCCCTCTATCAACTCCACATGTTGCCCCGGTGGCTGTCTTTGTACTTAATAGAACTTGTCAAAACTTATCTATCGGTTGCATGGAGAGCAGACGTGGGTGGTCAGGGGAGGGCCAGCTGGGTGCGGACTGCCATTCCTGGTGGCCACAGACATCCCCCTGCTCGGTTCTTCTCTAAATTAAGGGGACATTTTGATGAGTCACTGGGTTTTTAAATAATTCTCACACCGGCCGCTGGATTAATAGCACATTTATGTTTATTTGAAATCCCAATCTTTACTTTCATGTGGATTTTTGGAGGTTCTCAAAACTCTGAGAGAAATAAGCCATGTTTCCATTTGTTTGGAGGAGTTTTTAATATCTTGGATGTATATGTTTATGAATGTAAATATACACAAATATGTAAACATGTGTGAATGTACATTATTTTGTATATTTGCATATGTGTACATTTAGCAGCGTGGCCATATTATATGTGTATGTACAGATACATACAGAGTAATGTTTATGTACAAACTGTCATGGACATATTTATACACACACACACAAATTCATATATATATAAAATATAGATCCATATATAAGATCTATATTTCCATAAGATGTTATGGAAAAACCCAAACAAATGTTTTGGCCAACCCAATACATGATCTATATTTTTTAATATATATTTATATATAAACATCATATATACATACTATATGTGGTATGATGATGTTATGGCCAGGCTGATTGTGTGTGTATATGTGTTCATACATATATATACAAACACACATATATTAATATATGTGCACACATCTCAATATTTGCATATATATTGCATACATATATATGCGTGCGCACACACACACACACACACACACACACACACACACACACCCAAGTTTTGCATACCCAGATGACCTTTTCTGTCCCTGATATAACAACACAGTATGTCCTTCCAAGAAATCGGTCTGTGTCACACCCAGTGACATCTCCCTGCCAAGAGTCCGATGTTCCCTGAGCTGCATCCAGTGCCACTGGCATGCTGTGTGGCTGGCCTCTCTCTGGGACTTACCCACCCATTACCTAGCCTGAGAGCCAGGGAAAGGAGATTCTGGTAATGGACCAGCTGAAAATTATCCTTGGCCATGTAGGAATCCCACAACCCTGACCTCAGGCCTTTCCCTTTGTGCCACTGAGAATTCCAGGAGGAGCTGGAATGGGATGGCAAAGTTGTGTGACCTGGTCATTTTACCTGTAACATGTAGGCGGCACATATGTATAGTGGTACAATCTGAGGTACTGGAATGAGCATGGGGGTGGAGCCTGTCAGGCCTGGGTTCTGCAGTTACCAGATACAAGATTTTGAACAAAACTGGATTTCTTACTGGCAAAATGAAGTTATTAATATGTTTTATTTGGGAAAATAATACTAAGTGCAACTAGTATACTACAACCCCCAGATCTCAAGAAATAAAATCCCATAAAACCGATTATATTTCTTGCTCATACCACAGTCCAATGGGGGTGAGCAGAGCAGGAAGTGGAACAGGGACATCCTACTCCCTGGATCTGGTGGGTGACTACGGCTCATTTCTTCTGGTGGCTCTGCCATGCTGTAGGGACTCAGAGTGCCCCAGTGGATTCTCTCCATCTGACCAGCCAGTGAGCAGAGTGAGAGAGCACAGAGCAGCACAAAGCAGCATGGCTTTTAGAGGACAAGTCTGGAAATGGTACATGTCACTTTTAGCCATATTCCAATAGCCAGAAATGAATCTCATGACCCAACCTAACTGCAGGAAATCTGGGAAATGTAGTTTAGCTGAGTATCTAGGAGTGGAATGAAATGGGTTTGGTCAACATCTATTTGACAGGGTTGGGAGCATTAAATAATGTCCTGTATTTAGAGCCGCCAGTATAATCCTACTTCCTCATGTCACTGTACCTGCTTTCATTATTGTTATTGCTGCTGCTGCTACTACTATTGTTATTATCTTTATTATTTGCCAAGCAGAGAAGAAATTGTTAGCAGCATTCTTTTAAATATCTCACTTTAAGATGGTGTTATTACTATAATCAGAAAATGTTTGCATATATTCTGGAAATAGAAGCAAAAGACATGATACCTTTTTTTCTAAATTTCTAACTTATGGAATATATTTCAATATATATCGATTTATCATCTCTCTTACTTTGGCGTTGGTTCTTGCCTGCCTGTAAAATACTGTCATCTTGCTTTCTGAGACTATTAGGTCCAGGCATTCCACCATCCAACAGGTGGGATTCCAATTCTTTGTGTGCTATGCTTGCGGAAGGTCACTTCCCTGATATTTGCAATTACTTCACAGTTGGTGGGTTTTTAATGCCCCACATCTTTGCCATAGTTGAGAATAAGCATACATGAACTCCAATTCTTCTCCTTTAGCTGAACTAACAAATGTTTACGTCCCCAAGGCTTGTCCCTGGTCAGAAACTCATGATTCATCTGAATTCTTAATTTATTCATAACACTCCTATGCAAATTAATTCCCACCCCCAGCAGGTACCTAAGGTCAGTCAAGTGACAAGGATTTGTGCTGGGTCTGGAGGAAAGGGTCTCGTACCTGAAGCTGGGAAATATCAAGTCAGGAGAATTCAATGGGCTTAAAGCTGTGGCAGAAGTTGAAGCCCACATTCTGGGGGAGAGTTCAAAGGGCTCATCAATGCAAAAGAACATCTTAGTGTGTTGGTCCCCAGGTCTGGATTAGAATTGTGATTCTGTTATTTACTATCCATACAATATTAGGAAGCCACTTTCCTTTTCTAGTTTAGTTTTCTTATCTGCAATGTGTAAAACAGCAGAACCAACCTTTAAGGAGACGGTTTTGAGGATTAAATGAGATAATGTAAGTAAAGTCCTCAGCACGACACTCAGCACATAGAAAATACTTGATTGAAAACTAGTGCAAACCAAGCAAGCCAAACGTAATGACCACTTCTGGCTTTTAGGAGGTACCCAGAGTGGGCTAGGACTAGCAGAGCCACACAGCAACTCTAATAAATTCATTTTCTATCTCAATTGACCAACTGACTCTGATATCAACAAGAGAGACTGCATCTGGCCCAACCCTCACCATCCAACACCTTTTCAGAAGAATGGGTTGGTATAGAGTAGAACTTCTGCCCAGATCACTGATATGAGGGACTTGTAATTCAGCGGAGACCCTGTTTTGCTTTTGGAGCTAAACAGCCCTAGATCAACTTGTTGTAAATCTTAAATGTCCTATGCTCTCTCTGACTTGTACACACTATGTCCCCACCACTGTGAATGCAAGATAATTGGGTATCTTCAGTTTTGGAAGACTGTGCTTTTCACTATTCTGTGTGTTAGGAATTTCATGCTGCTCATTCACGTCTCAGTTTTCCACACTAAATCATTAAATCCCTCTATGCCCATAGAACTGTGCCACAAGGGAAGAGGGGGCCACAAGGGAAGAGGGGGCCAGTTTTTTGTTGTTGCTGAATGCAGGAATGAATAAACAGCAGCATTAAGAGGTGATTTTTCTAGAGCACTTTCCTTTGGGATCACAGAAGTCGGATACATTTTTTTTCCATGCAGCACTATGTTAAATATGTATTTGTTCATTTCTCTCCTGTAACATCCCCTCCATCTGACTCATAGATAAAGGTAGACCAGATCACAGAGTTAACTGTTCTTCTGGAGAGTGAACAGGGCTTTGAGCTGGGAATCTTAGGTTAGAGCCCCAGATGTGCCACAGAGCATCAAATGAACGTGGGCAAGTTACACAAAGTACCTGTTAGGAACTGAATGTGTCACCCCCGAATTCATAAGCTGAAGCCCTCCCCTTCCCCTCAATGTCATGGTAGGGCCTTTGGGAGGTAACTAGAATTAGATGAGGTCACAAGAGTAGAGTCCCTATGTTGGGATTAGTGCTCTTATCAGAGTCACGAGAGAGCTTTGCTGTCCCTGCCTCTGCCGTGTGAGGATACAAGGAGAAGTCAGAAGTTGGCAACCAGAAAGAGAGCTCTCACCAGAACCCGACCACGCTGGCACCTTGATCTTGAACTTCCAGCCTCCAGAACTGTGAGAAATAAATTTCTGTTGTTTATAAACTTCCCAGTCTATGATATTTTCATGGCAGCAGCCTGAATGGAGTAAGTACCTAAGCCAGAATTTACTCCTTTGTGCAAGGAGGAAGCTTGACTTCATAGTCATGAAAGCTGTGTTTCCAGACGTGTGTTCTGATGAACAACTGGATGTAGGTCCTGGGACTTCCTCAGATACTCTGTCTAAGAAGCTCTACGGGTGGAGCCCAGGCATCTGCATTTTTAACAAGCTCCCAAAGTGATTTGAGGGCACGCTGTTTTCTAAAGTTCTCTTTTGCAGAAATATTGTAGGATCATAGCCCTGCAGGGTACTTGTCTTGCAAAGGGATTACTTGCACACGTGTGATTAGCTCACCTCTTTACACTGTAATATAAATTATGTTGATTTTCTTTTTTAGAAAAGCTTTCAATATACGGTTTCTGTGATTATTAAGAGATTCAGCTGTATGGTCACCTCCTGTGGAAATTCTTCCCATAATATCCTCCTCCCTTGCCCTCTCTGCTTTCTGTGCATCCCAGTAGGCTGGCCTGATTGAGATAATTTTATATTCCCACAGTGTATTCCCAAACTGCAAACCTTGATCAGTAAAAAATTGTTGAACAAACCAATTAACAAATCCGATTTTAAGCTCATTCAAGATTATCTTGTTAGAGCTATTTTCAGCTTTTATTCTAGAAACGGGTAGCACCACATCACAAGTATGTCCTGCATCCTTCTTTCCCTCAATATTATCCCTTATCTGTTCTGCACACATAATAGTAGTTCTTACCCTGCTAAGCAGTAAAGGAAACAATGGCAACAGAAACAACTTTGTCCCTGCCCTCCAGGAGGAATGGCAGGGCTGCCCAGGAAGACAGAGGTGTAAACAGGCCATGGGAAATGCATACACAACGGTCCCACCTGCTGGGTGAGCAGAGAAGGCAGGCCCTTCACCCCATCTGCAGGGTCATGGAGGGCTACCCAGGCCAAGTGCAGCCTAAGCAGAAGCCCAGAGAACTAGGCAGAGACAGAGGGGCCGATGGAGGAAAACCAAGTGTAAAGGCACCTGCACCTTGAACTTGGCATGCTCATATTTTGTCCTCTTTTACATCCACAAGTTTCCTCTCCTGGCCTGAGCTGTAAAGTTACCATAGGTGTTCACTTTCTCTTTTTCTTTGTTTTTTAAAACTTTTATTGGAGTATAGTTGATTTACAATGTTGTGTTAGTTTCAGGTGTACAGCAAAGTGAATCAGTTATACATGTACATATATCCATTCTCTTTTAGATTCTTTGCCCATATAGGTCATTACAGAGTATTGAGTAGAGTTCCCTGTGCTGTACAGTAGGTCCTTGTTCGTTACCTATTTTATATATAGCAGTGTGTTCCTCAACAGACCTAGGCCAGGCTTGGGTGTCTCAAGGCTGTGACTCTTTAAATTTAGGACAGTCGCACATTTGGAGGACCACATACTTTTGGTGCCTTTCTGCTATGTGTTTTTTTTGGTTTGTTTGTATGTTTTTGTTTTTGTTTTTGTTTGTTTTTTTATTGGAGTATGATTGCTTTACAATGGTGTGTTAGTTTCTGCTTTATAACAAAGTGAATCAGTTATACATATACATATGTTCCCATATCTCTTTTCTCTTGCGTCTCCCTCCCTCCCACCCTCCTTATCCCACCCCTCTAGAGGGGGAAGGGTAAGCTGTGACAAAGTGAGAGAGTGGCATGGACATATGTTTTGTTTGTTTTTACTACACTTTCTCCCTTTCTCTTTCTTCTGCTCACACAGCAACCTGTGCTTCCTTCTACGTGAATACTACTTGTCCAGGGTCACAGATTCAAACACCTCCCTGGGCCAGAAAGGTGATGAATCATAGTTATGGATATGGGGAGTGGTGGAACCTCTGAGGATCTAGATAGCACATGCCCTATTTCCAATTCACTGTCTTGCTCTGAGCCAGCCAAACAGAACACCTCTGCTTGGTGGATCTGGACCACTAGCCTCCCATGTGTGACCTCTCTCAGTGAGGTCCCGGGGGCAGAGCTGATGTGTTATTTATTTTCCAATCTCTGGAGCTCTGGGAACAGTAGGCATTTAGGAACTGTTTGTGTTTGAATCAAAATGAACTTTCCCAGCAGAACTTTTGAAAACACCGGCTGTGCAAATTCTGATCCACCCTGCGTGATTATCTGCTCAGTCAGATAAAGGTAAATTAGTAAATGGATGAGTAAGAAAAAAGAGACTCTGAAATGATAGGAAACTTGCCTCAGATGATTCACCTAGTAAGAGATCAAGTTAGGATTTACATCTAGTGGTGCCTGGCCCCAACCACTGTGGTGTTCTGTGCAACACAGGAAAACAAAAATTGCCTATAGTAACAATTCGATCAGAAGATTTCTTTTTAGTTGTCAAACAAATCGTCAAAGGCCATTCTCATCATGTCATCCTCTTGCTTAAAACTCTTCCCATTGTTCTAAGTGCAAAGACAAAGTTTCTTAACATGGCCCATAGGACCCTACAGGGTACAGACCACACAACTCCCTTGCTTTAGGATCCTAGCCTTACAATCCTTCAAGATTTCCTTGTTTACTTGGAATTTGCACTTAGTTTCCTCTGCTGCAAATCCCTCCCTCACCAACCCCTTGCTTAAGACGAATTTATCCCCCTCCTCCAGCTCTTTTTTTTTTTTCTTTCTTTTTTGGCTGTGCCGTGTGGCTTGTGGGATCTTAGCTCTTAGACCAGGGATTGAACCCAGGTCCTCAGCAGTGAGAGGGTGGAGTCCTAATCACTGGACCTCCAGGGACTTTCCTATCCTCCAGCTCCTTACTTTAGAATCTCTTCTCCAGAAATCATCCTCTAACATCTCTGCCTAAGTATAATCCCTCTGCCGTATTGCCATCATCCTCCACGCTGTCCCTTTACAGCTGAGCTTACACAATCATGCATTAACTACCTAGAGTGTTGCTTGGACTGGCAGAGACAGTGCCTATCTTGTCCTGTTATACTGCCAATACCTAAGGCAAGGTTTGGCCCAGAACCAGTGACCAATAAATATTTGTTCAGTGAATGGATGGAAGTTGCCCATTATCAGGGATGCATGCATGAGTGTCAGCCAGCTGGCCAGTCTTCAATGATGGAGCTGCTGGGCGTTGTGTGTAAAAGGTGGGGAAAGGGTAGGGTTAGGATAGCCGATTCTGAGAATCCCTTCTGGGACTCTGAGCCTACGCTGTCTCTCCCAAAGGTCCAGAGGACATTTATGGGGCTCGTGCTGCTTGCACGGCAGTCTGAGACCTGTATAAAGTAGGTCAGGTACCATGATATAACTCGACAAGTCACTCACGAGAGACCCTGCTGTCCCAAACAATTCAAGTCAGAGAACCAAGCCATGGCTGAATAGGCAGAGGACGAGGATGTTTATTAAGGTGATAGAGCATAATGAACCCAGGGCAACAGAGGGATGTCTGACTCGTATTAAATCAGTTATCAAACACTACAGCAGTGTCCCCTCTTCTCCGTGGCAGCGGTGCTAGCCAGTGACATGTTAGGTCAATCAAGGCATATGCAATCACAGTTGCTGTAAAAACAAGCACTAAAATCCCTTTTCCAGTCTAATTTAGTGCTTGGATTTCTACTGGACCCTCCCAATCACTGTGCATAGAATATAATGACAAGGTGACTTTGGGACAGCTCCTTCTACCATCTCTGGACTATTTCAACCCTCAATATTTGTGGCAAGCAGCTTCCAAATCTGTTGAAAGTCAACAGGGCTTAAATACTCAGTCATTTTAGGAAAAGAGACATATATCAGTCTCTCCAAAGAGGGTGTAGCAAGCAAGTGACAAAAAGGACTTTGAAAGAATGGGTTGATCAGAGGTAAATTGATTATGAAGGTTACCCTGATGGCAAAACTTCTGGATCACTATTGACTACAAAACAATGCCCAACCTTCTAGAATGGTGTTTGGTGTCTCCTTCAATCTGGTGCCCACCTGCTCCTCGAATTCACTCCATCCCCTTCTCTGAGTGCACAGGGTTCCTTGTTCTCCAAACTTTTTGCCATTGCCCATCTCCACAGAGAAAACTTCCCAGACAACCCTCTCCTCACAATACTGTGGCCAAATGCGTAAACACACATTATAGCATTTATTAAATTATTAACTCATGTCCCTGCTGGTCTGGGCCCCCCCGAGACTGTATATCGTCAAGGGCAGGAGCTATTATTTAGTGTTTTCTCATATAAGCCTCAGTGCTTGGTGTAGTTTCTGGCAAACAGGCAGTATCACATACACAGAAGTTTAATTCATCAAAGAGTGAGCAGAGAGATGAATGAATGGATGAATGCAGGATTGGGAAGCAAAGGGTTGGTGCTGCAAAAATGTGGACCTTTCTCCAAGAGCCAGCTGAAGCCACTGAAGAGTTTACAGGAGGGACTTATATATCTGCCTTAGAAAAATCAATCCAGCTACAGGGAATGGTGGTTGGAGAGACCTCAGGCAGAGGGACTTGTGGGGAAGATGTAAAAGTCCACCAAACACATGATGGTGGCCAGGTGAGGTGACAGTCGATCTAGAAAGAAATTAATGGATAAGGAAGGTAATTAGGACCTAATTTAAACAAGACTTGGTAAATATTTGAATAAGGGTGGTAAGGATGGCTTCCTGATCTCTGCCATGAATAAGTGGGTAGATGGAAACATTATTTAATGAGATGGGAAATTGTTTTAAATTGCATAGTGACTCTTTCCAGAATTATTTTTGACATGTGTGTTAAATTCCATAATCATATTAATAAATTATTAGTTGACTCTAGTGTATCTTTCTAAAGTTTTTTCATAATAAAGGGTATGTGAGTTAAATTGTACCCATTCAGAGAACTTGCGTGTATTTCTGTTGCCTATGAATTTCTGTTTTAATTAGCTAATTTTGTTGATCATAATTTGAAGCTCTTTTGGTGTTGATTAGGTTGAGGTTTATTTTTGTTCTGATACCTTGTATATCTGACAGTATATTTATTTTGCTTTACACTCAAAATAAAGTTGACTACAGAAAATTCTTTGGGTAAAATATTTTTTTACATCAGAATTTCATGGAGATTCATATTTAGGGTTGCAAAGGAAAACACACATGCGCTTGTTTCATTTTTCACAATCACTGTGGTGAAAAATATCTTCTTTGGGTCTAACAGGCAAGTATATGACAACAGATGGCAGAACCCGTAAGTGTGTATCCATGTTGTTCGGACTTCGATTTGTGAGTTTGGAAGATGTAAATGAAACTTTTGAATACCTTGTGGAGAATGCAGAAGAAAAGGTAGATGACCTAATGGATTAGGTTGAGAGAGTGTACGTCTGTGAAAACTGTGGCAGAGGCAGGAGACCATAAGCTCCAAGATTTCCACCGGAAACTTGGGATGTTTGTACATTGGTACTGAATGGCTATCACAGAATGGACAATGCATTAGAAGCCTGCCATAGAAAATTTTAATGAAGTTAAATGTTTGCATTATTTAACAAATCATGGACCAAGTGTCTCCATGCACATTTTGGACAGGACTGATTATCAAGGGACCCTTGGTGTGGACCACATGCCTCAGTGACTATTTTGGAAAGAACCAAATACCCTGCAAGAATAAAAATCAGTAATGTCAGTCCTATTCACCCTGTGATGTAAGAATATTACATCAAACTGCAGTCAATTACTTTTAACAAGCTATTCACAGAAAGTGAGAAATCAATTTGAGCAGATGTATGTTTATGGACAGTAATGAATGATACCTTTAAATGTGAAATATTTCCTCTTTATTAGGCATTTTAAAATAATGTGTCATATTTTCATTAAATTTTATAAACATTTCATTTCAAATACTTCATCATTTGGGAAATAGGGAAATTTGAATTTATAGTTGATCAATACATAAATTTTAACAACTAATGTGTGCACCAGAAAAGACTGTTCATTAAATTCCAATGCATTCAATACTCAAGCACTTCTCAGTTGAAATTAGAAAACACTTATAGTCTCTACTACTATTCTAAATACTGGGTACACAGGGGCAGAATTGATCCAGGTCCTTTCCTTCAAGGACCTCACAGTCTGGAGTGGACAGACATTCAAACGAATCATAATGCTGAGGTGAGTGTACCACAGGATGTAGGGAAGTGCCCACAGAGCAGGGAATGATTTATACTCTTCAGAATGGTTGAAATGAGGTATTGAGAGAGACTTCTAGGAAGAGGTGGTTTCTGAACTGAAATGTCACGGGGGCATGGAATTTTAAGATGTGCACATAAATTTGTAAGCAGTTTCTTATTCCTGGAGCATAATATTCAAGGAGGAAGAGATAGACACTGAGGCTGGGTCAGAAGCCCTGTGAGCCTCCTAAGTACTTTTGAATTTATTCTTATTCTGAGAGCTGCCAGGAGACAATCAATTATTTGAGGCAGGGCAGGGATAAAAATCAATTGTTTGTGGCAGGGCAGGAGCCTAATTCCAAGGTGGCCCCTGAAACATCTGCCTCCCTACTTTCCCAGGATCAAATATATGATCACATCAGGATGACATCCTTGGAGCCCACTTTGTTTTTAACAAAGGGAAGGTCAACTTGAGGACACAGGAGGGGAGTGGCATCTCCTGCCTTTGCTGGCTCCAGGTCCTATGTCAGTTCCAGGGTGGAGGTGCTCCTCTTCTGAACTTTCCCCACACAGGTGTGCACCAGGCTCTGCCCTCTCTCGGACGTGGGTTTTATTTCTCCCAGAGACAATGGGATTCTAAGTGCATCGACCAGGAATGAAGGAGGTTGCATCTCTTTTCAGGCTGTGGCCCTGAGCTCTCAGGCCTTAACAATGGCTTGGCTGATAGCAACAGGCTGTCGAAGACTTATTGTCTCTCTGAATTTTGTTGTTTGTACTTTTTTCTTCTCTGTGAAAAGAAAGGGTGCCATTCTTTCCAGAATCCAGCACATTTTTTCTTCTCCCCAGTCACTCAACAACCTTGAAGTTTGCAGCAGTTACAAAAACAACTTTGCCTCCTGGCTCTGCCCTTCAGAGGCCAAGGTTTCTTTCTCAGGGACCGTAGGTTGAAGATTCCCCCAGCAATCAATCCTTCCTGTTAATAATAATGATAAATGCCATTTGTTGAGCACCTTTTCATATGATGAATACGAAGCTAGTTTGTTTCCCTTTTTAATTAAAAATGTTAAAGATTTCATTCTGAGAGAATTTAGATTTATAAATGGGTTGCAAAAGAGAGTGCAAAATTCTCATACACCTTTTACCCAACTACCCCAAATATTTGCACCAACAAGACAGTGATCAAAGACAGCAAATCAATATTCACATACTACTATTAAGGAATCTACAGATCTCATTCAAAGACTGTCCATCTCCCTTTTCCTCTGTTCTAGAATCCAATTCTAGATCACAGACTGCATTTGCTTGCCATGTCCTTTTATCTTTGTAATCTGCAGCCATCTTCCCTCAGTCTTTCCCTGTTTATTGTGACCTTGACACTTTTGAAGAGTCCTGATCAGTTATTTTGTAGATTTGGTTTTGTCTCAAATTAGGTTTGTCTGATGTTTCCTCATGATTAGATTCAAGTTATACATTTTTTGCAGAAACACGAGAAAGGTGATTTAGTTCTCTTCTTAGTATCAAGTGTCCCTGAGATAAATGTGTCTCACTTCTGATCACTTTGGTCACTGGGTTCAAGTGGCATCTGCCAGATCTCTCTACTAAAAAGGTCACTAATTTTATTCTATTACAATCAGTGAAGATCTCATGGCATCAGATTTTGAGACTATGTAAATATCCTGTCTCTCATCATTCTTTCACCCACTACTTTTAGCATCCATTGAGGATTTCTGAGTGAAACACTTTTTACTACAGTGTTTGACAAAGGTGATTTTTAAAACTTTTACATTATTTTTTATATATTTCTAAATTGGGATTCTTTAATAAGGAAGAACTTTCCCTTCCCCTCCATGTATTTATTTATTCAAATATTTATATCAGTATGGATTCATGGGTTCTGGTTTTGTCCTATGGGTTAGAGTCCATCACTATCATTATATAACCTATTGTTTAAATTGTTCTAGTTTGGCCCTTAGGACAAAGTTCATGTTGGTTCCTATGTCCATTTAAGAAGTCCCCGTCTTTTCTTGAACATGTCCTTATTTTTTAGGGACCACAAGATGATATGGGCTCATAATGCACTTTCCTTGCACCAGTCCTTGAATCAACCATTTCTCCAGACTGATTTCCTTTCTTGGAGGATGATACCTAGAAACAAAAATCTGGGTTCTAGGAGTGCTCACTGCTACTGGGTATCACAATTTCCAGGCCCTTTCAGTGGACAATACAGAACTAGCTTTTATATACATTGACTGATTTAATCTTCTCAACAAGCTTCTGGGAAAGAAGTAAATATGGTCATCTTACAGACAATGAAAATGAGAGAATTTGGCACAAATTAATTGAGGTCTCACAACTGAAATGTGGAGGAATTAGAATTAAACTCAAGTGTGCTGGCTTGAGAAGGCAGTGTCCTTCCTACCATGTGGTGCTAATTCCTGGAAGATGAGGACAGGCCTGTCCTCTCCAGTTGGCATGGCAGACCTATACTCCTCATGCCTCTTCTCTGGACATTTTTTTCTAGTTGTCCAGATGGGGGCCTCTGGGCTATCCCACTGAGGCCAACATAGTCTACCTTTGGTCTCACCTTGGACCCTCATGCATTCTTTGATTTACCCCCAAGTAAATCAAAGAATGATAATTACTGATTATTCCTATTCAGGTATTCAGTTCTTTATTCCTCCAGGAAGCCCTCCTTGATAACAACATGCACACAGCATCCATTCATTATACATCAAAATCTTGATCTCACTTGTAGCCAATCAACTGATTAATTATGTGACTATTTGCTTAATGCATAGCTTCTCTGCTAGACTTTAAAATCTGAGAGAGCCAGAATAGTGGTTGGTACATTGCTTGACATATAATAGGTACTTAAGCAATATTTGTCGACTGGACCAGTAGAGGCAGTTGGCCATCTCCTATTCTGCCTCCCAAGGTGTTATACCAGTGGATTCTGGGAAAGCTCCCCTGTGCTTCCCCAGGCTCAAAGGAAATATTTATTTTCTCTCATCTCTCCGCAACAGTAGAAAGGCTATTCCTCTGTCATAAGCAGGGACTCCTTTCTGCTCTTAATTGGTTAATTGTTTAATTAAGTCTAATTGCTTAATTGGATTAATCCCTTCTTGTCCCAAGGGGCATCAGCAGTGGATGGACAAGCTCTCCACCCACTGGGGAGAGGATCTGCTGCAGGATCATCTGAACAGAGCCTTCTTCCCCTTTACGTGGAACCTCTGGATGGAGGTAAAAGTCTCTGCAGATTAGCGGGGCTTCAAGAGAAGGTTAGTTTATGGACTTTGGGGGATGCTGGTGGGGTCAAGATTAAGTGTCTGTACCCTAGGAAGACAGCTAAGATTCCAGATGCACTGCCACTTACCTCGATCTTCCCACAGGAGTCCAGGAGAGGATGGGACAAGCAAGCCCAGCGCTGGAGGGAATGGAGTGTAGGCAACGAAGAGAGCATCCCGATGAGTAGAAATGATGCTGCCAAAGCTGACCCGGCTGCCAGCCTCCACTTCTCCTCTCCCTAAAAAGTGGCCTCATATAATTTCCTTGTGAACCCAGCCCACTGGGTTCTCTATAACGTTGCAGTCAAGCCTCATTTAAGTTGGTAATTTTCAAAAAAGTCTAGTTCAGCCAGTGGGCAACTTTGACTGAACATTCCTACAACTGAACTTTTTCCTTAATTTGGAGACCAGCCCTCACCCTACAGGCCTCCTTTCTCTGAGAGTAGATCCCGGCCTTGTCCAGCAGACTTGAGTCCATGTTCGGAGTAAGAGATGTATCTTGAAATACTGAACCACTGAAATCCATAAAGGCAGGGACTGTTTCTTTCTGTCTGGGACTAAGTCTCTAGAGCCACACCAAGAGTCTGGCACAGGGCAGGAGCCCAATAAGTAGTTAGTGGATGAATGAATCAAACGCCTGTTGCCTTTGTGGCTAAGAGATATATACTTACCCTGTGACTCAGAATGATAGAATGGGGAGGTGGGTCTGGGTCCAGAATAAGGACGGATGTGTTAACAGTCAGCCACCTTATAGGGTCACAGGTGGTGTCTCCACCCCTGTGGGGACTCCAAGGAGACTTTAGGTACAGGCATACTGGAAAGGGAATTTTTGCAGAGTTGGACCAGACAGCTTTTGTGACAGGCCCCCTGTAGCACTAAAATGTTGTGATTCAAAAGATACAACAATGCATAGTGATTAGGGCACAGAGCTTTGGGTCATATACAACTCAGTTTGTAAATTGTAATTTAATTTTATTCCTGATTTCATCATTTTCCACTTTTGTGATTGTAGCAAGTCCTTGTCTGTTAAATTGTCGAATGACAGGGGAGACCACAGCCAAGAGTGTCATGTCTGCTCCATCAGTTTCTACTCCCCACTTGGCATTTGCATCATTGCCACTGTTCTTCCTTGTCTCACACACACACACACACACACACACACACACACACACACACCCCAAATCAGACTGGGGATGTTTTTCTCATTTGGATTTTAAAAGCTGACATGAAAATCCATCACTTGAACTACTTTGCTCACATACAAGGCTCAGGGGAGAGAGTTATTTTTATAAAGTCAGAGGAGGCAACCTGACACGGGCTTCCTGGAGCCCATTTCCAGGTTCTCTGCCAACACGTTGTATGCTTTGAGTTCTCATGGTCCCCAACTCTGAATGAGAAAGTAGCTAGTGTGACCCTCTCCCCAAGAGGCGGGAGTGTTTCTGAACTTGAGAAGAGATGTGTAGACTTCCAGGGAAGGTGTGGGAGCCTACTGGCAGGGTGTTCACCGTTACCTGCTCCTGGACTATTTCTAGGGTATTCTGTTGCTGGAGGCCCCGTAAAAGTGCTACTTTTCTGACAGTGTATTTCACATTTCAGCACATAAAATTTCAAAGGAGGAAAAAACTGGCTTTTAACTTTTCCCCTCTGCAGCTTCTCCAGACTTGACTGTAATTTGCTGGGAATGGTATTTTTTTTTTAAAAAGAAGGAGATGAGGTAGATTTATAATTTTCTTTTTTTCTTTTTAGATGTTGGGGGTAGGAGTTTATTAATTTATTTATGTATTTTGGCTGTGTTGGGTCTTCGTTTCTGTGCGAGGACTTTCTCTAGTTGCGGCAAGCGGGGGCCACTCTTCATCACGGTGCATGGGCCTCTCACTATCGTGGCCTCTCTTGTTGCGGAGCACAGGCTCCAGAAGTGCAGGCTCAGTAGTTGTGGCTCACGGGCCCAGTTGCTCCGTGGCATGTGGGATCCTCCCAGACCAGGGCTCGAACCCATGTCCCCTGCATTAGCAGGCAGATTCTCAACCACTGCACCATCAGGGAAGCCCCTGGGAATGGTATATACACAGCAAAGCCAAAAAGATAGTCTGGGACCTGGGGTGAGACGGCATAAACAATGCCCCCAAAGGCCTGTGACAGCAGGGGGCAAACACGTCTGGTCTAGAGGGGGTTCCCTAAGCCCCCAGGGCTCCTAGTTGGGCTGGAAGACCTTGGGATGTCTGGATCCACGTCTGTTTCAGACTGTTTGGAAAGACATTTGGCAAAATCACCTGTACATTTTGGGCTGTGTTTCTTCAATTGAACAATATTAAAGACACAGATATGTGTTAATCTACTAGAGCAATTTTTGTGCAAAAAAAAAAAAAAAAAAGCATTTCATTCAAATCAGGCCTCTGAGGCGCAGAAAAATAAAGATTTGGAAGCCTAAGGTCTAAGGTCATCTCTAACAGTAGATGAAAAAGTAAAAACTATGGGCAAGGAAACATTTAAAGCACTTTCCATGCTTTTTTTTTTTCAGTACCTTTTGACCAGCTTCACCTATTTTGCCCTCCATCCCCACTTTCACTTCTGGCAACCACCAGTCTATTCTCTGTATCTATGAATTAGGGTTTTTTTTTGTTGTTTATTTTTGTTTGTTTGATTTTTTTAGTAACACATATAAATGAGATCATACAGTGTTTGTGTTTCTGTCTGACTTATTTCACATAGCATAATGCTGTTAAGGTCCATCTATGTTGTACAAATAGCAGGGTTCCTTTTTTTTATGGCTGAATTATGTTATTTATATATGTGTATATATATATATATAAATATATGTATATATAACATATATTATATGTATTATGTTATATATATTATTATAATATAAAATAGTATTTTATATATATGTCACAACTTTATCCATTCATCTATTGATGGTACTTAGGTTGTTTCCATTTCTTGGCTATTGTAAATAATGCTGCAATAAACATGAGGGGGCAGATATCTTTTTGAGACAGTGGTTTCATTCCCTTTGGCTAATTATCAAGAAGTGGGGGGCTTCCCTGGTGGCGCAGTGGTTGAGAGTCCGCCTGCCGATGCAGGGGATGGAGTTCAGAAACTTCTACTTTTTTACATTCTACCCTTTGTACCATTTAAAATTTTTATCAAGAATAATTTCTGTAATAAAGTTTGTAACAAATTGCGGTTAATTAATGTTCCCCTTCCCCCCCAACCAAAAAAAAAAAAAAAAAAAAAAAAAAAAAAAAAAAAGAAGTGGAACTGCTGTATCATACAGTAGTTCTTTTTTAATTTTTTGAGGAACTTCCACCCTGTTTTTCATGGTGACTGTACCAATTTACATTTCCACCAACAGTGCCCAAGGCTTCCCTTTTCTCCACATCCCAAGCTTTTTAATCATTTTAGAGGGGGTAATTGAAACTCAAGGGGGTCTAAAGAACTTAGGAAAAGAACCATGGAAAAGGGCATAAGAACGGTTCTGAACACCAATTCTCATGTTCTTACCCATCACTTCATTTAAAATGAATGAACTTCCATTTAAAGTGACTTTCACTTGAAAAAGCACTTTCATGACCTCTGTTACAGTCAACTGAGAATTTGAGACAACGATACTAGGTTGAGCTGAGCTTCACTCCACTTGAGAGGCAGGTAGCTGGGCAACCTGGAGTCTGAAACATCAGGATAGAGGAATCTGGAAGCCCATAGCACTGCTAGGACTTCCAAGGCAGAGCGGAAAAGACTGCATCACAGAGAGAGCTGAAATGCATTCAAGAGCTCACTTTTGGAGCTGGAAGAGAAAGACACAGAGTGTGAAGGCAGACAGATCTGGGTCAAAATACATCTTTGCCATTTGCTAGGCATGGAACTGTGTAAAGCCAGACTAACTCCCTCTGGTTCTCCATCTTCTTACATCTACCTCCCAACAGTGTTGCAAGAACTAAAACGAAGTCACAGATGTGCTCAAGCTCTGGTTCCCTTAACGTCCACTTTCTTGTTGCCTGAGCTAGGAGCAATCAAATCCATTTCTTTTTTCCCTTTATTCAGGAAACATTCCAATGACTCAGACTCATAATTAAAGGTTACTAAAACACCAAGATTCAGTCTACCTGTGCCAAGCTAAGCAGCGTCACTGAAGCTGGTCTGGGGATAATGAAATGCATTCTTGTTTTCATTAGCTTAACGGGTGCTCAAATTTGAACTTTTCCTGTGATCTTTATTTTCTTCCTTGAAAAATGAGATTTAAAATTCTCTCTGCTACATATATCTACTCTTTTTTAGATTCTTTTCCCATATAGGTCATTACAGAGAAAGACAAGTATTATATAATATCACTTATATGTGGAATCTAAAAAAATGATGCAAATGAACTTATTTACAAAACAGAAATAGAGTCACAGATGTAGAAAACAATCTTATGGTTACCAGGAGGGAAAGGAGGGGAGGAATAAATTGGGAAATTGGGATTGACATAGACACACTGCTATGTATAAAATAGATGACCATTTTTTTAAACATCTTTATTGGAGTATAATTGCTTTACAATGTTCTGTTAGTTTCTGCTGTATAACAAAGTGAATCATCTATATGTATACATATATCTCCATATCCCCTCCCTTTTGCATCTCCCTCCCACCTTCCCTATCCCGCCCTCTAGGTGGTCACAAAGCACCGAGCTGGTCTCCCTGTGCGATGCAGCTGCTTCCCACTATAAGGACCTACTGTATAGTACAGGGAACTCTACTCAATACTCTGTAAAAACTCTAGCTTTTTGACAGACATGTTTGTTAATGTGTTTCTCTATTGTTGCCCAACAGGACTTAGCCTATGGGCCACAGTTGGTGCATAATGACTTTAACAGCCAAGTTCGTGGGCCTCAGAGGACCCTAGCCAAGGCCAGTGGAAGTTGATTGTTTAAACAGCCATTTTTAACCACGTAAATCAGGATGGGGAACGGATCACTCTATTCTTGGGTCAGTTTGACATTCAATAAATCAGCTTATTTTCCTTGTTTATCTCCCTCTGTTCCACTCACGAGTTTTCAAAAATAAAGGTCACAATTTTTACTTTTAAACATGCAGTGCTCCAACCATTCAAAGTGTGGCTTGAGGAATCTTCAGGTTCAATGGAAGCAAAAACGTATATGCCCTAAGGGTGTCATCATGATGGTTTGACCTTGGGGAAGTTACTTGACTGTAAATTGAGTTTGTTTCTCACTTGGTTCTTGAGGGAGGGAACTGAAATTCTGAATGTGGGGTTATTCTTCCCAAAACTTAGTGGACTCTTGAGACCCACTGTGATTCGACATTGAGAGGAGAACAAGGAGTGAGATTATGCTTAAAATGACCTCTTCTCCGCTGGGGAGACTGAGATGACTAAACTGTGAAGTCACAGGAACCAAAGTACATAGCAAGGGCCAAGGACTGTCACTTTCCTTCTTCCAAATTATATAAGTTAAACTTCTCAATAAGGGGACCCAATAGTTAACTACAGTTGTAAAACAAATTGGGAGACAGATAATGAAATATCCAGCAGAAATGTCACTCATTTAAGCATTTATTTTAATTGACATAGCTTTACAATATAAATGTTAACTAAACTCATACACATATGTCTTCTTGCTGTCTTAATACCAGTGTTCATTCTTCTGTATTTTTTACATTTATTCCACAGATATTTATAAAGTATATACTATACTGTAAGCACTTGGGCTAGCATTTGTTTGTTTGTTAGTTTGTTTTGCAGTACGCAGGCCTCTCACTGTTGTGGCCTCTGCTGTTGCGAGCGCAGGCTCCGGACGCGCAGGCTCAGCAGCTATGGCTCACGGGCCCAGCCGCTCTGCGGCATGTGGGATCTTCCCGGACCGGGGCACGAACCCGTGTCCCCTGCATCGGCAGGCGGACTCTCAACCACTGCGCCACCAGGGAAGCCCCTAGCATTTGGTTTTAATGCCTGTGCATACCTATTCCAAGTATAGATTTTTATAATCTAACCATTTGTAAGAATGTTACTGTATTTCTACGGTATTTGTATATTGTAATTTTAATGTGGCCTGATAGTCACTGTGATCTACCTAAATAATTCTATTGTCAAGTATTTAGAGAGTTTTCCCTAAGCTACACACCCATGGTCATACTTACTGAATTAAAGCATTCACCCTGAACATTTCTGAACGTGTGGAACCTTTACTGGCTGAGTCTTTTAAAGACATCCATTTTATTCCACAAAATTCCCCAGTCACCAGCAAAGTGCCTTACACTGTGCTCAGGGGACACGGGAAGTGTCAGGGGGATAGTCACTGACTTCAGGTTCCTTTTAGCCTAAGGTGGGAGATGCATCAATCAAACAATGACACAAATACATGTAAAATTTACTTTCCAGTGACACTAGAGGGCTAACCCATGGTGCTCTGGAAGAGGGCACAGATCTTCCTGAGAAAGCAAATTAAAGCAAAGTTGTAGCCTTGCAGGCTGGATTTTATTTCTTTGAATTAATTCTGGAAGGAATAACGTGGGGAAAGAGGGGTGAAAAGGCTAAGACTCTTTAGGGCCCAGATCTTCATTGTCCAATCCTCCTCCTGCCTGTAAATAAATGTATGTGATGCATGAAGCAGCTGCTTTCTCTTTTAAAGCTTTCATCGTGTTTTTCTACAACAAGAGTGCTTCAATGCACAATTTTGCTGGATACTTTATTGGTTGAGTTAACACAACAAATACCATAAATCCAGTAATTACTAATTGTCTCCTCCATTATCAAGGAAGAAATGAATCATAAACCTTTTATTACTTTAACAGGGGACTACAGGAAAGATTAATCTCCCAGAGAGGCATTTTTCATCTTTACCTGGTGCCAGCTCCCCCACCCTGCACTCATCCTTACCTTCCCGGGCTTCCTGCTTAATGCTCTGTCATGGCCGCTGTTAGGATCAGGATGTCTTGAACTATCAGCAAGCATTGGCACCTGGTGATAAATCTCTGCAGACTTTGGTGACTTAGCAATTACTCTCTTTCCCTCATTGGGAAGAGGATAAAACAAAGAACGTGGTAACAGGGAGCCCTTCCCCACTCGCTGTGAGCCAGCAGGGTGGGCGATTGCTCTGGGCATCCCAGGCCAAGAATAAGGCTTTAGAAATACTACTTTGTAGCCAGCAAACTGTGCTTGAAAAGGATGGCTCTTCCCTAGCAAAAGAGTTTTGACGTGGGTATTGATTTTTCATGTGTGATGTCTTGGGTTTACTATCTCCTACAGGTTAACGAACACAGCCAAATACCAAGAGCCTGATAAAAGGGAGCATGCAGCCGTCATCAGAGGCAACCTGGTGCTGCTTTTAAAATATTTTCCCACTGATCACATAGGTGGGTCCCTTGTCATCATCCGTCTTCACTCTTCTCTGCCACGCCCGCTTACTGCTACCATTTCATCAACACTCACGACAGAATGGCCCTGCATGGCTTTTAAAGTCCAAGGCCTGGAACTCATTCCATAGACTTGGGCACATTATTTAGCCTTTCTTTCTGATTCTTAGTTTTCTCAACCATAATGCAGTCTCAATAATATCTACCTATAGTAGAGGGGCAGGTAAGCATTATTAGCTCCTAACCATAGGCAGTTCTGGAGACTTGGAAATACTTACAGCTCTTCTCTACTCTGGCCTTTGCTCATTCACCCTGGAGGCCCAGAACGATGCCCCTGTGAGGCAATTGCTCACTCCTTGTTTGAAAAACAATTATCCTTTGTCCAGATTAATGCAGCACCTTCTATATGCCCAGCTCTTATCTTGATCCATGGGATACATCAATGAACAAAACGGAGTTCTCTGCTTCTTGGGGCTAAATGTGCTAATGCGGGAGATGCACAACGAACAGACATAATAGTGAAATAAAGCATACAGTATGGTAGAAGGTGATAAGAATTGTGATAAAAAATGGAGCTGCATTGGGCATTAGGAAGTGCTGGGGATGGGGGCTGAAGGAAATTTCAATTTTAAGCAGGTAGTTCAAGGAGGCCTCATCAAGTGACCATCACTTAGTGTGTACCAGGCATGCACGAGGCACTCCCAATAGCCCTATTAAATGTTTTACAGAGGTGGAAATTTTACAGAGGTGGAAATGAAGACTTAAAAACATTAACTAATGTACCTGATATGGCTAGCAAGTGGAAACAACAGGATTTAAACCTGTGCTCTTAACTGCTATGTAAAGTTCCATCAAATAAATTTAATATATAGTCTACTCTGTAAGCTCCTATGATAGGCACTTACAAGTTGAACAGGTATAAGAAGTCAAATACCGTATGCTAACACATATATATGGAATTTAAGGAAAAAAAAATGTCATGAAGAGCCTAGCGGTAAGACAGGAATAAAGACACAGACCTACTGGAGAACGGACTTGAGGATATGGGGAGGGGGAAGAGTGAACTGTGACAGGGCGAGAGAGAGGCATGGACATATATACACTACCAAACGTAGGGTAGATAGCCAGTGGGAAGCAGCCGCATGACACAGGGAGATCAGCTCGGTGCTTTGTGACCACCTAGAGGGGTGGGATAGGGAGGGTGGGAGGGAGAACGCAAGAGGGAAGAGATATGGGGACATATGTATATGTATAACTGATTCACTTTGTTATAAAGCAGAAACTGACACACCATTGTAAAGCAATTATACTCCAATAAAGATGTTAAAAGAAAACAAAAAACAAACAAAAACAAACAAAACAAAACAAAACAAAGAAGCAGTCACATGGCCTCAAAGAGGTTAAAATCTCAGTATCTGTAAAATAATAATAATAATAATAATAGATCTGAATGCCTATAGATGTTTTGGGACAGAAAATCATTGAGGGAGAAGTAAAAGGCAACTAGAATAGCAAGAGAAGTGAGCCGATGTGTTAATTACTTGATCAACATTGCTCCATTCTGATAGAAATTTTGTGGGGTGTAGTTACCATTTTTTTCCCAGGCCCTCCATCACTGCCCTGCACATAATACATATTTGTTCGACAAAGTTAACAACCTGGCAATCCACAATGCACAACAGTGTATTAAAAGCTTTCTGAATGTCCACAGCAAAGAAATGGACTTAACGTTGTTTAAACCAGAATCTCCCAAACTTGTCTGAGAGAAGGCTTTTCTTCACAAATTCATGGCAAAACTAACATTCTATAGAGATAAGTTTAGGAAAATACTGCTCTAGAGAAATAAGTCTTTCCATACCTTGACTCTTAAAAAGAAACATATCCAAGTTCTCATTATTATGTCTTATGTTTACATAAGTACATATTGGTGGAAGGAGTATTTTAGTTAGGATCAGGGACTCAAGAAGCCTGTGGTTAAATTTACATCCTTGTGACTTTGGGCTTGTCACTGAACTTTTTCTGAGATCCAGTTCTCTCATCTATGAAATTTTGTGGAGAAATTGAATGGTCTAATGGATCAGACACTTGCTGATGTCCCTCAAAGGATATAAGAAAAGAGAAAAACATGAGATTGTTGAAAACTTGACAGAATACAGCATACGGTAGATTATGGACCCATTTACAAACATGGTGAGACCTGGCTCTGTGCTACTGTTTCATGCTATGAAAAAAAGGGCTTATTTAAAATCAGAATAGACATAAAAGCAGATATGAAAATATGTGTCCCTAAGGCTTTGGCTCTGGTTATGAATATAATTTTTCTTTTGCATTAGAGAAGAGATGATTTTTTTTTCCAGCATTCTTTTCTGTACAGAGAATGTCCTTAATCTTGAAAAAAAAAATTTAGGTGATTTCTGATATTATCGCTATATAGATTGAGGAATGTCTTAGCTCCTTTGATGTAACAAAGTATTACAGAGTGGCTTAAAACAACATAAATTTATTTCTCACAGTTCTGGAGGCTGGAAATCCAAGATCAAAGTGCTTGAAGATTTGATGTCTGGTGAGGACACTCTTCCTTATTTGCACCATCTTTCGCTGTGTCCTCCCATGGTGGAAAAGGCAAGGGAGCTCTTAGGGGGCTCTTACAAAGGTCCAGATCCTATTCATGAGAGCTCTGACCTCATGACCTAATTCAAGTCCCCATCTCTTATACCATCACATTAGGGATTTGGATTCAACATATGAATTTTGGGTGAGACACAAACAATCGATCAGGTAATAAGAGTTTTCTACTAGTCACAATGACCGTGTGAAACTATCTTGAAATACTCTCTGAGTCTGTGCTTCTTGAATCCAGGACTAGAATGCTGATTCAAAAAGGAAAAGATGGTTTGATTGCAACACTATTTACTATTTATTTCAGGTTCTCTCTGAAAGGATTTCAAGCGGACCGGTTGGAACCACTCAAAAGATGGAAGAGTTGATTTGTCCCAAAGGTCATCCTCAGGCAAATTTCCCTGCAAAGTTTTACTTTCAGCTCACATGTCTTCTCTGTGAAGCTGCCCAGACCCATCCACACAGAACCAATCACTTACTCTTCTGCTCATTTTTCTTCCATTTACCTTCCTCACAGTGGTTCACTATTTTCCTATGTGCTCAGACAACTCTTCCCTCTGCCTCTGAGATTTCCACCAGGGCAAAGGCTGTTTCTGACCCATCTCTTTGTCCCTCTTTCCTGGAATGGTGCCTGTCTCCATCCAAGATCCAACATCTTCCAGCTCTGGGCCTTGAGCAAATGACTTAAACTCTTTGTACCTTGGCTTCCTCAACTACAAACTCAAAATAATACCAGTAGCTTCCCCAGAGAGTTGTGGTGGAATTAAACGCAATTGTTCTTAAAACATTAGAGGCGGGTCCATGAAAAGGGACATCCTTTCCTGTTGTTTGTGAGCCTCAGTGACTTTATTCCACAACCAAGAATGGTTACAGTGAATCTGTGGTCTAGGGATTTGAGTTTTAAAAAAAATTCATACCCCCCTGGAGTGTTCAGAAACGAATGAGGCAAGATCCACTTCACCACGTGGTATCTCCATGTCTGGGGGGCTGGGGGGTTGACAGCAGAAAGGCCCTATGGCGGGGCAGTGGCTCATGAACAAAACAGAGATAAAGGCCTATCGACTGTCACAGCTGTACCCAAAAAAAAGTTAATTAAAGGATTTTTTTTGTGTGTATGTGCCTTCAAATCAAAGAGGCCATGGATGAAGAAATCTGCAGAAATTATCTAAGGCTGCTTCAACCTTAGCATTTATTATTCAACACCTCACTCATTGTCCTGATTATAAATATTTAATCACTGAACAACTGTAAGTGGCTGGGTCTTCCAGGAGGACCTGCAAGCATTAAGGGGAAGCAGGAGGGGGTGGGAGGGCAGGGAGAGCGAGACAGGAATATGAGGGTGCCCAGCCTCCAAGCAGCGCGGAGGTGAGGCAGGGCCAGTGAGGGGGTGTGAAGGACACTGTTGAACTGGGCTTTTGAAAGCAGATTACCAAGGACTTGAACACTTTGCTTTGTGTGTATCTGCTGGAGTTCAAAGCCACCTCCACCCTCCACTGCTTCACAGCCACTGTCAAGGGTGCCCTTGGAAAACAGGCAGAACATGTTCTTAATGAAAGCAGAACCCCTAACAGCGAGAGGTGCCATTCTTGTCCATGCCTTTTGTCTGCCTCCTTTCTCTCTGTCACACACACACACACACACACAGCCAGAAAGCTTGGCAAGCTTGGGGTCTATCAATAATGCATGTGCAGCATTGCATCCACCCCCAGACCAGGAGAGGGGATGGGGAGAAAGGACTTGTGTTACTGCTGGGCCTTGCTGAGGTTGCGTCTGCAATTGGCACTTTGGGGGGAGATTTCTTACGTGGAAATGGGTGTGAGTTTGCTCAGATAGCTGAGTATCACATGCTCAGAAACAAACAACATTCACCAAGGTGTTTTTGGTTGAGTTGTATCCCCTATAAATCCATATGCTGAAATCCTAACCATCAGTACCTCAGAATGTGACCTTGTTTGGAAATAGCGTCATCACAGTTGTAATTAGTTAAGTTATGATGAAGTCATATCGAGGTAGGGTGAGCCCAAATCCGATATGTCAGGTGTCCTTATAAAAGGGAGAAATTTGGACACAGAGAAAGACAGGGAGAACGCCACACGAAGACGGAGGTAGACATCAGGGTAACGTTTCTACAAGCCAAAGGTTGCTTAAGGCTGCCAGCAGACCACCAGAAGTTAGGAGAGACACAGAACAGAGTCGACCTCACAACTCTCAGAAGGAATCAACCCTGATGACACCTTGATCTCAGACTTCTGGCCTCCAGAACTGTGAGAAGAAATGCCTCATGTTTATACCACCCAGTCTGTGGGACTTTGTTATGGCAGCTCTAGCAAGCAAACACACCAAGGCAAGAGTTTTTAAGGAGAGTTACTCACCAGAATCTTGGCAACATCACTCTGCAAGGAGGTATTCTTCCAGGTTTCTGTCTCCAATTCCTCTACCTCAGTGGTTCTTTTTTTCAAATTTTATTTTTTTATTATATTATTTTTTTTTTACCTTAAGACTTTGTGAGGCTGACACAAGCACTATGATCAAACCACAGATTGGGATGCCATATAAGTTAGAGTTCTCCAGAGCAAGAGAAACAATAGATATTTTATTATATAAATAATAGAATAAAATAATAATTACATGTAACTATATGCTATCTAATTAGTATTAATCTAGCAATAAATAGTCTACCAATTTCAATGTTAATCTCATCCACAAACACCCTCACAGAAACATCCAGAACAATGTTTGATCAAATAACTGGGCACCCAGTGGCTCAGTCAAATTGACACATAAAATTGACCATTACGAATATTTTCTACATTTGTAGGCATGAGCTCTATTGTACATACACACTATGGAAGCAAAATATAGTTTTATTCATCCATTCATCAATGGCTGAATGGATAAATAAAATGTGGTATTGCCATACCTCAGAATATTATTCTGCCATTTGGAAATTCTGACACATGCTACAACATGGATGAACTTTGAGGATATTATGCTAAGTAAGATAATCCAGTTACAAAATGAAGAATACTATGTGATTCCATTTGCATGACATGCCTGGAGTAGTCAAATTTATAGAGACAGAAAGTAGGCTCATGGCTGTGAGGTGCTGTGGGGAGGGGGGAATAGGGAGTTAGTGTTTAATGGGGACAGAGTTTCAGTTTTGCAGGATGAAAATAGTTCTGAAGATGATGGTGGTGATGGTTGCACAACAACATCTATGTACTTAGTGCCAATGAACTGTAGGCTTAAAAATGGTTAAAATGGTAAATTGAAATTTTATGTTACATGCATTTGGCATAATTAAAAAAATACAGACAAGAGACTGGCTGATGAGTATCCTGCAGAATGATTGGGAAATCTATAGAACCGGGTGTCATATTAAGTTTCCAGGACTGACCTGATGGGAAAAGGTCACTGTAGGATCTGATGGTGGTGCTGCATGTTGGCCAGGAATCCAGTTCTATTAGACTTGCTAGTGAAGCCACCGAGACGCCAATAGCTGTCTTCTCTGAAAGCCTAGTCTTGGCTGGCAGCCTTGCTGGCAAAAATGCAGTGGGTGTAATTGTTCCTTCTGTGTGTCTCTTACTTCCCATCTTGCCATCTGTATTAGCCAGGGTTCCCCAGAGAAATGGAACCACCAGGTTCTATTGTATGTACAGGAAGATATGTATTACAAGGAATTGGGTTATGCAATTATGGAGGCTGAGAAGTCTCACAGTCTTCCATCTGCAAACTGGAGACCCAGGAAACCTGGTAGTGTAGTTCACTGTGAGTCCAAAGGTTTGAGAGCCAGGAGTACTAAGGGCTAGAAAAGATCAATGTCCCAGCCAAACAATCAGGCAAGAAAAGGCAGAATTCTTCCTTCCTATGCCTTTTTGTTCTATTCAGGTCCTCAACAGATAGGATGATGTCCAACCATACGGGGGAGGGCAATTGGCTTTACTGAGTCCACTGATGCTAATTCTCATTTCATCTGGAAACACCCTTACAGACACCACCCCAAAAAAAACGTTTAGGCAAATATCTGGGCATCCCATGATCCAATCAAGTTGATACATAAAATTAACCATCACAGCCTGCCAGGGGCATATCTGGAGGAAAAACGCCAAGTCTGTGTCCTGGCTGCAGCAAAGGCATGGGAAGTGAATAGCCTAGTTCTACTGCAGGAAAGAAGGTACCAGAAAGCCAGAAATCCCTCTCGAAATGTCAAGAGTGTCTAAAAGGCATTGAACAGACAAAAAAAGGGGAGCCGTCTTGTACAGACACCTTCCCCATATGTTGGTTATAAAGTCGCCATCACAGTGCCTGACGTGGAGAAACCCAGCAATGTATGAAAGCAATTGTTTCTACTATTGTTGTAGTGATGTTATGATCCCTTTTATTACTAGCATAATACAGTCTATTCTAGTAGCTCTTAATGGTCGTTAATAGAATATTAATGTATTTTATTTATTTTTTCATATATTTCACTGCAAAAACAAGGCATGCACTGATTCTACTCACTTGCGATCGTTAGTCTAACGATTGACCTCCCGGGGAAGCAATGCTTAGTCTATGATTAAATACAGGTTTCAAGAGGCATGCACAGAGGCTGTGAAAGTTCTGCCACTGGGGCTTCCTGGAGATCACGGTAGAGGCCAAATAAAAGGAAATGGTCTTCTTTGGAGTATTCACAGCATATTTATATCAGATGCGAGGAGAAGCATGCGCGCTCTGCAATGGTACTCATGAGTATGGATGGGCTCAAGGGCACGCCACTTCTCTCCCAAGGTGTAGTGTTCCTCCAATGCCTTTTGTTAGTGATTTGCATTCAGTGCTTTATTTGATGGGCCTTGTGGTAGTTCTGTCTTCTCTCTCCTCAAATCTCTCCTCTTTCTTCCTTGTCCTTGGTCAGTCTTTCCTGCAGCCCCTGCTCAAACGTTTTGTTGGCATTACTTCTACGTTGTTTCAGAGTCACAATGAACAGCTCAACCATCTCTACACTTTCCAAAGAATGTATGTGAAGTCCTGAGCACGATATTTTCCAACAGTCATCTTTTATAGTCACCACCTCTCGCCCCCTGCCACTGCTGACGTTGGTAAATTGATCTGACTTTTGCTATGTAATGTCAGGGTGTCGATACATTTAGTTGCCGAAGTTATCATGTAAAAATCATACCCCACTGGATGTTGGGTATGTATTGATAGATCAAGAATGAGGTTTTTCTTCATCAACCCTGCCCCCTAGCAGGGCTCTCTTTGAAGGGAAGCTCTAGCACTCCTGGGTTGATGCAGTGCTGTGGTTTTTATCTACATATGTTGATGAGAAAAGCCATTTGTTGATTAGAGTCCAAGCAGAAAAGGGTTTCCATCTATCTTTGAGCAGAAGTGTGTCTTAAGAAACACCGTGATGGGACCACCATGACCGTGGCTGCTCTCAGTAATTGTAACAGCATATCACACCTATATACATATTGGATATTAGCATCCCTGTAACTATGGGAGCCACGTTCAAAAGCAGGACTTCCACTGAGGATTACTGACTCCTTCTTTGTGTGCGTGTGTGTGTGTGTGTGTGTGTGTGTGTGTGTGTGTGTGTATACAAAGAGAGGGAAAAAAATCCATTTGAAATTCTGTAGGTTAGCACCTTGTTTATTTTTAAAATCAAGCACTCTCATAGGACTTATTTTGTGCCAAGAATTGTATTAAGCACTTCACACATATCAGCATGTTTGATATTAGCACCAACAATCCAGTGAGCTATGAGCTACTATTGCCTGTCTTTTACAGGGGAGGAAGTTGAAGTGCAGAGGGTTTAAGTAGAGTTGCTCAAGGTCCCATAGCAAGTCAGGTTTGAAGCTTGGGTTTGAAAGTGTCAGTTAATTCACTAGTCCATGGAATAGCCTGTCTTAATTGACACAAAATGCCCTAGAAGAAGAGAGGAGGGCCCCAGTTGAAATTTTAGATGGCAAAGGATAAGGAAACTGACCTCAAAGAAGTGGCATTTGAATGGGACCATGAAGAAAGTGTGGAGCTGGGAGATGAGAATTATGAGAAGAAAGGAGTGCACACAGATGGAGGGGTGGGCCTTCTGGACACTTCCAGGGACCAGACGGTGATAGTAGTTGGTTTTGGCTAAAGCATAGAGTGCTGTCATTCTGTGGAGATGATCATGAAAGCGCCATCTGAAAACACAGCACAGGGTTCCGTACTGAAAGGACTTTATTTTCGGGACAATAGGAACTTGTCTAAAGTTCCTGTTAAATAAGAAAAGTATTAAGAGAGGTCCTTGGCAAAATTGCTACAAATGTCTAAAGATTTTAACTAATGTTAAAGAAAAATACTTACAGTTGTATGAAATTGTACATTTTAGAATGTATTTAAACATGAAAGTGACAAAGTTTGGGGGTATTCTAATTTTCCTTAATATTTAGGACTCTAATTAAGACATCATGTAATGTTTCCCCTCTCAATCCTTGTAAGACAAATACATATCTTTAAAAATAATAAGAAGTTGCAAAACAACCCTCTAAAGCTTAATGGAAATGTCTAAATCACCAACTGGAAGATGCAAAACAATGTACCCATCCTATATAGATGTATTGAAACCTCAGGAAAGAGAAGCAGCTTGATTTAGTCCTCCTCCATTAATTGAACAGGATGACTTTTGAAGATGGAACTTATATATTACCATATTCTGGAAATAGGGACCTTTTTAACCATTTGGAACTCCCTGTTAGGAAATTAGAAGGTCAGCCTGTCTGAATCCCTGAGGGAAAACAATGGGTTTTGGAGAGCTTTCCTTGGAGCATAAGGCAACATCTCTCATTTATTTGTTACTGAATATCTCCAGTGTACATGGCACATTATGGTGAAAATCCAAAGTGAACGGAGTACAGTTTTCCTTAGTCTTTCCATCCACAAGGTACATAGTTATGATTTACATGCTTGGTTCCATGCACCCATACACAGAAGACTCCCGTAGGAGTATTCATGTTATTTTCCATACCTGCTCGGTGGCCCAGAACACAAAACCATCACTAAAATGAAAATGTTTAACTGATGGAGTGCTTACTTATCAAAGTATAACCTCACTCATACATGCCTCCCATTTACAAGCTTGACAATGGCCAGACACCATCCTCGTTGGTCAATCTCATACTAACTCACCGATTGAGAGATTCTGGAAGAATCTATCAATTCAAAGCAAAGACGATGCATGCCATTTGAAAAATGAATTTACAAGTCTTGCAAAAGATATAAGATGTCCTAAAGTTGATGGAAGTGGTGGCGACTTTGGTCAAGTCAGGTGTAGAGTCTGGGAGGGGAAGACTAGTCAACATCACATTACTGCCTTACTCTGTTTGTCCCCATATGTGATGCTATATTTGTTTATATGTTTTAGCCCTGCTAGAAAATACTTTTCAGGACAACAGAGATCTTTGGGTTTCTTGTTCTCTAATGAGTTCCAAGCACCTAGAAGTGTGGTCTGAACATAGTAGATGGTCAATCAATGTGTGTTCAGTAAATTAATATCCTCCTTTCTTTTCTAGAATATTACCGAAGGCAAGAGCTTAGTCTATTTGCTGTTGTTGCTGTTTACTCCTTCACCCCAGCTAATAGAAAAATGACTGACACACAATAGACACTCCATAGACATCTGTTGAATGAATAAATAATGACACATGCTTCTAGTGAGCAAGCTTAAATAAGAAAAGTATTAAGAGAGGTCCTTGGCAAAATTGCTACAAATCTCGAATAATTTTGCAAAAAGTGACCTCTTCATGAACTCACAAAAGGTAAGTACCATATGAAGCTTATTTCATCATGCTATCAGTTGATTTTATTAAAAAATGGAAAACAAATCCCCCTTCTTTCACTCTTTGTTCACTTTAAAACTTTACATGGGTTTATAATTATAAACTATATATATTATATACATAAAATACATAAGTTAATTTTCATAATGATATTTTTGTTTTTCAAGATAAATTGCTAATTGAATCTATTTTGCTCTGTTATTAACTGTGAAATTTTATTCTTTTCTTTTCCAAATTGATTATTTAAAATGGCTTATTTCCAGTACCAATTCATCCTGGGACAATCTTGAACTTCTTTCATATTTAATTTTATATCCTGCACTGGTCACCTATTTACACATAAGTCTGTTGCGATATTATTTTAAGTTAAGTCTTCACAATCGAAATTAGCTGGAAACTATTTCATCTTATGGTTGTGAAGGTTTAATTATTCTTTATTTTAAAATATTTAGTTTTCAACTTTATGCTTTAAATCGCATTGCAATGAGTCTTCTGTGCACAAAGGTTTCCCCCCACCATCTCACATGATTTCCTTGAGAGTCATAGAATAAATATGTTTAAGACTTAATGCTTTTGCCAAATTGATTTCCAGAATGGCGGCACCTAGTATATGGCCATCATTAATGTAAAAGATTATGAGTTTCATTGAAGCTTTTCATTTTACATGTTAATTTAATAGGCTTAAATAGGGCTCATTATTTAAATTTTTTATCTTATAGTTGACGAATGAATTTGATCTTTCTCTTCTACACCACTCAGTGGTTACCCAGTTGTATTTAATCTTGTCTATGAAGTTCTGCTTACATTATCTTTCCCATTTGAGGAAATCCATATTCAAATCCTGGCTTTTGTACTTAATATCAACTTGACATTGGCAGTCATTTAATCTCTCTGCTTTTCCATTTTCTGATCTATTAACTGGGGGAATTCACTCTAAATAGAAAATCTGGTTCTCTCCTCTGTTTGGTAGCCTCATTACTCACAGAGGAAGAGTCCAAATTTGGGGTAAGATAAGAAGTCCATGAGCTACCCTCACCCTACACCTTCAGAATAATCACTGGAAATTCCCCTTCCACGGTACACTCCATCGACAAAGTGTTCATAGTTCTCAACAGAGGATGGCATTACCTTTCCATTCCTCACAGTCTCCACACATACTGTTTCCTTTCTCTGAACTGCTCTGCCATGCTCGCCTTTCTTCGCTTTGAGGACTTTTCTTTGTTCTTAAAATTCAAGTGAGGATTTCCCTCCCCTGGGACGCCTCTACTGTGTCCTCCGTTTTCAGGTTTGATGTCCCTCCTCTCTGTTCCCCAAGGCCCCGTTGCAAACCCCACACCCCTATTGCTATTGTAGTCTGTAGAAATGTATGACTGTTGCCAAAATCTTGGCTCCCTGTACACCGGTGCCAAAATGAGATATGGAGACAGAGTTTTGGAGGAGAAAGAAAGGGTGGCTTTAATCTTTGCCAGGCAAAGAGAGGAACACAGCAGGCTAGCACCTCAAGAACTGTGCCCCCCTCCCTGGGGGATAGGGAGAGGTCTTATAGTCAGGGCTCATGATCAGGGGTATGCGATAAGGATCAAGAGAGTAACAGTGCTGCATTCTTCTTTCTTCTGCAGAGTTTCAAAAGGGTAGGGTTGCTGACAAGATTAGGGTGTGTGTAGGGTCTCAGGTGGTCTCCTAATCTTGATGAGCTTCTCTGGTCCCTTTAATCTTGCCTCAGGTGGTTTCCTGGTTGCTCCTTCCTTGATTAGCAACTATTCAAGAATCTGCCCTTTGGAACTCAGGGAAGGTCATGGAAGCTGGAGTCTTGCCTACAAGAAATGGGGGCCAAAAAGGCCTCTGTGCCTGGGAACCCCATAGGGTCCCACTTGGTTTCATGATCTCTGCTACTTGCCACCAATGGGGAGTTCTTAGAGGTAAATGTTGTCTCAGGCAACAGTCTTATGTCTTGGAAAATGGTACTCATCACACTTTGTAGTAAATAAACAGATTCGTGTGAGTGTCTTGTGAGCCTATTCAGACAAGATGATAATATACAACAAGAAATTTAGCTTTTGAATCCCTGATGATCAAAATCTCCTGATGATCAGGAGATTACCATAGTGCAGAGCTGTTTTTGTCATTGAAGGATGAAACCCATCTACCACTCCTGGGTCCACTTCCCTCCCGAGCTGGGAAGTTGTCCTGAGCCAGGTCTCCTGCTGCTCCATTCTCACCAGGGAAAGCTCCAAGCTGTCAAGAGTAGGCAAGCACAGAAGCCTGGGACACAGGTCCTGCCAACAGAACTAATTGTACAGCAACAATTTGGCAGCTCCACAAAGAACGTCAGGGCTGTCAAAGGTGTGTAGAGGAGAGGCCCCACCTACGTGTCTGGTGGGGGGGCGGGTGTTTGTACCCTCAGGATGCCAGGAGGCATGGACCTGGCAGGGTGCACCTTTGCCTTACTTATTCATTGTATTTGTAAACTGCGCCTGGGCACAAATAATTTCTCAAGCATATCTCATCGGCTAAAGCAGCAAATCTGGCCTGAAAGGGGAAGTCAGGGAGCCACCCCAGAGGTATTCCCTTGAGCAAATTCCTTGTGTCAGCTTGAGCTTGGACCTTGCTCCAATGAAACTGTGCTCTGTTCCAAGGAAGAGAGCCATTTTAGACACAACCTCCAATCCCCCAGGGTTTGAATCCTGGAGACCCATCTGCAGAAGGGAGTGGTGGAATCGGAGCTTCTCTAGCTGACTTGCCTCTGAGATAACAGATGCTGGGAAAGAGGTCCTCATTGGATGCCCCATCCTCCACCACAGTCCCATGTTGAGACCAATCACCTGGAAAACCCAGAACTCCAGTACTATCTCCTGGACCTTACTTCAAAAGAAGGAACGGCCCAGCTACTTATTTCCAGGCACTGTCACATGTGTACACCCATTTTGCCCTCACGACAATGGAAACCGAGCAGTACCCTGTGGGGTTCCTGTGCATGGAATCCTTTCTGTCCCCTGTTTCTTGTAGGGGAAGGACTCCAGCCTTCAGGACTTTCCCTGTGTTCCAAAGGGCAGATCCGAACAGTTGCTAATCCAGGAAGGGAAGGGATGCAAAGACAAGGGGGGGGAAGCCAAGAAAAAATAGTGCAGCCTTGGGGCAGGGTCCTCAAGTGATACACATAACAGTGTCTTTAAGCTCTTTATAGAATTAAAACCCAGCAAATGAAAGATTTCAGCATTCTTCATACCAGAGAAGCTCAGCAAGAAGACTACCTGAGACCAGATTAGAGGACTGCAGAGATAATTCACACACCCTAATCTTATCAGCACCTCCACCCTTGAACTGTTGCTATAAAACTCCTCATCAAATCCTCCCAGGTGGGGACACAGTTTTCTAGGGTAGGAGCCTGCTGTGTCCCCCTTTGCCTGGCAGAGCAATAAAGCTATTCTTTTCTACTTCACCTAAAACTCTGTCTCTGAAAATTTGATTCAGCACCGGTTGAAACTCAGCACTGAGTTTTGGGCATCACAACCCTGCCACGTGTCTACTGTTCCAGTTGGTTGTTTGCAAAGAGCAGCCTGAGGTCTAGGGAATGGTCTTCATTTCTCTAAAGTCCTTCTGTTGACTCATTCTGGAGCTTGATTCTGTTCAGATCTAGATAAATTAGGTATGCCCTCTATAGATCAGTTGACCCCCAGATGACCACGGGTTTTCCAGGAGAAGCAGAACTGCCTGGCTGCCCTAGCATGAACGGAATCCCAGCTCAGCTCAACAGGATCAGTCCACCTTCAGCCAACTGCAGATCCATGAGAATGGTTGCTTATCATATGTGACAAGAAAATAATAATGATTATGATAATAATATGCATTCAATATGTGATGTTTGCTTAACTAATAATTCAAACAAACTATAAAAAATATGTATTTTTGAGACAAGGGAGAAAATTGAACATGAATTAGATATTGCAAGAATTAGCTATTTGATGATATTAAGGAATTCTTGTTAAGTGTGATCTATTGAGAGCATGAGTGTGTGTGTGTGTGTGTGTGTGTGTGTGTGTGTGTGTGTGTGCTTTGCCCTTACCTATAAGAAAATTGCACGATGAAACACTTCGAGTAAACTGACATGATATCTGAGACTTGCTTTAGAATGTTCCAACATAAGGAAAAAAATAATGGGAGGAGGATGAATGAAACAAGACTGATAAATTGTCCCTAATTTCTAAAGCTGGGCAAAGGGCACATGGGTGCTTTTTGCATGTTTGGAAATTTTCATGATTAAAAACAATGTTAGCAGAATTATCTCTGAGAAATGGGAATTGGATGTTTTTTATCTTCTTTGTGCCCCTTAGGAATTTTCAAATTTGATATAGAAACTATGCATAACTTTAGTTATATTACAAAATAATCTTTCTTGTTCCACATCTTGCATTTTCTAGATACGTAGTAGTTCATGCTTAGTTGCTTAACTTTCTCTCATTAATTTGTATGAAAAGTTCTGAAAAATATTTCACATACTTCCCTGTTTTCCTTGAAAGATATAGTGAAGTATATAAGCTAAGCTTTACTTTGTGAGTGCCGTAGATTGCAGGAAAGTCCCAATTCCCCTCTCTCCTTCCATACCCTCTGCAACAAGATTTTTCATCTCTTCCCATCATGAGTTAGAGTCTGTTTCCCATTCCCTTGATCCTGGACTGGCCTGTGACTTGCCATTAGAACATAGCAGAAATGATTATGTACCAGTTCTGAGCCTAGATTTTAAAAGGCTTTGAGGGCTTTCTTGCTCCCTCAAACCCTTATCAGTACCAGGAGAACAAACTCAGGCTAGCCTGCTCGAGTGTGAGGAAGTGCATGCAGTACAGACACTGTCCTAGCTGAGACCACCTAGAATGGCCAGCCTGTGACCTACCCACCAGCTGACCAAAGATTTATGGTCAAGCCCAGCAGAGAGAAACAAGCCCACCCCAATGCCCAGATCCCCCTAGGACCCATAGACTCCTGAAAAACACTCACTGCTTATTATTGCATGTCCCTGGGAGTTTGTGGCTGTCTTTTACTTAGAATTATTTTGGCAATAGATAACTGATAAGGGCCTCTGAGTTATAATTTACAAAAATAAGCTATGGCACTAGCTGAATGAAGCGATAGCCTTTGAGCAGTGGAGGAATATTTGTCTCTGCTCTGAGTGACCCCCGTGTCCAATGCTTTGGTGCTTTCTGTTTATTTTAACAAATATTTGGCAAGATTTTACTATGACCAAGGCACTGTGTGAGGCATTGCTGAGTAGGTTCAGATTTACATTGCCAGTTTTAGGAACCCATGTTTAGCTAGAGTCATTTACTCATTTTGTCCCTTTTCCCAGTGTGAAACCATGGGTAGACTCTTGTGTCTTGGTGAGGATACACTGGGGAACTTGCACAGGTGCTCACTTCTGAGAGAAACACAAACCTAGTATAAGGTTGTTGGACTCTATTCTGAGGATGTTTTTTCACAGACAGAGAAATACCTTATTACATTAAATCCATTAATGATGCTGAAGATCGGTCTTTTTACCAAGTCCCTAGAGTTCCAGGCAGGAACTATCTCATGCAATTAAGGAGATACAATCAAACAAGATATTTACTACAGATTTTTTTTTCTTGCACACTCAGACATAATGAATTAAAAACTCTGAACAATAGAAAAACTAGTGTAGCTATCTATAAATCTAGTCTAGAGAAATAAAATTACAAGTTATGCAATTTAATCCTAAGTGCCCTTTTATTAATGAAATGAAGCACACTGAAATATTCATGTACATTAAATTTCTTATAATTAAAGTACTGACATATATTTTTTAAAAAGTATTCAAAAGAAGTGACTAGAGCTGTGACGTGTATTCAAAATTACTGTGTTTTCATTCCTGGATTACACTAAATCACTGATTTGAGTACAAATTGCAGTTTTTGAAAGTATGTATATATAAAGATTTTCTAAGTTGAGTTCAGTTCACTTGAGCAAGCATATTTAGTTCCTATTCTATGCTAAAGAATACCAAGCTGAAGAAGGCATTGTACAACCACCAAAAACTTATGTGGATGATGCCCTTATAATGAAGTAAATGTTATCCTAACAATAACGGCAACCCCCAGAATCCATATGGGCCCAGGAAAGGACACTTATCCCTGCCTGGGAAAGACAGTTATTTTAGGGGCCAACGGAAAGGTGAAAAGTAGAGGGAGTGTTTCTTTGGGTCCAGTCTTCAAAGATGAGAAGGGTTAGCCAAAGGAAGGGATAGAGGTGAAGTCTGACCTTGATAGGAAAGTTTGATCTCCACTTCACAGACGAGCACACCAAGGCTGACAGGAGTTGGAGTAGGTTTACAAGTTTACAGCACAAGAGGGAGAGCTTGGGATTTGACCTAGGGCCGCCTGATCCTGAACTCTGTGACCTTCTGCTATGGCTGTCATCCTTTTTCCAGGCACCTCCGTCCTTGTTGGAGGGGTGAGTGGTTTGGGTTTCTTGATAACTTACTCTATGTGCACATGAAGAAGCACCTTTACAGGTCAACAACAATGTGGGTTGGAGAAGGAAGTGGATGATTACTTTGGTCTGAAGTCAAACGTGGTTCTCAAACACACTCGATGCATATTCCGAGTAGAGGCAGGTTTGCAAAATGAGCTACTTCCCATAAGAACATAATCCCACCCCGTAGAGTCTATAGTTAAAGCCATGTCTCAACCGTGGAGCTGTCCACCCATGTGAAGATGGCTTCTGGTTTTGAATAATCCTAGCACAGTTATGCATGTAATCATATTTGACTAACAATAACTGCTTACTAAAGGAGTCCTAACTCATGCAGTTCCTCCCGGCCTCCTCAACATCATCTTCCACTACTGGCTGCTCATTTACTAAGCTCCCACTAAGCTGTTCTCATTATTTCTTCCAACATGTCCATCTCTTTGCTGCCCCTCTGCCCAGTACCCAGTCCCTCCCCCTTCTTACCATTCTCCATGGATGCCTGGCTCCTTCTGATCAGGTGGGTTCCAGCTTAAATGTTGTCTCCTCAATAAAGTCTTTCCTGACCATTCAACCTCAACTTTCCCTGAGCTTTCCATGAGCATCATCAATCTCTATCACTAGTGCATATGTTTTAAGTCCTCTTAGCTGTGACATTCCTGGTATTTCCAGGATTAATTATGTGTGTCTGTTGATTTTCTGTTTCGGGGCACATGAATGTGTGGGCTTTGGCTTATTTTTACTGTTTCTTTAGGGCCTAAAACATACTAAGTCTTTAATAAATATTAATTGAATGAAAGAATGGAAGAATCATGATTCCCACCTGTGGTTGGTTGGTGACGAACATCTTATCTGACTCTTTTTCTAAATGGTAAACCTTTGAGGGCACAAACTGTTTCCTATTACCATCAACACACAATTAGAACTTAGCTGTTGAGTTGGGTTTGCGATCAAGACTTAATAATGCCATAGTCGGGCTTCCCCTGGTGGTGCAGTGGTTGAGAGTCTGCCTGCCGATGCAGGGGGCGCGGGTTCGTGCCCCGGTGCGGGAAGATCCCACATGCCGCGCAGCGGAAAGGCCCGTGAGCCATGGCCGCTGAGCCTGCGCGTCCGGAGCCTGTGCTCCGCAACGGGAGAGGCCACAACAGTGTGAGGCCCGTGTACCGCAAAAAAAAAAAAAATAAAAAAAAAAATAATAATGCCATAGTCTGTGCATCTCCCTTCTTAACAGGCTGCCTTTTGGTGCTGGTGATTAATACCTTATTTGTCTTTAGAATAATCACTCATTCCAATTATTGTCTCCACAAAATGCTGTGTTGGGGGGTGTACACCTTTCTCTGGCCCAGTGATAAGTATTTATAGTGGTGCATTAGGCTTTGCATATCACTTTAAATATCATCAATGCTGTCCAGTTGATTTTCTCCTCTGTCTCAGTGATGCATTATTTTTTTATCCCCATGCACAGGTGAGAACACTGAGATTAATTCACTTTTTTGAAACAAACAAGTTATGCCAGAAGCAGAATGGGAACTGTGCCTTCAGGTCTCGTTTGAGTTTACTTCTTATGGCCTCAGCTCCAGTGGGCACAGGAATCGACAAGAAAGGATTGAATCATCACCTTCAAGTAACTTACAGTCACAACCTGCTTTGATGTACTACAAGGTGAGCAATGCAACTGGCATGGAGTATAGATCCAATAAATATTTAATAAAGGACTGAAAATGTAGTGGTAAAATCACAGCACGCTGAATTGTCTGCTATGATTCTATGAATCTCTCAAATGACAATATAAGGGTAGTAATTAAAAGTCTTCAATAAAGAACAAAAGGTGATATGGGGGTTTTACATACTTAGATGGAGGTAATTCCAGTGAGGTCAAAACAGGATGAATTTATTAAATGCACTTGTGGGCATCTGTGTATTTGAACTTTAAAAATATTGGGCTTGCTATTTCAACAATTTCTGCTCTGCCCCATTGCAAGTGGCTCAGACAATTTGATGTGGCTGCACTAAAAAGATAAGTGAGAAGAGAACACCATCCTCTTCATGTATTGTGTTTTCAGTAGGTCACTCCAGAGGTCCTTGTCCCTATCTGCTCCTTAGAGAGGTAAAAGCTCCTCATAACCTTGCATCACTTTAATATTTAAGGTATAGGAAAAGACAGAAACAGCAATGAGAGGCAGAGGATACAAATATACAAGCTGTGGGGAAAGAATGATGGGGGTATGATATGTATAAACGTAACAGGCCCTTCTGGAAAATGTGTATGGATGCCATTTCTATTTGAAAGGCAGGAGCCAGGCCTTTTTCTATTCACTTAATTAATAAGTGATTATCTTTGGAAAAAATGTTAGGTATTTTGAACCTGAATGCGTTATTATAATGGCTTGCCAAAAAATAAGAACAAACAAGAAAGCCACAATGCATCTGATATCGTAAATGGTGAAGTGGACCGTTAAAGGAGCTCATTTGCAATCAATGTTCATTTCCTATTCTTTTTAGATTTTAGAGAACCCAAGTGAAAATGTATATTTCTATCCTGTGATAAGATGCACCTCTATTTAGAAACTTGATCAAACAAACCAGTCCAGAACGTGCTGGCGTATATGATCTGCTTTCATAAGAGGAACTCTATGGACTCCCTTGGGTCAGTTAATTCAGCATCTGGTGGAAGTACCAAACACACACTCCATCTGATTTTATTCACAAGTTGCAAGATGTCATATAAAAACCCTTTTAACATATATTATTGGAAATCTCTATTATAGTCCTCCAACTTAGTGAATTTGATTAAATCTCCATGACAGAAAATAAGCCATTGTAACATATGCACTCGTTTTGCAAAGGTCCTATTATAGCATAGGCACGCTAGCCTTATTTTGTTAAAAATGAGTGGTCCTGGGAAAATAATTTAGTGAGAGATGAACTTAGGAGAACTAAATGCATTTAGTGCTGAACAAATTACCAAGTGAAATTGCTTTGCTATGAAACTTTGTGCTCATTGTCAGAGATGTTTAGTCTGCTCAAAATGTTTGATCTAGGAGAATGCCTGTGTTCAGAGAGAAATTCAATTTCCATGGTGGGGGCTGGAGAGCCTTCATGAGGCTACCACGAGTTGGCTCAGCAAGGGGCTGGATATGGGCTCTGGAGAATGGAGGGTCCAGGCACACATCTCCAAAGCCCTGGCTCCAAGTCCTGGTCTCAGGCAAGCACAGTGATCTGTCCACGCATGGCTGCCCATTTGCCCTGGTGAGCAGTGAGGGATGTATACATCATAGCCAACTAACCCACACAGACACCCTCACTCTGAACAGGGGCCGCTCTCGCAGCTGGGCATTGAATGTAGCCTTCCAGCACCATGCCCAGCCTGGACCATGAGGAAACAGCAACTCTAGGACCAGCAGCATGCACAGATCAAACAGTGGGATTCAAAATTATTTCTCTGGTGTGTGCACACTTTCAAAAGATTTCACATCACTCACACTGAGGAAGTGTTGGTTCTTAATGGAAAAGAAATAGATAGACTTATAGAGTTCTCCAGTAATCCTGGGGGACCTGAGAGATCATCTATGGTCTAGGTCTAGGCCAGCCAGACCGTACATGTTTCTAGATGGGAAATCGAGTCTGGGACAGGTGGGACAAAGAGTTAAAGGAAGTTTGAGAGCCTTGACTGGAACTCGGGCCTCCCGAAATCACAGTCCAGCCTCTTGCTTTACACTCAACTTTCTCGGCCTTGATGAAGAAGGTTGTACACTTAAGACTCCACATTACTTCTTTGGTTTTTCACTACCAGGAAGCAGCCAGACCAGGAATTGCCCCCTCCAGTTTACAGATGGGGGAATGGAGGCTGACCCAGGTCCATAGGTGGCAGAGCAAGGTGAGGATATAAAATCTTTTGGCTCCTTATCCTGGGGTTCGTCCCCATACAAATTCTCTGAATATAAACAGTCATAACCACACAGATCAGGCTGGTTGATATGAATTCCAAAACACCTGTGTGGCTCCCTACACCTAAAATTAGTGAAGTTACTCCTACATTTGGTATGATGTGTCATGTTTTATTGCAATTTGTGGTATGAGATGACATTGAAAAGGTCAACCAAAGACCAAAGGGTCTTGACTAGCAGCAAAGTCCAGATGGTGATGTCATTCTCCAGGCTAGGATGTATCCTTGAGCATTTTGGAGAAATGATGTGACTTGATTGGAAGTGGTGGTTTAAGATGATAACTGGTGGAATTAATTGATAATCATACACTTTGGGAGAGATCCAGAGCTGTTTAACCCAGCCAAAAGGAAAGCATGAGATGCTTTCTGCTTGATCCACTTAAAGGTCAAGAAACTGTAGATTTTGAATTGCCTTGCAACTTGAGGTAGTAACGGGGCAACCCACACCTTACCCTCCAAACAACCTTTAGGATTTGGCTCAGAACACCTTAGAGGCCTTTCTGAATGTCCTTAAGGCTGTGATGGGGGCTGTCACAGCACCTGGAGCCTATCCCTATTCTAACATACATGCCACCTTGCCCTGCCATCCAGTCCATCTTTCAGATGGACCCTGGGCCCTTTGAGGAAGGTGCCATGTCTTATCCATGGTTCTCTCCCCAGTGCCTGGTACCTAGGGCTGAGACTGAGGTCTCCACATGTTTGTTGAGTGAAGGAAGGAAAAACAGCCTGCATTACCATTTCTGTCTCAGTAAATATTGACAGAGTCAATTTTCCTACTTGCAGTCTGGTGTCACTGTGTCTGCTATTGCTGTATAAATGTGTGTTAGGCTGGCAAAGGTTCTCTTGCTGCTATTGTGTATAATGTGTGTGTGTGTTTCCCTCTTTAGCTGTATAAAAAGCAAGCGTCTCCATAAATCTCCATACTGATCATATGCATTAAAGAAAAAAAAAACAAAAACAAAAAACACTACTCAACTCCTGTCCAAATTCCAAAGGGAGTGTGTGGAAAAGAATCGTGGTGTGGAAGGAATTTGAAACACAAGCTAGGCCAACCCCTGCTTTTTACAGATGAAGGAGTGAAAGGCCATGTAAGTGTAGGGTCTTGTGGATATTCCTTTTCTTAATTAGAAGTGGAGTTTTACTCAACCCTGGTATCTTTATCCCAGTCTATTATTCACCCTCTAGGAGCTCTCAACTTAATTGATTTATTTTGTCACTGAGATGTCATACTTAGGATGGGACCAAAAATTGAAACTGGCTATGTCCGTAGCAAGGAAGAATAATTGGTAAATTCACATGCTGTGCTGATTTTTATCCTTCTAATCGCAGGGCCAATTATTCCTTTAAGTAAAGCCAGAAGGTGGAAAGAGAGATTCAGAGATGTGAAAACTTTTTCCTGAATCTAACAAGGTAGAACTTAAACCTTTTCTTGGAAGTCTTCTGGACTGAAGGAACAGTTCAAAGTCAACCACTTCTTGTCCTGTCCCACTTTTATTTTCTCTTCCCCTTTTCTGACACCGTGGTAATTGAGGATACAAGATGGTATACAATGGGTCTTTTATAGAGTTATCACATTATTAACCATTAAATTATATTTTCCTACTAGAATATTAGCACCTTGCACTAGGTTGAATTGTATCCCCCCAAAAGATATGTACAATCCTATGAATGTAACCTTATTTATAAATAGAATCCTGCAGATGTAAATAACTATCTCCAGATCAACTCATCTTGGATTTAGAATGAGTCCTAAATCCGATGACAAATCCTTCCTGAGAAGAGAGGGAGATTTGAGGCACAGAGATACAGAGGGGAAAGCCATGTGAAGATGAAGGTAGAGATGGGAGAGGTGCTCTACAAACCAAGGAATTCCAAGGACAGCTGGCAGCCACTAGAAGTTAGAAGGGTGCTGGAGGTTTGGTTCCTTCTGAGGGCAGTGAGGAAGTATTTGTTCCATGCCCTTCTCCTAGCTTCTGGTAGACTCACATGTTCCTTGGCTTATACATGGCATTGTCCCTATTTCACACTGTCGTCCCTCTATGCAGGTCTATCTCTGTGTCCAAATTTCTCCTTTTTATAAGGACAGAGTCATATAGGATTAGGGCCTGCCTTAAAGACCTCATTTTAACTTGATCATCTGTAAAAGTCCTATTTCCAAATAAGGTCACATTTACAGGTACTGGGACTGAGAAGTTCAACATCTTTTGGGGGGACAAATTCAATCTGTAACAAAAGGAAGAGAATTGTATCTCTTCTAGGGCCTTCAGAAGGAACCAACCCTGCTGGCACCTTGATTTCAGAATTCTGGCCTACAGAACCAGGAGAGAATATAGTTTCGTTGCTTTAAGCTACTCAGATTGTGAGTAGCTTCCTACGACCACCCTACAAAAGAAATAGATACCTTAACAAGCCCAAGCCTTCTCATTCTTTGCTTCTCTCCCTCTTTTCCTTTTGCTACATAATTAGTACCTCTTTACAGGCCAGCATTCAATCTATGAGTTGATTGTATTTCATTTTAATGCAAAGTTATGCAGAAATTTATACTTCATTTTGTGATATAATAGTTACTCATAGTTATTGTGGAGGCAAACTGAGCAAAATGGTAGCTTTGATAATATATGTATAACTAGAAACATGGTTTTTCTCTCTCAAGGATATACTGACATAGTTTGGCATTTCAAATTCACTGTTTTAGGTTGTCATTTTTGTCATTCTCTTGACTTCCTCCTCTTGGCTACAAAATAGCTGCTGAACAACAAGCATCAGATCCACACACATTGCATTCATAGTCAGGAACATAAGTTGACATAGACATGAGGTTTCTCCTCATGTACCTTTTTTTGATCAGGAAAGAAATATCTTTCCCAAACAGCCCTAGGTCCCTACTTACACCTCAGTTGGGAGAACTCAGTTTCATGACCACCTCTAGCTGCAAGAAAACACATGACTTTCTAAATCTCTGTACTAGAGGATAGACAAGGGAGAAGAGAGGAAGTAATCAAACAACAACCCTTGCCACAATCATAAGCATGCTTTTCAGGGCTATGGGTGCTTTTACAGGCATCAGTCTGTAGATCAGAGTTCCTCAAAATGTAGCATAATTCAGAATTTCCCAGATAACTTGTTGAAATACGAATTCCTTGGGCCTACCCAGGCTGAAAAGCTACCCAGGGATATTGAGGTTGCCAGTCCATGAACTGAACTCCAAGCACCACTGGACCAGCATCACGTTTTGTATTATTGGTATCATTGTTTCTGAAAGACTGTAGGAAAATGAGAAGTAGTCAAGAAGGCTATTCTTTTAATTCTATTCTTACTACCACTATTAAATTTTTTTGAAAAAATGTAAAGAGAAAGAGGAATTTCCAACTGCCCTTTAGTTAGCAACTTCATCCATTGACCTGTAGTTAATAGACATTGGCCTAGGATTTTGGAGAACTCTTGTGTTCTGCCGTGATACACCCATATGACTTCGGCTCAGTTAATACACCTGTGTGAGTCTAGTTCATTAGTGAAGTGGGAGTGCTAAACTATATTTATTATGACTTCCTTTTCTGCTCTCACTTCTATGAATCATTGTTTTGTTCACTTAGCAAAATGCAGTCTTTCCTTTAACAGATACTTTTGAGCATCTACACAGGGTCAAGTCTTGTGTTGGGAGCACCCAGTTTCTCTGTGTTTGCTCTTTGAATAGGATGTTTGATTTCATTTTGCAGATGTAAGATCAAGGTTAAATGAAGAGTCTATGTGTGTTCAATGGCAGAATAATTATTGAATAGAACTGTGCAGACGATGAACACAACTTTTGCCTTGAAAGCTGATTAGATCACCCTTCAACTTAATGCACCTTGAAGGGCCTGAATGGAAAGACTCAGTGTTCCTTAACTCAGATGCAAGAAAAGACTTGCTTCCCTTGCTCAGAGTATATGTTTGCTGTTTTTGAAAACCAAAGTATGAATTGCTTAATGGATTTGACTTTTCAGTTTTAGTTTTTAAGAAAAAAGAGAGAAAAGAGAAGCAGAGAGAAAGAGGATCACAAGCCCATTTAGTTTGGTCTCTGTCCCTTGATTGTCTCCCAGGTAGACACAAGTAATTTCAGCACTTAGCATGTCAGTCAAGTCTGATTTTAGCTCCAACTAGAATGAACAAGCTCTTCTCCAATGGACTTTTGTCCCATTCCTGCAGCTCCAGGTATGAAGATGTCCTGTGTCAAGAGAGAAGGAAGCTGACTTGTCATGGACTCCCAGTCCAGTATCTCATGCCAATTCTCCACATTCCAGAAGGATTAAATAATTACAAGGGTGGAGGCACGACTGTCACAAACAATTTTGAATGCATCCTGCATTAGAAAGCAGAGGTCTCTTAACGACATCAGATCAGTATGCCAGAGGCTCTTTCCAAACCAAGAGTCTGGCCGGCGGGAGTGGGGCCACAGGCATCTAGGACCACAAACGTCACCCTCAGCTTCTCCGTCAAGCACTCTCTGGCTACTGTTAAAGTTAGAAGGGAGGCATCCTGGGAATCTTCATGTTCCTGTTGATCCAAGGACCATCCTTTCTTTCATGCTTGCACTTGACCGGGGATTAATGAGACTGTTTGCAGGAGCCAAGTTGGAAAGCCAGAGGGAGAGGCACAGCCTGTGGACACCACTGACATCTGAATTCTTCTAGGTCCAGCTTTGAGGATAAACCCATGCCCTGCAGGACAGCCAATTTCCCATTTATCTGCTGAATCCTAAGCTGGGCAGCTGCCTCACCCCACTAGCCGTCCTGCAGCCCTAGTGGCTCTCCCTGAAATGGGAAATTTAGTTTCTCATATCAGATGTACTGCTTTAATATTTCTTAGAACTTTTAAGTAGAAATCTCTACAAACAGTATCATAATTTTAGATCTGATTTTTTAGGGATTGGCATTAATGGAAACTCCTTTAAAAAATTTACTTTTTTTTTTTTTTCGATTATGAGAATGATTGTCTCCTGATAGAGCCCTGAATTGTCAAAACTATGGCTCTGTCTATGTCTGGAGATAATAAAACAAGCAAGGTTTCTGAACCATCAACTTAATAATTACTACTATACTTATGCCTACTACTACTATTGCCTTTAATGCTGTTGATATTATTATTTATATTACTACCAATACTACTACTGTGATGGCTCCTACTGCTACTACTATTGTTATCACCAACAGTACTATTGCTGCTCTTGCTGCTACCATGGCGACAATGATGATGATTATTAGCTCTACTACTTCTACTACCACTACCACTACCACTACTACTACTAGTACTTCAACTCTGTGATAAATAATTGACATCCATGGCCTCATATACCCTTCATAGTAATCCATTTTACAAATAAGGTTTAGATCAGTTAAATAACTAAAAATCTCAGCTAGTTAATAGTCAAATAGAGACTTCAATCCAGTTATATCTGGAACCAAAAGCTATTATTTTAAAGATGTTGCTGTATCTGATCTCAGTGGTGTGATAGAAATAGTAAAAATAGCAGGGTCTAGCTGGAGTCTAGAAAGCTCCTGTAAACTTGATGATCATTAAAGTCATTCATTTATTCATGTATTATTTAGTGCAAAAATATTCATGAAGCAGAATCTTGTGCCGGGCTCTGGGCTGGGGCCACCAAGGGGATGGGGACACCAACCACCTGGAGGCTGGAGGTGCTTGGCAACAACCCAAAGTGGGACAGGCCCTGACCTAGAGGCCATTCAACATGGAGGTGGAGGAACAGCCCAAATAGCTGAGATCATTTGTTCCCAGGCAGCTTGTGGGAGGAGCGCCACATGAGCAGAATGGGGAAGGAAAGAAGAAAAAGAGTTGGCCAGAGGGATAAGAGGGCAAGGCATTCCAGGTGAGGGGCAAGGCATTCCAGGTGAGGGACACAGCGTGAGCAAAGGTACAGAGGAACCGAAGTATGACGAGCTTTAGATGCTCTTCTGGAACTTCTAGAAAGTCAGAGCAGAGGGACCCCAAACTCTAGGCTCTCAACCAAGGTGTGCACCTGGTCTTTAAGCAGAGGAGTTGGGCTGCTTGAATTTCACTGGCCTGCCTTTGCATGAGTCTCCCTTCTTGGTTTCCATTCCTTTCCAAGCTCAGTATGTATGCCATACAGTAGACTCACCACAGCACCTGGTCCCTGTTTAGCATCTTCCATTGCAATCTCTGATAAGCTTCCTTGGTTTAACCCTTTCCTCCTAGGATAGATATGTCTTCCACACACTGTTTCTCCAACTAGTAACACCAGACACTGATGCTCATCCACCCTTATGCTAAAGCCTGTGCCTGTATCCTGAGATGGCGCTGTGGTAGGACAGACCAGGTTAGGGGAAGCCTATCATGGCTTTACATGCATTCCTCATTCTTACTTAGCTTTTCAATTTGTAGAGTGGAGATGATGATAATTTACTCAAAGTATATCATAGAGGAGCATGCAAGAAAGTGGTTTGTAGAAACTGTAAACTTTGTTGCTGTTGTTGCTGTTGATTATCCACATCTCTATGGTCACTTTGTACACAATAAACAAGTCATCATCTTGACACCTCCCCTACGTAGACCGTCCAGTCTGCTTATCCCTCTGTTGGTGGTGGCAAATGTTGCAGTGTCCCAAAGTCTTTGGAGTTGTGTTTTTTCAGCTCTTAAGTTGAATTTTTCACATGTCCTGAGGCAGTGGAGGATGACTTTTATTTGGGGTGGTTGTTTGGTTTTGTGCCTTAGGAGTGGCTGGATTTACCTTCTGCAGTCAAATCTATTATTTTAACCTGAAGCTTTGGGTCCCGTGAGGCCACTCCAATGGCTGCCTGGAGAGGGGAATGGGTGAGCACATTGGAAGGGCGATCAGGGTGTGTTGACAAAGGGGCTGGCCAGCAAGCAGACCTGGACTGGAAGCAGTATTTGACTGAGAGGTAGGTTCAACGTTACTAGTTCCTCTTCCCTTGGCCTCTTCCACTCTTCAGTTCTTGGTATGATACACAGTTCTGTGGATTCTCTGGCTCACTTCTCCTGCCACATTCCACATTTGACTATGTCCCACTTCCTTCTTCTCTATCTTCCTTCATTGGAAAAGGGGATGGGAAGTCTAGAGGAGGAATAACCCAAGTGAAAAAGCACAAGTAGATGAGGGAGGAACAATTCAGTGTGTTTCTTCCCTGCCTCAAATTCTGTTTTATATTTGGGGAGGGGGGTGGGGAAATTTGTGGTGCTTGCCATCTGCTTTCTATCATAGTATTTTCTCAGATATCGTGCTAGGTCCCATGAAGATGTTAATTTACCAATTCTCACAACAAGAATAATAAAATAACTGTATGCATATGGTATTTAAAAACATAAAGTTTTGCGAGAGTTTCCACACATTTTATTCATTATTCAGTAAACATTCATTGAGTGTTTTCTCTGCTGAAGCTGCTATAGATGGCGCTGGGGAGTTTATAATCTAGTGTTAGAGCTAAAACAAACAAACAAAAAGCAAACAAATGTAGTAGAAGGAAGTAAATCTCTATTATCTTCTCAGAAGAGCATGAGTGGATGACTGGCTAGCGGCCCCTGGTAATGCATCACCGTTGAACTTTGAAGATGTAAACTCATCACCTGTGGACACGAATGTTCCCTCCAGACGGTTAGTCCTTTGAGGCAGAGACTGTCTTAGCTTTCTCACCATTCAGCGCAGCCCAGCACTGGGGCAAACTTCTGCTTGCCCTTTTTGCAGCCCCTTGGCTGAATAGTCAATGCTTTAATCTGTCCCCATTTCATGAAACTCTATCCTCACTTAACTCTCAGACACCAACATCTCCCAGTACTCCTCCTGCACACGAGATACTCCTTCCCAACCTCCGGATATGGTGAACCCTCACACCACGTGGGGTCTGGATCCTCTTCCTTCTTCTCTCTCTAATCTCTCTCCAGATTTTCTCATTCTTTTTCATGGCTCTAAATAGCTTGTATAAACCAAAGGCTATCAGACTTCAACGAGCTCTTAGACGTTTGACCTCTCCACTTGGGTATATGATAGGAACCTCAAAAATACTTTGTTCAAGATGAATCCCTGCTCATCCTAAATGTATTTTCCTCCTAGTCTTCCTGGATTACCTTCCCCTCCCTACTCTTCCTCACCCCAGTGTTAATATCAGAAGGTAGGAGTCCCTTGCTCTTTCTATTCTCTCAATAACCCACCCCAGTCCAACTCCTGTACCACACTTACATCTCCAATCCCCCCACCAATCCCCAACTCCAATATCAGGATACTGGCTGGTGGTTCAAGCCACCACAACCTCTTGCTGTGCTTATTGTAATAGTCTACCAACTGGTCACTTCCTGACTAGCCCGTCAGAGAACCAGGATACATTTTTAAATCTGTCAATTTTTTTTTTTAAAGCGAACACTCCAATGGCTTCCCACGGAAGTAAGTTTAAAATCCAAAGCCCTCATTATGATGCACAATACAGGATACAGAAATTGGTCTCTGCTTATGTACTTCTCCCAACTTCATGCAATGCTATTTACCTCTTTGTTTCCTAGTACTCTAGCCAACCGAACTGTATTTAGCCTTGGCACCTTTTCCCAGGCTGGAAAGCTCCCACATCTCATCTTACAGGTCTCCTCATAAAGAACACCTCCTCTGGAAGGCCCTCCTAGTCAAGCAACCTCCCCAGTGACTTAGTGTTCTATCACCCTGTTTTATTTTTTCACTGAACTCCCTGCTTACTTATATCATATGTGAGTGTCTGGCCACCTAGAATGTAAGTTTCTTGAGGGCGGTGATATGCTCCATGGCTGTTCTTTGCCACAGTATAACTCATGTGCAACACAGTGACTGGGGCTTAATAGACTATAAATAAATATTTGTTGACTGAATAAGTAAATCCTTAAAAGTGCCCTGTCCAAGGATGTGTTTACAAGTCACCTAGCATCATAGTAGCCTCCAGTGTAGGGATTATATTTGTCTTCAAACTAAGTAAAAAAATGTATTTGCTCAAGACTCGTTTCTTAAAGAAATATTTTTTGGGAGAAGAAAGAAATTCTAATCTTCATCCTCTATTTAAATGCCAAGAGCATTGAACAAACCTACTTAGGCACCTAATATTAATCACTCTTATGAATTACTTATTTTTAATTAAGGGCTTGATTATTAAATGGTGAAATCTATTCACTGCATGCAGCATATTTTACTCTCTGCTTTGACTTATCTAAGTCTGGCCAGGTAAGAAGGCTTTGAATCATGGGTATCTATAAGTCCCATGCTAGGGATCTATTCTGTTGACCACCCTTTCTCAGATTCTTCTGTGAACACTATCAGTCTCCCTGAGGGGTCCTTGTGAACAGCGAGTAGATCTGAGCTACTGGAAAGTCCAGCAGTAAAGATACCTGTTTACCATTAGGATTTCGTAAACTTGTTTGGGGATGCAACACTTTCATCTCAATGTCCAATGTCTTGCCATGAGAGGTATGATCATTGCACCAACATCATGTGCACTATAATCTCAGGCCCTAGCCTATGTGCAGTGAATCAGAATGTTGATTTTTAACGAGCTCCCCAGGTGATTCATATGCACCTTAAAGTCTGAGAAACTACTTCAGACGGCAGAGGATCATCTTATCTCATGTGACCTTCTCAAGAACCCTTTGCTGTCACTATTATCATCCCTATTTTAGAGATGAGAAAACTGAGGTCCAGAATGGGGATATGACTTGCTCAGTTTCTCATGTCTAATGAGAAGCAGACACAAGAAAAGAAGAACCCACGTTTCTGTCTCCCAGTCCTTCAATGCAATGTAATACAGGAATACTGGATTAGAATGAAACAGCAGGAAGTATTTATTTTTTCAGATTCCAAAATAAAAATTTCATCACGAATCAGAACAACAAACCATCCATATTGTACAGACTTGGGAAAGAAGGAAAAGAGACAAAGGAAGTGTAGACAGGAATTTTATCAAGGTTTCTGGAGAAAAGTACTAAATTTGGAGGTTTTGTTCCCTTAGCTCCATCCCTGCAGGGTTGCCATGGCCTGGCTGTGTCCCCCTCCATACAACCTCCTCTCCAGCAACTAGTACCTACATGGATCCATTCAGGCCTAGGGTTGGCCCAAGTTTCCTGCTCTTACCATACCCAGCTCTTGTACTGTACTTGGATAATTTCACCAAAGCTGATCAGACTTTTATAAATTGTCCCATAAAAAAGGAAAATAAATTTTAAAAAAATGACCAGAAATATAGATTGTCCCAGACTAAACTCCTCTCAAATTCCCCTGATTTCAGTGTACCATCTGTTATCTGTTAGAACTCCAACAAGTGTGTGCTTTTGTAATCCCATTATTATACTTTTACATTTACATGCAATCCAAAGAAAAATTTAATGTATACGATCTGTGTAATTAATTAACCATGCATCAATAGATTGGAGAGTGCTAGATATTGTGTTCTGCAACATGTTTTTTTCACAAAATATTATGTTTTTTGATATGTATTAAGGAGGAAATCCATCTATCTAGTTTGTGTCTTTAAGAGCTATTCCGCCAGATGTAGATACCATGTTTTATTTAACCATTCCCATGTTGATAGTCTTTAAGGTAATCTCCAATCCCTTTGCTCTTGCAAACTGTGATGCATTGGATATATTGCATGGTTCTTCTGGGCACATGTGCAAATGCTGGTCTAGGAAAGCAATTACAATTGGTATTGCTTGGTAGCTGGGCATGCCCAGCTGTCCCAGGTAATGCTAAATTGTGCTCCGAGAGGTCTCCAGCACTCTGAGTCCTATCAGTGGTGGATGAGTTCTCCAACATTTGGATTATCAAATCATTTAATCTTTGTCAATGTAACATGTGATAAATGCTATTAATTCTTGTTTAATTTGTATTTCCTGATAGCTGGAGAAGCTGAGCATCTTTTCCTCAACACATGGGCCATTGAATTTCCTCTCCTGATAATTTTCACTTATTTTCCTTTTCATGATTTTCAACATGAGTTTTCAACATTAATTTTTAGACATCCTTTATATATTTTGAATAATAATACTGTTTTATATATTGTGAATGTCTTCTCTCCTAGTGCCTAGTTTTATGTCTTGTATTGTGTTCATTGATATTTTTGATCTGAGATTTCTTTTTAGGATTTTGATATATTTAAATGTCATTTTTTTCTTTAAGATTCTTGTTTTATTCCATTGTGTGCTTTGCTTGAGGAAGCCCTCTTCATTCCACAGTCACAGGGTATTCTCCTATTATACTTTTAAAAGTATTTTTAAATTATTGGGTATTTATTCCTCCTTGAATGTTTTTCTCTGCTAGGAAGCAGCATACTAGTTATATTACAGTTTTGTTTGGTTTTGTTTTTCCTTTATAATGGATGAGCATTTCCTCCATGCCACACATTAAATTGTTAGTTGTTTCCTGTACTGCACTAATTAGGGATTAAATTCTAACTGTTGTAACAATCCTTGTTTCTCTTTGACTTACACAGCTCAATGCAGATCAGCTTCTTGCTCCGCCTGGAATCTCCCCCTCCATGGAAGGTCACAGAGATCGGGTTCATTCCATCTTAAACTTCTACCATCTTGGAGTCCTGCACTTACAATCATGCAGAGTGGAGAAAATGTGACTAATCACTTGGAATATTTTAGGGGCCATATCTGGAAATGCTGTATATCACTTCCATCTATATTCCACTGACTCATTCCTAGACGCAAGGAGAGATGGGGAATGTCAGTTCCCTTGTGCCCAGGAAAACAATGAAATGATTTGGCAAATATCTGGCAGAGTTTCTGTCACACCCACTGATAGTCATATCTCCTCCATACATGCTAAGTTCTCATATAAGCAACGGTCTGCTTCTGTACTCATCATTGAACTCATCATAGTTCAATGATCTATTTATCATTTGTTGGACAATACTCTGTCATTTTCAGTTCCATAACATATAATATATCTTGGTATTTGGTGGAGAAAATGTAACCATATTTTTTAAAATTTGTGAATTTATATTGTCTATTTTACACATTTATTATTCATGTGAAATTTTTAACTCAATTATTCATATATTCTGAAGAATGCTACTAGGCTTTTGATTGGATTGCATTAAATTATAAATTTATTGGTTAAATGAGAGATAAGTAACATTCTTTAAATATTGAATCTTGCATGTTCAATATCATAATTTCGGTGAAGTGTTCCAGTTGTCTGCATTTTCTTAAAACTTACCAAATTACAATTTTAAATGGTGACCAAAAAATCTGGTGGAGTTGAACACTTGTTTATTTTCAAACTTTCTTCTTTTCTAATAAATGCTTTTCAGCTTTGTATTTCCTTCTGAACACCACTTTAGCTGAATCCCTCAAGATTTTTCTTAATAAAAATATCAAGTGTATTAATAGTAGGTTATAGTACAATGGACTTTCGATGCTCTCTTCACCTAGATTCAACAATTACTAAGATTTTACCACATTTACTTCATCTAGCCTCTTTGTTTGTCTGAACTGAAATAATTGAAAGCAAATTCACACATATTTCATTTCTGTATGCATATTCAGTAAGCATTTCTTAAAACTGTGATTGTTTCTTATATAACCACAAGGCCATTATGACACATAAATGTAAGCACAGTTGAATTAAATAAAAAATTAAATCTTAGTCTCTTTTTTAACAGATGAGTCTAACCTATATTTATTTATTGTACTTAATATATACTTGAACACAAAGAAATCCTATTATTTTGCTTTTTTTCTTATTATTCTGTTATTAGGCTTTTTTTTTTTTTTGCAGTACGCGGGCCTCTCACTGTTGTGACCTCTCCCGTTGCAGAGCACAGGCTCCGGACGCGCAGTCTCAGCGGCCATGGCTCATGTGGGATCTTCCCGGACCGGAGCACGAACCCGCGTCCCCTGAATCGGCAGGCGGACTCTCAACCACTGCGCCACCAGGGAAGCCCCTGCTATTAGACTTTTATGTTTTTCAGTCTTGAATTAGAAAGACACTTCTGCTCTTTTCGTATAGAAGTTAGAGATTCATTTAATAAATTTTATGGCTACTTTCGTATATTAACACTCACATTTAACTTTTCCTTCTGAAAAAGTCTACATTTATAATGACCTATATGGGAAAATAACCTAAAAAAGAGTGGATACATGTATAACTGACTCACTTTGCTGTATACCTGAAACTAACATAGCATTATAAATCAACTATACTCCAATAAATTTTTTTTTAAAAAAGCCTACATTTATCTTTGTGTTCTCCGTGTACCTGAGGAAGACACAGACTTTAATCTCCTTTTACTTTCATTTACTCTTCACTATTCCTATGTTACCTTTTACCAAAAATTTAGCTTCAGTTTATTATTAAACACATAAAATTACAATTTCATAGTAATTGCTACAGTTGGACAGCAGAGGCTTTCTCAGCTGACCTATACTTAACTGACCTGCCAGGGTAACTGGTTCTTTGCATTTTCTCTGTAAAATGCAGGTTGGAGGCCACTACCATGGGACAAAGCTGCTGCCTCGTGTGCCTCTGCTCTTCTGCTCCCATAGAAAGTGCCACTTTTGTTTCTCCTCAAAACTGATTATACCAGGTGTAAACCACGTGGTTTAATTAATATTACACAAATCAACAGAACCTAAGTGCAAAAGGAAAGAGTTGTTTCCATGAAAACCACACTGAATGATTTGAAAAAGGTAACATAAAAATGCTGTCTAATTACATGTAGATAAGATGTAATTGAATGAAAACATTTATAAAATACTAGGAAGATCCGACACTCTGATTTCTTGTCAAATTAATTATTTCTCTCTCTAATTAAAAGAAATTAAAAGAGAAAGAAAAAAACCACTAGTGATGTGAAGTAGATGTGATTTGTCAGAAACAACATATAGAAAACTATTCAGCAAAGGCACACTCAGGTTAGAAAACCTCGACCCCAAAACTGGGCACATGAACCATTTTCAGGTAAAAACTTTAAGGAAAAATAAATTTATTTTAAATAAAAATAAAACCTTGTGGTATTGAGACATTATTTTTATTTCCTTTTTTTTTTTGCCTATCAGTCTTAAATATGTAGCTATGAAAGCTTCCACTGTAGAATCATTTCCTTACTGTCAATAATTATTATTTATTACATATTTCTTTGTCCTCTATTAATTTTTGTCTTTTGCTGAATCTCATATTTTGTTTTTCACATCATATATCTTCTTTCTAGATTACATCCATTACGATTTTCTATTTGATTTTTGGTGAGATTCTGCGGTTGATACATTGTTTGAGACACTGTATGGGAGATAAATGTCTTTATAGCCTTCATTCTTTACCTATAACATGGCTAAGTGTGGAATTCACTTCCTCTGTGTGTGCATCTTAAGTGAGAAACTCACAACTGTTCAAATAATCCTATGCTTCCAAAGATAGATATCCTTTCCCATTAGCTTGCAAAGAACTGATATTCCTAAACTGTTCACAAATGTATATAATACTATTTTGGCAACAGAGGAGTCTGGATAAAAGGGAATAACATTTTACATATGCAAGTGTGTGCATATTTACCTCAAAATTTACAGAACTTAAAATAACCTGATTTATTCCAGTGCCACACTCCTATCACATATCAAAAAGTACTTCTGGATTAGAGGGGGGAAAAACGTACTGTCTTATTTTCTTCAGCAAAATTATTTTAGAAGTGGAAAAACACTTTACATGAAACTTAACCATGGGGATTCATCAAAATACTGTATAAAGATAGTTGTTTTCATACTTAAAATACATATATTTTAAAAATTGTATTATTTAGTGAATATAGGAGGTAATTTCCAATGGAAAAAATAAGTCCTTTCAAGCTACATGAAAGTGAACTTCAAAAATAAGAGAACAGTGTGGAGAAGAAATGAAAAGACAAAGTCAATAATTTTAGGTTCCTTTTCTTTTAATTCAAGTAAAATTTGGGATGATTCAGGGAGTTTTAAAAACATTTATATGATTGGAAAATGAGTTTGTTATCTCAGAGCTGTCACACAGCTACTGGTGTATTATTTCTAAAGTTTTGAAATTGGAGCCCACAGAAAGGGCATCAGAAAAGGAAGGAAGGAAGGGAGGGAGGGAGGAAGGAAAGGGGGGAGGGAAGGAAAGGTGGGCTTTAAAACATTCAATAAATGAAGAAGAAATAAAATAATTCCATCAGTCATTACAGAGAAGACTTTGACTTAAGTCTGTCCTACTAAGTTATTTTAAAAAGAAAGACACAAAACTGGCTCATGGAAGGGATTTCATTTCATTTTATAATTTTCTTTCTTAATCTTTAGCATTCTGACCCTTCTTGTCTTCCATTGTGTTGCAAATTGTGCCCTCAATCACCCATGTACCATTTTGCCACTGTGATATGCAGAATAAAGGCCCCCAAACATGTCCATCTCCTAATTCCTAAAACTTATAAATAAATGTTACCTTGTGTCACAAGAAGGACTTTGCAGATGTGATTAAATTAAGAACCTCAGACAGGGAGATTATCCTGGGTTACCCAGTAAGCCTCTGAAAGTTGGAAAGGACAAGGGAATGGATTATTCCCTACAGCCTCCAGAAGAGATGCAGTCCTGTGACACCATGATTTTAGGACTTCTGACCTCCAGAACTGTAAGAAATGTGTACAGTTTTTAAGCCACTAAGTTTGTGGGAATTTGTTACAGCAGCTGCAGGAAACTCACACAGCTACCTTCCAGGTGGAAATATGTGCTTTCTCCAGGTTTCCTCCCTGGCTTTTCTCTCAAACCTCTCAGAACTTATCCATGAAGATTTTGAGGTCCCAATACTCAGAAGGAGCTCCCCTTTGGATATCCAAGTTTCCTTGTCTGGTGGACCAGAGTCTTTATCTTTTACCCTAGGCCAGTTCCATTTAATAACAAGAAATCGTCTGAGTTAAGCCCCAGCCCAAGCACCCTCCCAGAGTGGAGACCTTCCAGTCTCAATTTCCATTCCAATATTTTCCCCACCCGGGTGGGGGCAGCCACAGAGATCTTTTCATAGCAATCCTGACCATCTGTGCTCTTCAATGACCTTCAACTGCCCTTTGCATAAATGACTTTTAAGCATCAAGGTCCCTCGCCATTTTTGCCCCTTACCTGTCTGCCCTCAGCACACTTGCCCCCCACAATCCATGCCCCAAACTCACCCACCTTCTCTGGGTCCCCCTGTGTTCCAAGTATGCTCTAACTTCTCCGATTCCCTCCATCTAGAGACTCTCCTATCTCTTCTATCACTTAACTCTTTCTCATCCTTACCTCTTCCCAGGAAATTTTCCCTGATGTCCTCACTCCCTGCAAGAAGTTCAAGTCACCTCCTCTTTTCTCCTTAGGCTCCCATCTGCCACCCAGACACTCTCTATTCATAGCACTTATCCCATTTTTCAACTGCCTGTTCTTCCTAATAGTTTGTCATTTCCCAGGACGATGTTTTTCAAAGCGGGGTCCGCTCTCACCGGCAGCATCAGAATCACTGGGAAATGTCTTTGGAAAGATAATAATCAGGTCACACCCCAGACCTACAGAAGGAGGCATTCTGGGGTGGGTACCAGCAGTCTTTTTTCAAGGTGATTCTGATGGATGCTAACTTTGAAAGCCACTGTTCTGGAGGATAAATGCCATTTCTGTCTTATTCATCTGGGAATATCTGAGCACATATTTAGTGTTTACTAAGTATTTATGAAATTGACACAGTAATTTTCTACTAGAGGGCAGATTGAGTGGCATAGTGGGTATCAGAATTTTAGTACTAGTAAAAACCTTAAGCAGGCAGCATTATTATTTCAATATTACAGATGGGGAAAATAAGGCTCAGACAAAATTGCTTAAAGCCTCCTTCCTTGTATGATAAGCAAAAATTAACAAAAAATGTTTTTTTACAAATATGGGACATTAATCTAGATCTGGCCAATTCCACAGCTGCTTTCCTGTGTCCATACCATGCTACGCTCAGATACTTTCATTTGATGGTTTTCAACCTTGGATGCACATTAGAATCATCTGGGAACTTAAATAAACAAAGTCTGGTCTCAATGACCAAGTTTCTCATCAGATTGGTCTGGGATGGGGTACTGCTATCAGTGTTTTTAAAAATTGTACTCTACTGTGCAACCAGGGTTCAAAACAATTGTTTGGATGGAGCTTCCTGTCCTGACCTGTGGCTTCTTGCTATTTTTCTTTTTTTTCCCAAAAAAATCTCTCTTTTTTTTAAAATTGAAGTATAGTTGATTTACAATGTTGTGTGAATCTCTGCTGTACAGCAAAGTGACTCAGTTTTACACATATATACGTTCTTGTTAATATAGTCTCTTCCATTATGCTTTATCCCAGGAGATTGGATATAGTTCCCTGTGCTGTACAGTAGGACCTTGTTGTTTGTCCATTCTGAATGTTATAGTTTGCATCTACCAACACCAAGTTCCCAGTCCATCTCTGTCCCGTGTCCCCTCCCCCTTGGCTTCTTGTTATTTCTTGTTGTAGCACTTCAGCCTGGGTGTTTGTTCCATTTCCTTGATGTCTGTAATTCACCTTGTCCCTTGACTGACAACTTATCTCAGTTATCCTCTTTTGGCAACACTGAGGAAATCCTTTGGGTAAGGCTGTGATTTGTCTCCTAACTGCATATACCATGACTGTGGGTAAGGGGCAGTCTCCCCTCCCTCAGCCCCCCGGGTCTTTCTTCATCTCTTGATTAACTCTCTGCTGGGGGAAGGGAAGTGAGCAGATGTAAATTTTAAAGTGCTTGCAAATATTCGGTATTATTCTTCAACCAGTAGAGTTATGAGTCCACACTGAGAGCTCACAGACTGCGTGGCATCATCCTCAGATTTGAAACATATGCCTCAATATGTGACAGAGCCTAGACTTCAATGCAAGTGTGTTGGTCAAAGTTGAATACTCACATTCCGTTAATGTCTCTTACAAATTACTTTTCTAATTAAGCGCCTGCTTATTAAAGATGCAATCTGTCACTGCACGGGTGATGCCCGACTACACTCCCGTTTCTTCTTTGCTTTGTCCAGATGTTGTTTACTAAGATGTGTTTCCTTAAAATTCTACTTTACTATCCCATCCCTGAAGTCGACTAGCTGTTAGTAGCCCAGCCAGTTGAGGATCACTCAATGAAGAACTACAGTTGGGGGCGGGGGCTTGAGTTAGAAGGGCTTTCTTGTTTGTTTGTTTGTTTTTTGTTTTGTTTTTTTGTTTTTAGACTGAATGAGATAATTGCTTTTAATCTGTAGCCTGGGAAGGATTTCTCTTTATATCAGTTGGACAAAAGATGGGTGAAAAACTGCTGGCCTTTGAGATAAGGAGTTCTCCGTCCCAAGGCACAAAACCATGAGTGTCTATTGTTACTAGACATGCTCTATTCGCAAAACTGATGGGGTTGGGCTTCCCTGGTGGCCCAGTGGTTGAGAGTCCGCCTGCCGATGCAGGGGACGCGGGTTCGTGCCCCGGTCCAGGAAGATCCCACATACCGCAGAGCGGCGGGGCCCGTGAGCCCTGGCCGCTGAACCTGCGCATCCGGAGCCTGTGTCCCGCAATGGGAGAGGCCACAGCAGTGAGAGGCCCGCGTACTGAAAAAAAAAACAAACAAAAAACTGATGGGGTTATAACTATAACCCTGTTTGCACTGGGCACACATAGTTTGACCATGGAGTTTTTTATGTCCAAAAAGTTTACGAAACAGAAGTAATTAAAAGGATTCCAATTCTCTAGTCCATTTTCCTGCAGTCTATTGAAAGGGATGTGGTGACAGTCCATAGAAACAGTTACGAGCATGTTCCTTGCCCTGCTTCCCGGTCCTGCATTGTCACTCTTCTTAAACACATCTCCCCACAATAAACACACAGAAACATCTTGTCTTCTGTCCCTTATCCACGTGGCTCTTTTTCGGCCTTCCCTTCTCTTTCAGATCTCTCAGCCCTTAAAATGTAGACCCACCTATCCCTCCTCTCAACTGGAAAGAAACTTCCTGTAGGAAGGAGGAAATTGGGGAGTCTAGTCATTAGATCCTTTGTGTGCGTATAATTTGAAAAGGGTGATATCTGTGACTATTCTCCTATTAGTAATATGTATCCTATAAAATAATAATAAGAGAGACAGCTCATTTCACATTTACTATATTTATTATAGCAAGCACTTTATTGTTTTCATTAAATGTCCCTGGCAAATCTGAATAGGTCTCACTAGGTCCATTTTACATTGTAGGAAACTACATTTTATGGAGGTTACTTGATTTGCCCTAAGCTACAGTGTTGGGCCTTTGAGTCAGAGTCAGTATGCTTAACTGCTCTGCTAGCCTTTCAGTGGGGTACCACCTGCCCTAAATATTGTTTTAAAAAAAGAGCCCTGCAAACTGAGTCTGTCTCAGTTCCTCAGTGAGAAAGTAATGAGGAACAATGAGGTCTCGGAGTGAGTTTCCCCTAAATAGTTTTATCCATGTTTTGCAAATGCTGGCTGAATGCTTTCTAAGAATGAGGCAGTATTCTTGCTTGTGAGATGAGTCTGGGTACCGGCAAGAAGCTGGTCCAGTGAGAAGAAGCTGGAATTCTAAGGTAGACAGCCCTGGGTTCATCTCGTTCCCTCTCACAGTTGTGAGAGACAGGCTCCACCTTTATAAACACCATATAATCATGTGTACTATAAGAATGCCTAGGGTTGTTATTAAGTCAGAAAATACTTAGAAAGGATTTCTCCCAAGTCCTGGTCACATTCTGTGATTTCTATAGTGGGACAAGATGGTAATGAAATGTGGCTCTGAAAAAATGTGAGTCACAAACATAATCCTGAAATTGTAATTCAACAGCAAAACAAAGGCAGGTGACCAACCTACAGTACTTTTTGGGCATCCTAAGTTTCTTCCTTTCCTCGGGCTCCAACAATCTGTTCTTTCTGAACTGGAGAATGACTTGTCCAAACAGCAAGTTGCAGCCAATAAGAGCTGGACCAACATTCTAGTCTGTCTAATGCTTTAGCTCCCACTCTGTGCCCTGGTTTTAACTACTCAATGTGAGTGTCACTGCTGAGTGCTGGTATTTCTGACATCAGCACATGAGGGGGAAGTTTCACAAGGGGTACAGAGGAGTGATAGGCTCTGCTGGAGACACAGAACCCATGGATAAATCAGCGTATCCAGTCATGTTGGTTTCAGAAAAAGATCCAGAACTGACTCTCCTTAGATCAACTGGGTCACGTACCCACATTTGGATCTGTCTTGAATTTCACTAAACTTTTAAGGAGGCTTCCCAACAGGTAGTAACTACTAAGCAAAGGAGTAGACCAAGCTGAAAATACAAAGAAGCAATCATCTGGGCTAAAAACTGCTCATGTGGCTTAGGGGAGAGGTAGGGAGAAGAGGCTCATCTGCAGAGTCTCCTTAGCTGATGACAATTTCATGTTCAAGTGCAAATTATTCCAATAGAATTCAAGGTCTAGTCAAGAAAAGTGAACTCCATCTAGGTATCTCAGAATCATGTTGTTTAATATGGGAATGGGTAACACATGTGACAGAGAGTGGAGAAATTCCATCTGGATCAAGGGGTGCCCACAGCAGGGATGGCCCAGGGGAGGGGGGACCATGGAGGGAAGGTTATCCACTGGAACCAGAGCCAGCCAAATACACAACAACTGCTGGAGATGCTCAGAGAAGGGTAAGGGGAGATATACTCTCGCTTCTCCCCTGTTCTTACACTCTGGTCTTCCAACAATGCCTCCCTGTAGACCTACTGTGCAGGAAACCAGAGGGCAGTCAAGTCAGGGAAACAGAGCAGGGCGTGGCTGGGAAGGGATGGTCTGAGATGACACAGACAGTGGCCACACCTGGCTTGGAGGAGTTTGCCTGTGAATCTGCCTAATAGGAATCCAGGTGTCTGAAAGAGTATGGCCCATCTTCTGCTAGTTCTCTCCCAGCCCAGAAGAGAGGAACGAGGTGGGTAAGGAGGCTGTGATGCTAGCCGCACCCCTCCCATGATATTTAATTAGCTAGATTGTCAAAGCTATAGCCAGGATGCCTTTTTATTTGTCTTTAAGTGGAGAGAATATGGATGAAAACAAGATCCACTTTCTCCAGGGTTACCCTGTGAGAGGCACTATTCTAAACATAAAATACTGATGTCTCATTAATCAGCTCAACAATCCTAGGAAGTCAGTTTTATTACCTCCATTTTACTAATGAACAAATCAAATGAAGTTGTGAAAGGGCAGTCGACTTGCCCTAGGTCACACAGCTCCTCTGCAGAAGGTCCAACAAGGGTTGGAACCCACCTCTGTGTCTTAAGCACACATTCTAATATCCCCTGTCAACCAAACAGGTGACAAAAACACAGGAGTGGTAGAGAGTCCTGATGCGTTGGTTGTTTAGTGAACACTCTAGTTTTCTCTGTTTTAGCATTAAATGAACTAAAAAAGGAGAGTGAAAAAAAAGGAAAGAAAAGAATAAGAACAAACCAGTCTGTGGATTTTGATGGAGGATAAAAGCTAATTTCAGCAGAAAGTAAAAAAGAGAGCTGCCTCCTGTTCTGAGTTGGTCTTAGGAACCCAGAAGTAACAGTGTTTCCTGTTTCCTGTACAAATGTTGCGCGATATCAATGCTGGATCCTTGAATCTCTTGCATTTCCCTGCTCATTACCTTCTGCGAGCTGTGTGTCACTTCTCTTCCTTGGGAACCGAGGTCCCCTCCTAGAACATCTCTGAACTACTCCGCTATTGTGGAGAACAAAACAGCACAGTGACAACGATGAATGTATTGCAAAGTCAAAAGCATAATTACTGAAACCAAATGGAAACAAATTAAAAAAATGATAATTCATGTGAGGCACCCAAGTCACTCAGGCTGCTTTCTCAGAGTATCTGAATAGCTTCCACTGCAAACAGGCGGACACAAAGTGTTCTTTCCAAATTATCCCCAGGGAGGGAGCACGGCGTGGAGGCGAAGAAAGGACAGCTGTGGGACCAAAGCTCATGGCCTTGCCTCTGCCTCTGACCCTGCCTGGAGGGGCCTGGAGAGGGGGCTCATTCATCTTTTTGTTCCTCCTTCATTTTCAAAATACATTCCTGCGGCAGCCGGGGCTCTTTAAAGAGTATGACTGAGTGTTTCTTTGAGAAGCAGGCGGTGGCAGATGGGTAAGTGTGAAAACGTGATCTATCTGGGATCTCACACTATGCAACATGCACCAGACACCGCTGGAATCGCAGCTTTCAGGGGAAGAGCTCTCAATTTATGGTCAGAGTACCAAGCCTAGCATTTGGTTTTTAGACCGGAATGAACAAGGATATCCAAGAAGTGGGGAGTTGAGCCTCCTTTGCGGGATCCTCCCCCAAACCAACTCATTTATATTAGCTTGAAAGTTATAGGCAGCTGACCAATTTGTTCCTGTTCATTGTAAATTTTTATGCACACAACAGTATTTGGATTCATAATGTTGCCAGGGAGGTGGTGGTCCTTCCCCCAAAATGGTATCTGTAACTGACATCTGGCTTAGCCACTCTGGTACCAACAAAACCAGGTAAGGAAACGAACAAACACAAGCAAAGCCAACTCGATTGAAGATACACAACTAATTTAAAGATCATTAATACAGTACTTAATTCCACAAATATTAGTAAGTACAGACCATGTGCCAGGCAATATGCTGACCCTGGAGGAAAAAAATAGAGACATACTTTCTCTTCAAAGGGATCTGAGCTAACAGAGAGAACCCAGGGCTATGACTCTGGATTTCCCTGAGTGCACAGAAGTGTTCACACTGGTCTGGAGCCCTTAGAGCCCTGCCTGAAGGGGTCTTTGCCTTTCTCCAGCTCCTAACCTAGTCCCTGGCCCCAGGGGAGCCCTATCCTTGTGGTGTGAATGGAAGGGAACCCACCGCAGTCAGAGAAGGTGATGTTTATGCTGGATCTTGATGGATGGATTGAAGTTTGCCAAGTAGGAAAAGACGAAAGTACTAGAAGGTGAGAAATAAAATTGCAAAGATCAGGAGGGTGGGACATGGAGGTGAGCTTCTGTATGTGTCTTGGTCCCTCTGGGGTTCTGGAGGCTGGAAGTCTGAGATCAGGGTGGCAGTATGGTTGGATGCTGGCAGGACCCTCTTCTGAGTAGCAGATGGGTGCTTCTTGTATCTTTACTTGGGCAAGGAAGCTCCCAAGGCCCTTTGATAAGAACAAATCCCTTTTTATGAGAACTCCACCCTCAAGACCTCATCACCTCCCAAAGGCCTCACCTCTAAATGCCATCACGTTGGGAGGTAGTGTTTCAACATGAATTTTGGAGTTTTGGACATCCGGTCCATAACAATATGGGAACAAATGGAGAGTTTAGATACAGGAAGGTGGGATTCATGAGGGGAAGGGTATCTTCATCATCCCCCTTTCTCAATACACTTTGTCTTCACAACTAGCTGTCTTTGCAACTAGCATTAGATATGGATCTTTAACTAAAGTCTATGCCCTGAGTTTCTTTACAACCCAACAACAGACCCCATGCAAAAGTGAAAAACGCACGGAGTGCACTTCAGATTGTCAGGTTTTCTGGATTATTCACTGTTTTAAAAAATTAAAGTAACTACTTTTTGAAGTTTATCTCTAAGTTATTCGTATCCTTATATTTTAATATTTTACACAAGCTAACCCCGTACCCCAGAATCTTGCATTAGGACACAAGGTGTATTTGACTTCTATATGGCAAAACTAATCCCAACATTTTTAATGATGATTTCTTTAGGACATTTTAATACCCCGATAATTGTTTACTCAATTTTAAAACTCAGTTTAGCAAGTCTATTTTTTTTTTAATTCAGTTAAAATTCAGATCATTCCTCATCCTTGCAACAACATCATTGGTGAGCATCACTTTCCCATTTGACCCCTGAGGAAATGGTGTATCAAAATTCTGCCCAAGTTCATAACTAAAAGCAGTAAAGAGAAGTACTGACCTGAGCCCTGTCCTTCCCTGTGTTCTGATGTCCTCCCAGGGTTTGAAGCTAGACAGAAAATGAAATTACCTGGTTCAAGAATGAATAAGCAAGAAGTCTACTAACCTTCTACCAGCTTATTTCCAGGTTTCATGCTGGCCATTCCCTCACCTGTATAGCTGCCCTCTAAAACAAGAAAAGAAATAGCATCAATTCTTATCTCTGCTTCCTGTCCACGCTGGGCTGCTTTTGGAAGATGAACCAGGAATCTGGTGAGCTGCTCTCCAGAGTGATTTGTGGAGTCATTGCTGATCCTTATTCCAGCTGCTCCCATCCTTTCTTAACAGTTAACTCATGTCGGAATGCAAGGGAGCAGATGACCACAGAAATCGAACTCTCCAGACTCGGGCTGATGTCAAGTTCCTGAAGCATGAGTCATCCAGGAAAAATGAATAATGAAAATGGCTAATTTATAACTGGGCACATCTAAGAAAAGGGTGTGTGTGTGTGTGTGTGTGTGTGGAAGGAATGGGTAATGGTAATTTTTCTCATTAACAACAGAACTGACTTGAGTGATTAATCTGCCACACAAATGAGCTATTAGGATCATAAAAGCCACCATGCTGGACCCTGGAGGGCAGGTTGGGGAGGCCACCTGTGCTTGACCACCAGCCCAGCACATTGTCTAGCACTTCTCTCTCCACAAGCATCACCCAGCCACTCAGAACTCCCAGGTTTCCATCCTGACATAAGCTGGTTAGTGCCTGGACCCTGGGTAAGCATGTCCTTCCCACTTTACTTTTCTTCTTTCTTCTCTCCCCTTGCCTTTCTATTTAACTTTAGATGTGTCTGCATCTCTCTCTCTTGCCATCTTTCTGCCCCTCCCCCATCTTTTGTTTGTATTCTGTCTCTGAATTTGCAACATCTGGAATTTCCATCCTTCGCTCCCTCATCTGTCTTTCTTCACTGCTTCTCAGCGTCCCCCCTCATCCTTTTCTTGTCATCCTCCTCTCCTGCCCTTTCTTCTTCCTACATTAGCCTTTGTCGGCACCTTTGACATAAAATCAAGCCTCAGAACACTGAAAGTGGAAGGACTCTTAAGACAGAGCTTTTCAAACTTTAATGTGTACATGAACTACCCAGGGATGTTAAAATGCAGATTCTGATCCGGTAGTGCTGAGCTGGGACCTGGGATTCTGCAGTTCTCAGAAGGTCCCAGATGATGCTGATGCTACAGGTCCCAGGTACCACACACTGAATACCAACACTTTCAGGTAGCTCTATGCCAAGTTCTGCACTGAACAGAGAAGGAGACCAGGCCCTAAAGGGGCCATATCTACAACTTAGGGTGGAAAAAACCCTATCTTCCAATTTTGAGGCAAGGTTTATAGTTCCAATAAACAAACAGATGTCTTAGACTCAGTTCTGGGTTCGAATCTCAGCTCTGAGTCTAAGAATATCACCTCTGAAACTGGATAAGTCATCTACTGTTTGGGGGCCTCAGTTTACATTTAAATAATTAGTATTTACTCTAGGTAATTTGGAAAATGAAGCTTCAAGTGATATGCATAAGGTACCCACTTCAGAGGTGGCACTTGGTAAAGTCATGCTCACCTGGAGCATGTGCTCTCCACATTTACCTTAGGGTTTCAGACTAACAGTTCTTATTTTCAGGGTGGATACCTGTCTTTCACATGGAAGATGAGGAACAGCAGGACTTTCTCAAATCCACCCCAGGGGTTTGTGGTACAACAGACTGGTATTTACGTCCCCATTTCCCCGAGCAGGCATCTTCAGGCTATGACCCACTGCCCACCAAGTCCAAGTCAGCTTCCTACCATGGTTTCTTATCATCCATTATCTTTTCTCAGGACCCAGATGCAATGTCCACACCTTCCCTGAAACAATTCATCCACATCCTGGGCTACATACTCTAGCCCAGCTACAACAATCTCGGGAACGAAAGATAATTTCACATGGGAGCATAAAATGCTTTACCTTGATATCCTTTATATGAATGAAATGACCAATCCTTGGGCAAGATTCCACTGGTGTTTGTTATTAATTTTGCCATTATTACAATTAGATTTCAATTGCACTGCTTTTCCCCACCTCTCTCTTTTTTTTGTTTCCTTCTTTTTCTTCCCCACCAGTGCAAGTTTAACTTCATTTCTCCGGATAAAATAACTTGCTCCTTTTAGCCAAACTCCTACACTGCCAGACGACATCAGCCAGTTGAGAAAACTGTGAGACTGTTGGCAGTTTTTAGGGTTTCCAGGGGGAAGGGAGGTAGGTATTTTGTCTTTATGCTCAACCCTATAAGTCACAGGGACTTTGAGTTTGAAGGTCTTTGGTCCCTGTCAACAGAGCACAGCATCTCATGGTGCCATTTCCCCAGGGTGGCCAGGGGAAGATATTTCTTGAACAGCCTGAAAACCAGAGTGAGGCTGAAAGACTGTGCAAAAGATAGACTGAAAGATCAGGTGAAAGTTCTGGGCTTTATTCTGGGCTCAGACTGGCTGCATTATTTGTTGGAAATGTGACACAGGGAAGCCATTCTTCCCTTCAAGTTTCACTGTCCTCAGATGAAAAATGGAGTTGACACTCTTTGTCTCCTGCAGTAGTTTCGAGGGTTATTTGACTGTGTGTATTTCTCGTGCCTAGCAGGGTGTCTGGCAGAGAGACATGCTTTATTCATGCCTATATGCTTCCTGCAGCCCCAGGTCCCTGTCCACTGCTCAAGCCATCCTTCCCTTGCCCACAGCCCCTGCTTTCATATCCCCATGACATCTTTCTGAGCTTAGTCAGACCAGGGTTGTACATATGACCCTGGTCTATGACTCACATCAACAAAAGCTTCTGCACAAATGATTTTGGGATGTGTGTGTGTGTGTGTGTGTGTGTGTGTGTGTGTGTGTGTGTATTTGCTTTTGCTTTGTTGTTTTATTTTTATGACATCTACCATAAAGCTGAATATGTTTACATTCTGATTTCAGAAAGCAGGAAAGGTAAGATGTTCACTTAAATTTAATTGCAGGCCATGGAGTATGATTAAAACAGATGGTTTTTGAAAATATGTTGTATGTGGTTGTTTTTCTTTCCTTTTTTCTTTTCTTTTTTAAGAAAAATCAACATTATGATTTTGCTGGCCTTCTTTTCCTGAGTCTCTTCTTCCCACTTGGTTTTCTTGTTCTCTCCTCTTTTCTTAAGTCCTTTCTGCCTTTCTTTCTTATTTTCTAAAAGGTTCTGGATAGCTGCCAGTTATTATTATAAGCTGAATGCTTTGGCTTTGAGCCAAAATGCCGATAGTTAAGCATGAAGCCAAAATGGATGGTTTTTCTCCTGTCTCCCTCTCACAGACTGTCCCCCGCTGCAGCTGACAGGAGGGAGGAGTGGGCAAGCACTTCTGCTGTCCAGATTTTGCAAATGTGCTCTGATAGTTGGGGGAGCAAGTTCATATTAGGGATATAAAAGGGAAGATAATTGTAAAAGGTTAGTGTGAAGATTGTTAGGGTCATTTCCTAGCTATTAGTTATTTTGGGAATCAAGTTAATTATCTTAATCGGGGTCTGACAGAGGTGTAAGGCTTATCCGTGATGTGTAGTGGTTTCAACGTGCAATATATTCCTTGAAGAACAACCCATTTCAGGGAAAGGGAGCCTGAAATGTTAGGGGAAAAGAAACACCAATCTTTGCACTCACTGAAAATTTTCAGCCCTCATGTTCACAGAGAGGGGCTTTCAGAATAAAAATCCTGAGAAGGGGGGTGTGTGAGTTTTCTATGGCTTCTGTAACAAATTACTACACCTTTAGTGGTTCAAAACAACATGCATTTATAATCTTATATATATTATCTTATTATCTGAGGGTCAGAATTCCTGAAATCAAGGTGTCGGCACTGCATTCCTTCTGGGAATTCTGAGGGAGACTATGTCTCTTGCCCTTTCCAGCTTCTAGAGGTCACCCACATTCCTTGACTTGTGGCCCTCCCAGCAATGATATTACTCTGACCTGCTCCACCATCACACCTGTCCCTCCGCTTCCATGGCCACACCACCTGCTTCCTCTGATCCTCCTGTTTCCCTTCTTATAAGAGCGCTGTCACTAAATTGGGATCCCTTAGAAAATTCAGAATCCTCTCCCCACCTTAAGATTCTTCATTTAATTTTATTGGCAAAGTCCTCTTTGCCATGTCAAGTACCATATTCCCAGCTTCCCAGGCTTAGGACGTGGGCATCTTTGAGGAGGGGCATTATTCTGTCTACCAGGAGGGGCTTTGCTGCTTCTCACTTGCTAGCCCCCGGGTAACTTGTGGAAGACCCAGAATGTGAGATTCCAGATGGCTACAGTCCCGGAGAAGTCACTCTACCCTTTAATTTAGCTGAAGGGCATCCCTGTGGACATTCAGGGTTTGGTTGTTCCACTTCATACTCTATTTTTAAAGCCTGGGCCGTAGGTCCACCTGCGGAAACCAAAGCACAGGTGTCAGGACCTGGAGGAACCCACCTCACCCCCATTCTCAGCTGCACAAGTCGTGGGAATGACTTCTTCCTCCATCACTTGCTTGGCATCCCCTCTGCCTTCCCAGCATGAGCCCCTCCTGCCCCAGTGCACCCTGGTGCTGTCACTGCGGAACAAGCAGATACACTCCAATACAAACATCTGGAATGACCTTAGGCCAAAAGATAAAAATACCTAGGGACTGATTCCAAACTACACCTGGGCATCTTGAGATTTGCTCTTCCCCATAACATACCACTGTGCTAAAAAAGAAGAAAATTGAAAGAAAGAGTTCCTCAAACTCAAGGCTTCCCACATTCTTTCTTCCCTTGCTTTTGTGATAACAATTTCCACAGAGACAGGGTCCTTACACTCAAGTCCTTTTGGTAGAGGATTTCACAAAATCGTAAAATGAAATTGTATGAAAATCATACAGACAAATCCAGAGCATCACATGTACAGGACATTTACATCTCAAACCCAGTTCAAAATGAGTGGCATGAAGAATCTCAATCTTCCTGGATTTTTAAGCAACAGTTTTTTAAAAAGTGAGCAAATTAATATATTGGCAATTCAAAAACAGATAATCAATCAGGGTAAAAAAAAAAAAAAAAGAAGAAGGAGAAAGAAACACGAAGTCCTGCCGGGGATGAGAGATCTCTGAGGTTAAGAAATAGAGTACACGTAAAAGTGTGTTTGTTTCATACAGAAACTCGATATTGCGCATTTGCAAATAACCCTTGCTCGATGAAGATATTAAAACTTCACGGCTTGAATATGTTTTTGTACAACTGAATAAACAAAAGAATACTATTTATAATACTCCCCAGAGGAAAGGCTTAATATCTCTTCATTGTTAAGGATATGTGACTTAAATTGTTTTCTCAGGTCTCCAAATGAACAAGATTTCTGGTCTCGCTGACATTCATGGATGTTAGAATATGACACTGAAGTGACAGCTGACTCAAGGAAAGAAAATAGCATTTTTTTTTTCTGAAAATTTGCTTTTATGGTAAGGGAAATTTGGGGATCATTTTGTGGCATTTTTGTTCTCTGTGTCTTCAAAGTGAACAAAAGAGTGTGTGAGGCTGTCCTTAAAGGCAACACAGGGGACAGAACTGAAATTCTTTGCCCAGCACTGCAGGCAGGCTTGAAAAGGAGGAGGTACAAAGGCTGGGAAGCAGAAATGACTCCAGGAAGAGCAGGAGAGTAAGCACATGGGTGCTGGCCTGGACCTGAGAATTGGCACGTGGTAAGAAGGACATTTTCAATATGATGCACTGAACTGACCATTTGGGTGTTAATTAAACTCACTCGGCTCTTAAAGGGAGAACTGACAGCTAAGATTAAAGCCTTATAATTTGTCAGTTGCTCATGACAGATGTAAAACTATTCAATATAATCAATTATAAAGGCATACACTTTATCCTCAACATGTATAATCTATACTTCAGATATTTTCAAGTCTTAAAGAGGGAGAAGCATTCCAAGTTATTTTTCTTGGAAAGAAGGCCCAGGAGAACACATTTCAGGCTCTTGTTGAATTTGGATCTGCTCTCCACCCACACTCAAAGCTTCTGTTTGTCTTTATGCACACACATGATCTATTTTATGAATCCCTAATTTTAAATCTCTTAATTGAGGTAGGGGTCCTCATTCCTATTCCTGATGCCACATTTTCTTCACATGCCTCTGTTGTAATTTTCTTATCTAGCATAAGTCCACAAATTTAAGTCTTTGGTCTTTACCTGAAACCTCCTTCTACTGACAAAGGAGGAAAACTGGACACTGAATTTGTAATAAAGACATCCACATTCTAAATACAACTTGTCCCCATGACATCTTCTACCTGAGCCTGGCTTTGGCCTTTGAGATAAGAGTAGATCATACCCAGGGTCCTCTTCCTACTCTACTTCCATCATCTTTCCACCAGGGGAAACTCTGCAGAAAGAGCTTGCTTATTTCAAGAGTTTCCTATCCAAACTTTTCAACAACTGAATCTTTTCTGTCACTTTTTGTGGGGGAAAAAAATAAAACATCTTTCTTGGCAATCAAGAAAATTATCTCAAAGACATCCCTAATTATTTCTTTGCCCTCCTGTTGGGCTGACAACTGTTGGGAGAGAAAACAGGCTATTGTATGGATCATATCAGAAGATCTGAATTTGCTTGTTCCCTCTTTATAACTCAGAGAAGGTTATGTGATCTTTACAAACTGAAGTTTTCTCCTCTTAAAATATAGACATAGTGCCTGCCCTGCCCTACTTCAGAGTAATTTTTGGAAGATCTAAAATGAGAATGTGTGTCAAAAGAATTTGCCTCCCAAAGATGCATTAGTAACACACGTACCTTGATGATCCATCCCTTGGAAGCCACAAATTTCACTGTACTGTTCCCTGGATCCCATCACCTTCAGGATAAGTTCTTTTGTTTCACCTCTTCTCCCATCCAGCAAAAAGCCTGTTCCCCAACCATGTAGCCATCTTCTGGTCTTGATCCATGTCATCCTCTTATACACTTCAGAGACCTTCACGTTCTTTTTCCTCTGCCTGGAGTATCCTTTCTCACTTTTTTCCATCTGATTAAATACTTCTGTTCCTTTTAGTGACATAGTTTGTAAGAAGGCCTCCCACTGCAGCTTTTTATTTAAACACAACAATGATGAGAAGACGTGACAAATACAGTTGAATTCTTCTGGTCTCCTTCACTGATCTCATTGTTTTTTTCCTCCCCAGAAATAAAAACACTCTTTTCAACTTAGCAATTATCAGTACCTTGAGTAGTTTTTATAAATGTCTAAATATGCATGTTGCCATAAAATATATTGTATTATGAAGCATGTTTTAGTATTCATGTATATACTATCATACTGAATATATGTTTTTGCAACTTGTTATTTTTATTGACTATAATGCTAGAATCTCTTTACTAAGACCAAAGGATCAAAAGGTCTCAAAACCAATTTTTTTTTTCTGTAATGTATTTGGCAGCCAAATCTAACCTACCCTGAACCCATTAGGTGGCAAAACGTGACCAGAATTGATATGAGGCTATTTATGGCCTTGATTTATTCTACTTTAGATTTTTTATATTTTTTTCTATAGAAATATTGGTATTTTTGGTTTTGTACTGTTGGCTCAGGTTCTGGTGGAGGTATTACCAAAATATAAATATATGCCTCTCTGAAATGAAAAAACAAAAAACAAAACAAAACAAAAAAAACGAATTCTGAAACACATCTGGCCCCTAAAGCTTTGGAAAAGAAATTTGAACTGGCATGTTTTTGAGATCAATCCATGTTGATTCATAAAGCTCTAGTGCAATTAATTTTAACAGCTTGATAATATTATATTGTATGATATGGCTCAATTTATTTATTCAGTTTCTGCTTGATGGGCATTTAGCGTATTTCCAATTTTTCACAATTTCATACAGTACTGCAATGTGATTCTAGTACATGAATCCTTGTGCAATGAATAAAAATTTGCTAAAAGTTCAAGTAGTAATGCACAGGGTGTATGCTTTTCTAGTTTTATTAGCTACTGCCAAATTGCTCTCCAAAATGGCTGTTCCAACATAGACATGAACTATTAGGGCAAGAAAGATTCCTTTGTTACACATCCTGGCAAACATTTGGGATCTATGGTCTAGGAAATGATCATTTGTGTATTCTCCATGCATGCTCAAAATGAACAATTAATCTCCAGTTTAGAGGGTACAGGGTTCTGTATATTTCATTATATCACACTCAGTAATTATGTTGTTTACATATTCTAGATGTTTATTATTTAGTTCCTAAGACATCAGTTACCAAGAGAGGCATATTAATTTCTCCTGCTATAATGTTAGATTTTTCAGCTTTTTAATGCAATTCTGTCATTTCTTTTATATAATGTGAGAGTATATAATTGCATTATGTAAGTCCTGAATTGCAACATCTTCCTGATGCATTTTTGTTCCCTATAATACTTTTGGACTTCAGCGTTTTTGTTTTGTTTTTTTCTTGATATTAAAATAGCTACACAAGCTTTCTTTTGGTTAGTTTTCCTCAATCCTTTACTTCCAGGTTTGATAAGTGATTATGTTTCTTTTTCTCCCTCTTGTGCAATCTATTTTTTATCTGGCAGGTTAAGCCCATTTAAATTTTTTATGACTACTGATATATTTGTATTTGTTTATAATTTCTTATTTTCTGTTTTTTATTTATTAAGATTTTTCCATTTTTTATTTCTGTATTTCTTTTGAATTGATAAAATATTTTTTTTCCTTTTTCCCCCCCAATAAGCTGTAAATTAACCATTCTATAACTGTGCTTACTATTACTATTATCTTTCATCTTTGATTTAACAGAGTCAAAGATTGAAAAATATCTTTCCTCATTTCTGGAACAAGAAAAGAACCTTCACTTTAACCAACAAGGACCTACTGTCTAGCACAGGGAACTCTGCTCAATATTATGTAACAACCTAATTGGGGAAAAGAATTTGAAAAAGAATAGATACATGTTTATGTATAACTGAATCACTTTGCTGTACAACTGAAACTAACACAACATTGTTAATCAACTATACTCCAACATAAAATAAAAGTTAAAAATAAACAAATAAAATTAATTATTGAAAAAATAAACATTGTTTCAAAATTTAATACCACACGATATCTGTGTGTGTGTGTGTGCGTGTGCACGCCTGTGAGTGTTTCTTTCTGACATACATCATTTAGTTATTCTTTCAGCAAGGTTCTGTTTCTGGTAAATCCTCATTTGTGTTAAAATGTCTTTATTTCACCTTCACACTCGCATGACAGTTTAGCTGGTTATAGAATTGCTGGTGGACTCAGTTTCTCCAGCAATTTGAAACTGTGACCTGTTCTCTAGTCTGACTCAACTGACTGCTGTTGTTACTGTTGATTATACAGGTCATGTGACATCTGACCTCCTGTTTACCAGTTTACTTCATCTGATTTGAATCTACTATTTAACTTATCCCTTGAATTTTACAATTTTAATTTTAATTTTATAATTTCTATTTGGGTCCTTGTTAAATTTTCTGTTCTTTTTTGGATTATCTAGTTTGTTTTGTTTGTTTTTTTGAGTCTTTATTTTTATCATTTAAATATTTTTTTATCTCTATTAGCCTGGTTTTTACTTAGTTTCTTTGATATTTTGTCTGTCCTGTGACAAAGAAACCACTTCTCAATAATACCAAAATAATAATCCATTTGTTTGATCTCACATTACATGTATACAATACCCTCAGTATAACAAGTCCTACACTATTACCAGCAACATAATTATTAAACTGCTTAAGGTTTTACTTACAGTTGTATTTAACCTTTTACCTCTTCCACTTTATTTTAAAGTTGTTGCATATCTTACAACAATATACTTAGAATAGCATCCAGACAATACTACAATTTTGTGTTTTGCATTCATTCATATTTTAAATATTTTAAATGGATGAAAACACACATATACATGCCCAAGTATTTATCATCTCTGCAGTTCCAAGTTCCTCTCTAATATCAATTATTTTCCATCACTCTAAACAATTCTATTTAGCAATTCTTTAAAAACATATTTGTTGGTGACAAATTTTCTTAGTTTCCCTTTACATAAAAATATCTCTATTTTATCTTTATTGCTGGTAGGTATTTTTGTTAGATATAGAATTCTAGGTAGACAGCTATTTTCTTTCAACAATTTAAAAATACTACTCTCCTGTTTTCTGGTTCCAACATAATTATTAAACGTGACTTAATGAAGTATATAAAATCCTATATTCTCAAAATTAGACATCAAATGTTGTTCTATGATTTCTGATGGAAAATTCACACTCATTCTGAATTGTTTTGCTTTTATATGTAATTTATTTCCCCCCCCTCTCTGCTCTAAAGAGGATTTTTTTTGTAATTTATTTTTAGTTTTCAGCATTTTAAACTATATTTTTGGGCATATTTCAGATTATTTTGCTTGCATTTTGCTAATTTCCTGAATCTATATATGTATATCTCAAAATATAAGAAGATTTTAGCCATTATTTCTTCAAAAATTTATTTCCTTACCTATTTCTTTCTCTTCTTCTGGAAATTCAATCTCATGAAGTTAGACTTTTAAAACTTCCTCATGGGTTCCTGAGTCTTCTCATTTTTAATTTTCTTTTTCTCTCTGTTCTTCAAACTGTATAATTTCTATTCATCTATCTTCAAGTACACTGATTCTTTCTTATCTCACCTCCATTCTGCTACTGAGAACTTTCAGTGAATTCTTTTATTTTATATATTGAATTTGTCAGTTCTAAAATGTCCATTGTGTTCCTTTTTATTGTTTCTACTTCTCTGCTCAGAACTTTTAATCTTACATTTGTTTCAAGAGTGTTTGCCTTTATTTCAAGGATGAGATTTTATGATAGCTGCTTTAAAGGTTTTTCCTGGTAATTCTGACATGTGGTTGATCTTGTAGTTGGAATATGATGATTGTCTTAGCTTTATAGAATTGGTCAGATTTTTACTTATTTGTTTGTTTTTGTTTATCAAGTGATTTGGGATTGCATCCTGGACATTTTAAATATTATTTTGTGAGGTTCTGGGTTCAGTTAAAATCCCCCAGAGAACATTTATTTTTGTTTTGTTTTAACAGGCAATCAACCTGATTAGGCTGACACTGCAACTTCCATCTTACTTTCTGTGGCTGGTGGCTCTAACGTCAGCTACATTTTCGAAGTCCTTGCTCTGCCATTTGTATCTGCCTGCACATGTACCACCCAGGGGTTAGTCTGGGGTTTAGCCTGTGGGTAATTTCGCAGTCCAGTTCCTAAAGCCTTTGCTCTGCTCCTTTGGCTCTGCTCCACCCATGCATAGCCCAGGAATGAGTCTTGAGCTTATGCTTATACATAGAAACAGTGGGCCATTTTCAGATCTCTCCTCTCTGGATTTTCCTCAAAATCTTTCTTAGTATCCCCTTAACAGAAATCAGGGTCTTCTCTTAGAATTTTGGATGTCTGTGATCCTGTGGGGTTGGCAGTACAGTTCACTACTAGGGTTGCCCTCAAAACATGACTAGGAGAGAAAAAAAAAAAATTTAAAGGGGAGGGAGAAATTACCCCATACTCTCTGACATGATCTTGTCTCTGTCTTCTGGCTCAAAACAGAGGGTTTCGCTAGGATTTTTTTTTTCCATGCCCACTGTACATTTGATCATTTAACCCGTTCTTGAATCAAAGCTGGGAGATGAAGGAGGGAAAAAAGAAAACCCTGCAAATATCCCTGTAATGGAAAGTTATTCATGTTCTTACTTCAGCTTACAACCCACATGTTATTGTTTAGTTTCCAGAATTCTCAAGGAGTTTTATTTTGTATTATGTTCAAAGACTTTAGCTGTTATCAGACTATAGTTGATGTACTCCATCTTGGCAAGCATTGGAGTTTTTTTTTGTTTTTTGTTTTTAATTTATATATTATGTTTAGGTATTGCTTTGGACAGTTTTGATTTAATTTTGCTTTAAAATATATAATATATTTATATGGTTCTAAAGTTAAAATTATAAGACATGTTTGTTGTGGGTTGAACTGCATTCTCCCAAAAATCACATGTTGAAGCTCTGACCCCAGAATCTCAGAATATGACCATTTCTGGAGATAGGGGCTTTGTTAAAATGAGGTCATTACAATGGTGCCTAATCCAATCTGACTGGTATTGCTAGGAGGATATTTGGACTCACAGAGAGCCACAGGGGTGTGCATATGCAGAAAAAAGATCATGGGAAGAAGCAATAAGGAAGCAGCCATCTGCAAAGAGAGACACCTCGGAAGAAACCAACCAACACTTTGATCTTGGACTTCTATCTTCTAGAACTGCTAGACAATACATGTCTCTTGTTTAAGCCACCCCATCTGTGGTACTTGGTTATGGCAGCCCTAGCAAACTAATACAAGAATGCTGCACTTTATTTTTTTCTTTCTTTCCTGCCCATTCTTCATTTTCTCAGTGTTTATGATTTTCCTTCCTACATGCTGTAATCCTCCACAAAATGTAGCTCTTCTTTATTTGCAACAACCTCTTAAGCTTGGTATTTTTATGTCTCTCTTTATAGATACAGAAACTATTAGAGCTGGTGAGCAGGAGAGCTGGCCTCTGACACATGGCTACACAGTCCAAGTGCCTCCTGCCCCATTGCACTGCTAAGTTAAACTCACGGCAAATACAAAGAAGGTGAATGCGCAGGCATGAGATTCCCTAGGCTCTCATTTAACTGCAGCTCAAAAGCTGAAGAGTAATGTAAAAAAATGTCGTTTTAATTCAACGATCTTTTTCTTTTTTTTCTTCAAACTATTGTTCATACAGTCAGGGAGGTGCAGATCCCTTCCTGAAAAATTTTGACAAACTCCAAGCACCATTCAAAGATGTGAAGGGCTCTCAGTGGGACCTTGTTATTCCGAACATTAATACAAAGCTATTCTGTACAATACAATACAACTTGATTTTGTATGGCGCCCCATTCAAGCAGGCACCCCAACGGAAGCCCACGTATCCTGTTTTTAATAATATTTGAGTGATTCAATTTCAAACACACAGCCACTTTTGCTTAATGCAACCTGCACTTGAAGGAAAGCTTCCTTCGTTGACAACCAAGTGAGAGCATGACAAGGGTTTTATTCTGACTCTGACTCAATAGGCCACATTTTGTCTCTGATGAGGGCATATAAATACCACATAGGGGAGGATGAATGGTGGGTGGCATGGGATTTTTCCATTTTCCCCCTGCTAGAAAGTACTTATGTGCTAAAATTACAGTATTGAATGACAACAAGAAATATCAAAAATGCCTTAATTTTTTTTCCTTTCCTTGAAAGAAAGGAAATGTTTACCCACCAATAATAGCAAGGCAGCTTGGTAAAGTGGAGCGAACAGCAGATTGAGATTCTTGGCTTTTACTCTAGTCTCTGCCAACTAACTGACCAACCTTTTGCATCGTTAGGCAAGTCACTCTTCTTCCCCTTATGTTCAGTTTCCATGCCCTGGAGAAGCAAAAGTTCCACCCTTTGAAGTGTACACTCTCTGTCCTGTTTCTTAACATGGATTCCTGCTTAGCTCTTTCTTCTTAGTCTTGATATTTCACTATTTAAGAGTGTTCACTGACCCGTGACCACTTACGTTACAGATGCTCAAAGAGAAGTGCCTGTCTGAACAGATTTTATGAGCTAAAGATAATGTTTTGGGATGGGGTGAGACCATGCAACTGGATGGAAAGACAGGATTAACATGCACAGTTGAAACTGACACCGGAAATCAAGAATAGAGCTTTCTTACCTTGACTGTCAATTTTTAATTATGGGTGACCAACAAAAAACTTACTGAATGACAATGAGGCAACCTCTCAACAGGAGGATGTTCCTGTTGATGAATCACACAGACAGGAAGTGGCAGAGCCAGCATTTGACTTTAGTTGGTCTTAATCTAGCATAAGCCTATTTAGCCAGGATGCTATTTCACTTTGCAATTTAAGGTAGAAGATTTCTGTCTCCAGAGTTGCTTCCTTGGCCATCCCTAGCACCACTGAGCTCTTTCTCTGACCCTACATCACAGGAACAGAGAAGCAACAGACCTCTTAAATAATATATTCCCAGGCCGCCAGGGCAACTATCCTCAGAAGTAGGAAATAAAAATGTACATTGTCTGCAGTGTGGTCTAACAAATTCAGAGAACAAGAACAGTTATTTTTATTTATCCTACGGGGCATCTATGACTTCTGTGGGCTGTTTAGTTGGTCTTCCACTTCCTTCTATTCCCAATCTTCTCCATCAAGGTGAAGTAAGACACCAGGTAACCTGTCTGATGACTCTGTTTCCTTAAGTGAAGTTGATTTTCAATTGCCCTAATTAAGGGATAAAAAGGAGATGAAGACTCTCCAGGACCTTTCAGTACTATTGCCCTTGTTCACCCCTCACCCAGTCTCAGGCTGTGCCTGATGGCTTACGTCCTGAACTAGACCCTGACCCTTGGATTAAGCAACCTTTTATGGCTCCAAGGCCATACATGTTCGTTCTTGTTTTCATGGGCTTTGATCCTTGGGACTTTCTTTGCCTTTGACTCAACCTTAATTCTGGCTTATTTAGCTTGTTTTTCTCAAATACCAACATCTCCAGCCAAGCCCAGCACTCAGAACCCAATGCCAGCCACTGACTTATTTTGAGCTGCCTCTGATCCCTAGTGATATGGTTTCTTAGGTCATACTTCTCTACTATCATTCTAATCATCTTCCAAGAGTTCATCCTAAATCTTTGACAGGAGGAATTTAAGAATACTGAACTAATAGGCTGCCTTTTAGGAACTGCGTGGCTTTTCCCAGCATCAATAACCAGTACTCCAACACCATCCGGATGTCTGACAATCCAATCCAGTTCTGACACGATCTATGTAAAGTTAATGCAAGTCCCATAGGTTAAGGGACCACAGGACTTCCCTGACTTCAGACTCCATCTGCAAGTGGGGTCCCTAGGCAACCCACACTTCTACCTAGCCAACTACAAAACTGGAAGTTTCCACAACTCCCTGATCAGGTTCAGTAATTCACTAAAGCAATTCACAGGACTCGGGATAACACTTACAATTACTGGTTTATTACAAAGGATACAACCAAGGGACAAATAGGAGAGATGAATAGGACAAGGCAGTGAGGGGATGCAGTGTAGGGTATACCACCCTCTGAGAACATCCTTGTGTTCACCAGCCCAGAAGCTCCTCAGCCTCAGCCTTTAGGGGTTTTTATGGAGGTTTCAATACACAGGCATAACTGATTAAATCATTGGCTATTGGTGATCAAACTCAATCTCCAGCTCCTGTCTTCTTCCAGGGGAGGTAAAGAAGTAAGACTGAAAGTACCAATTTTCTAATCATGGCTTGGTCTTTCTTATGACCGGCTTTCATTTTGAAGTTACTTAGTCCCCTCTCTTCCGTGAGTCATCTTATTAGAATACAAGCAACACTCTTATTACCCAGGAAGGTTTTAGGAGCGTTATATCAGGAACTGTGGACAAAAACCATTTTTGTATTATTATACCACAGGAAGTTATTAGAATTTGAACTCATGTGCATTCAACCCAGCCAAGATTCCAGAATGATTCATTCATTGGACCGAGGACAAACTCTTCTTCAACTTGCAGGATGCTGGGTCAGCAAGAACTGAAAAAGGGCTCAGCTGAGGGTCAAGCACACTTGTGCTGCCCACAGAGAGACTGTAAGTCACCAAAATTTCGAGTACCTGTTACATGCCAAGTGCTAGGTGAAGCTGTGAGATTACACCTGGGCACAAGGTAAATGTGTCCTCCAGCAGCTATGGTTGCATGAGGCATGCAGTACTCATGCTATGCTGAAGAATGAGACATCTCAGAAGGAAAGTATGTCTGAGAGAAACGGGAGCCATAGGGAAGTAGCAGGAACTGAAGAAGAAAATACTGAATCCATTAATAGGACCTAAAGGGAAGAAATGGGGTGAATGACCTCTCTCTGTGAAACCTGGAAGTCTAAGATGTGTTTCTCAGTTTCCTCTACCAGAGGGGCCAAGCCACAGGATATCCACACGAGTTTGACCCCTCTCCAAAGCAAGGAGAACTCGTGACCAAGCACCTGAAATAATCGTGAGCAGCAGTGAATCCAGTGATGAGGAAGAGCACCCCAAAGCCTCGAGCTCAGCACCAAGTTGCAGGCCAGGTGAGGAGGGCGAGGATGGCCAACTTTGGGATGCAGAACCTCAGGCATCTGAATTCAGAGCTTCTGTTTCCTGATGCGCTTTACTTTGAGTGCACTTCACAGCCAATGGTCCAGTTACTCCTGGGAACCCAGTCTGTGCATTTACCCCATGTGGCACTTTGGGAAATGTGGTAGGCACGGCCCTACTATTAAATATGTGTATTCATGTATTGACATTAAAGTAGAAACAAACTAGCCTATTTATTATTTGTTTTTGTTTTGTTTTCCATTCACGTGATCATGCCTATTGTCATATAATAAAAAAAAAAACTTGTGCTTGAAAAAAAATTTCCTCTCTTTAAGGACTCAGGAAAGGTGGGGGCTCTGATTCCACCATCTGTGCAAATCTCCTACCCTCTCCCTGCTCTCACATCAATGCAACAACACTCTCCTATGGGATGTTTCCAAAAAAAAACCCAAGCACTTTCCAGGACATTGGTCCCAGAGGCTCCCTTCCAATACTCTTCTTTCCAATAGTCAAGTGGTTCCCTCCCATGGTGCATTTAGAGCTTGACTCAGGTGTAGCCCAGAACGGCATTCCCTGCCTACCATGTATCTCGTATACCCATCTCCCACACACATCGCTTCTACCCTCTTACTTTGAACTTCCTTTTCATTTTACAAGTTGATTTAAATCTATTTGCACACATCTCATTTCTAAGAAAACTCTGTGGAAAGTTCTTTGATTATTTTATTCCTGGCTTGAATTTAGAGCATAATCTAGCACAAAGTACATAATTAACTATTTGATAAATCACAGCTGTTTAAGTATAGGTGGTCATGTCTTATGCTATGAGACCCCAGAACTCTGGTCTAGGATGACTGGACTAAAGAAGGAAAAGCCAAATTATAGGGTGGCAGGTGGCCTAAGAGCTTTACCTCTCTGGAATGAAGTAACCATCAGATCTTTTGTCTTTGGGGTTGGAATGGGAGATCCTGAGACAGAGTCAATTGGTACAGAGAGAATTTGTAGGACAAGAACTTCTAGGTCCCGTTAGAGTATAGGTGTACAACTTCCTTCTGCTGAAGGCATAAAAACAATACTCAAGGGTTCCAATGCCTGGAAAAACATTGAATCATGAGGCCCAGAAGTACTGTGATTCCTGTTCTTTCCAGATAGTTTTGAAACTCTCCAGGGGTTGGACAAGTGGCTAATAATCCAGTTTTCTTTTTGCACAATGTGTCTCCCTACAGTAAACCCTCCATGCCTTGAGTAAATTGAGGGGATCTTTTGTTTTTTTAGAAACTGAGACATCCTAGCAACCTCTTCATGCTTTCTGTGGTTTTCACTGCCTGGTAATGTCAATATATGTTTAGAATACAGAGAGAAGAAGAGGAGAGAATCAATGAAAAAGGAGTGAAATCCAAAATAGAAGGAAGTTAATTAACTTCTCTTGAGGACCTAGTAAATACTATTAATTGTGTGGGTGTAATTATTACATTTAGTTTTTCACATATATTAGGATGCTTTTGGATATATATATATATATATATATACCCTAGAAACTGGCTTGAAGAATAAAGAAATTTATCTCCATTTGGGAAGTCGGGGTCTAGTGTGAATGTATCAGGGACTGAACTTCATTTCTCTTCTGTTCTTCTGCCTCCTTTTGTTGTGACAGCTTCATCCTCAGGGTGGTTTCACCTATAGTCATTTGATGGATTCTAGAAACTCCAAGGCAGAGTGAAAAGACGACTTTCCCACATCACAGCCAAATTATAAGTGATCCCAAACTCTGATTGGTGGGAGCCTGGGTTCCTGAACTCCTTGCTTTCCAGAGGGACAGGATGGCCATTATTGACTGTGACAATTCAAGTCCCACTCCTGGATCTGGGGGTCTTTTCCACCCCTGTGAGTCACAAGAGCTGCAGAAGGTGGAGTGGGACATCTGAATCTAAGATAGGTTCTTTCAGGGGGAAGGAAGTGAGGAATGGATGTATCATCCCCATTGTACAGATGAGAAAACTGAGACTTGGTGGGATTAAGGATCTTGTCCACCCAATACTAACTGACCACACAACAAGTGGCAGATTGAAATTTTTATCCAAGTCAGTCTATTCCGAATCTTGTGTTTATTGCATAAGGGATAAATGTGGGGTGGTGGGTGGCAGGGGGAAGAGAGGAGGGAAAATAAAAGAGGGAAAAATAGCAAAAAGAGAGAAAGCAAGAAGTAAGGAAGTCACAGGCTTCCTCCCCCAACAGGCCTTGTTAATGTACTAAGGCCAGCTTAAGAACCAAATGCACCATGTGGTTTCCAGTTCATTACTCCTTGGCATCAGGAAGTTCTCATTTGTGAGAAGAAAACAATGACTTTAAAAGGCTCATAAAGATTCTTGGACATCAACAGAGGCTTCCCCAAACATAATTTCATTATATTTGGAGGAAAGTGAATCTGCTTTCTTCAGAGACAATTTTCTCTTCCAGATATATTAATTTACAAATGAGCAGAAAACAAGTGTCCTGCGGTTGGCTGAACTCCAGATATTGGAGGAAGAAAATAGCTGAAGTTGTTCAACGAAAGTCAAATGTAGCAGAGATTTCCATGCTTGACTTTTAAAGAAGGTTCCAGATTTATAATTTCATTCTGAGGCTGGACCTCTTAGAACCTGAGAATATTAATTTCTTAAGAGAAAGGACATTTTCCTTCTTACCTATGAGACAACCTGGCCTGTCCTTTCTGCTGTGATATCATCATCACCTGGGTGTCATGGATCAGGGTGGAGTGTAGGCTAAGATTGGGAGTGGGGGGATACTATGGGCCACAGTGCCAGGCTCTAAGGATGGTGTTCAAATAGGTGTAAGCACGTGGACCTGATCAGGCAGGTGAGTTGGACTCAAGGCTTTACACAGTAGGCCTTACTCAATCCTCAGAGTCAGATCTCCGTATGATGTGGCTTATTTTGGAAGAGCCCTCATATGTGACAAAGATTGCAGGAGCCAGTGTTTCCTAGGTAACAGTCTGAAAGGAGCTAGGTAGGTATCCAGAGCCCTGTATAATTAGGACAAGATTCTAGGAAGTCCACACAGGAAAATTAAGTTTCCATCGGAAGACTTATGTCCTGAATCAGCAGGATGAGAATAAAGGATGGCCGCTACCCAGAGGGAATATTTCATATCGAATGCTCGAATTCACGCCACACCAGTGTATTTGGTGGTGGGCAACCAAATATCCTTCCAAACTCATCTGTGTTTGAGACTTAATCATATACTTTATTGGCTTAATTGTGTTTCAGTTTCCTCAGCTGTAAAATGGAGATAACAAACATAACTCATGGAATTGCTGTGAGGGGGATTGTCATAAGGATTAAAATAATAAGTGTAAGCAAAGCACTTAGAATGTTGTGTGACACATAGAAAATAATAAAAATTAATAACTACAAAACTAGCAATTAATGTAATTATTAATAACTACAAAATCTACATATTAGTCTGCTTGAGATGCCATAACAAAATACCATAGACTGAATGGCTTAAGAGAGAGAAATTTATTTTCTCATAGTTCTGGGGCCTGGGAAGTCCAAGATGAAAGTGTTGGCTGATTTGGTTATTGGTCAGGGATCTCTTCTTGGCTTGCAGAGGACCACCTTCCTGCTGTGTCCTCTCATGGCAGAGAGAGAAAGAGAGAGAGAGATAAAGCTCTCTTGTCTCTTTTTATAAGGGCACTACTCCTATCAGACCAGGGGCCTGGCCTCATGAACTAATTATCTCCCCAAAGTCCAGTCTCCAAATACTATCACACTGAGGATTAGGGATTCAATACATTAATTTGGGGAGTACACAAATATTCAGTCCATGACAACCTATATAAATAAAGGTGCCTAAAATTTCCATAAGACTATCAGGTTTTCCTAGGCTTCCAAAGATGCTTAGCATGGTAAAATGATATCATAAGAGTAGGAATTAATCACATCTAAAAGTGTACACTTGACCCTGTGTTTTCCAGAGTTCTAGCCAGTGATTTGTCAAAGTTAGTGTGGTAACTACATCATAGTCGTTACAAATCCCCATTGAGTATTCTGTTAGCATCTCTGCCTGGATGAAACTTTGGCCTGAGAAATGGCATAAGTGACTCTCTCTGGTAATCCATGTTACTCATCCTAGGACTGCCTTGAAGAACTCAAATGCTTAAATTACTCTCTGCCTCATTTTACCGGCCAGAGAGTTGGATTCACTCAGCCTGGAAAGTAGTACAATACAGATTAACATTTGTTGTGGAAATCATGCCATCCCAGGACCCTTGCCATCTTCTTTCTTTTTTCTATTATTTAAATTAATAAAATATTTTCTCCAAGGATGCAGATTTATTTCCAATTCATTTCAATTACCTGACACTTGTACTCACAATTCCAACTTTGGGGTCTATGGTAAATATGACAGATATTTCACAAAATGTTTTTCACAGAATCCTAAAGAAAGCTCATCATTGTTTAACATAGAGCACCACACAAACCACTGTTGATCAACATTTGCAAATCAGTATACAACTAATTTCCCATACATGTTTTAGTACCTCCTAGGTGAACCTGAAGAATGGGGACTTTGACATCTTTGATATGGTAAAGTCTCAGGGATTTTAGAAATATCTGGGTTAATGGAAAGATCAGTGGAATAATTACAGACGTTAGAATTAGATAATTACTTGAATCCTGGTTATCTCACATTCAAATTCTACAGCTTTGAGTAAGTTAAGGCAATTCTTTATGACTCAGTTGTTTCATATGATGGTAAGAAAATCTATTATCTACCTACAGACGTAATTTGTCTTAAGTGATATTGTTTGCCAAACCTTCTGTACAAGATAGGGTCTGAATAAATGTTAGTTCTTTTCTACCATAAGGTACTTTTATATCCTGTGTGAGCCAAGTTTGCATTCCTGAGAAATAATTAATGAAAATTTCTAGACTAAACTTAGAGAACTATATCCACAAAAAACTTCCTGTGAGTAACGGTATTTTGATGAAGGGTCTGATTCTGGTCATAACAGAGTAACTAGTATTAGACTTAACATAATGACAATAACAATTACAACTCTGAAAAAGTAATTTAAAATATTTTGAAGCATTGGAGAACACGTACAAATAGGCAGATAGGATACTTGAAATGAGAAGTAAATTAGACAAGTTTTACATTTAACCAACTTCTTCTGTGTAGACATAAGGGAAGAGAACCCAGACATAAAAGAGTTACTGGGAAGAGGAGAAAGAGGTGTGAATTTAAGGCTGGAAATTAATGGGGAAGAGAATGGAATGGAGAAGGCCACATTTGGGAAGCCCCAAGTTCTACATACTAGTTATTTCTAAATCTTTGACTGATTCCTAAACCTCATATTCATGAAGAAGTCACCAAGGAGCACAGCAGAAACCAGCAGGTGAGAGCTAAAGAACTGAGTAATTTCAGCAGTTACTCAGTATTGGAAGACATAGCTGGAGATGATGTCCCGCCAAATTACAGGAGTTTGGTTAAACTATAGACTCTTCACTCGAAAACCAGGGACTAAGCAAAAAACACAAAGAAACAAACAAACAAAAAAATGGCCCTAGAAAGGCATATATCCAATCCAAGATGATCTCCTAGTAATTGAATTGCCTGTCAAAAGAAACAACATTATTTTGAGGAAGATAACAAATTCAGAGTGTCTACATAAATCCACAATATCATACATACAATAAAAATTTATTTAACATAGCAAGAAGCAGAGAAATGTGGTTGATAATCAAGAGAAAATATAGTCAAGAGAAGCAAACTGGCAGCTAACTTAGGGGTTAGATTAGTAGAAAAGGACATTAATACAGCTGTTATAATTTTCTTAAAGGAATTACAAAAAAAGTGAAAAAAATTAGTAAATTGTTGAGCTTTCTCAGGAGAAATATGAAAACTGTAGAAAAGAACTCAATGGATATTTTAGAACAGAAAAATAGAATATATGAAACAAATAGTGTGATAATGGAATTAAAAAAATTTTGAATATATCAAAGAAAGGATTAGTGAACGCATCAATATAAAGTGAAGCCCAGAGATGAAAGAAAATATTGAAAACCTCTAAACAAAACTTCAGTGACATGTGGAACAGTATGAAACTGCCTACTATGCGTGTGATTAAGGAGAAGAGAAGGAGAGGAGAGGAAAACTGGAGTGGAAAAATAGAGAAAAAATAGTGATCAGATGTCAAAATTTGGAGAAAAAAATTCATTCACAGGTCAAAGAAGCTCAGGAAATCACAAACGGATAACACAGTCAACTTGATGCAAACAATAAATAAAGAGAAAAAAATCTTAAAAGTAGTCACAGAAAAATATATACTATATTCAGGGGAATAAATATAACAATGAAGCCTGACTTTTAGTTAGATATGATAGCTGACAGGAGGCAATGGAATTATATCTTTAAAGTGCTGCAAAAAATCTGTCAACTCAGAATTCCAGATACAGTCAAAAAAATACGCTTTAAAAGTGAAGGTATGATTAAGATATTTCATATTAAAAAAAAATCTAAGTCCATCGGCAGCAAACTCACACTATAAGAAGTGCTAAAGAAAGTTCTTCAGGAAGAGGACAATAATATCAGTTGAAAATTCTAATTTACACAAAAGGAAGAGTGCCAGAAGTTGTATATACATGGCAAAATAAAACTGAAATTTTTAAAAACAATTTTAATATCTTCAATAAATAATTAATGCCTAAGGCAAAAAAAAATTGTGACATTATAATACAGGTAAAAGTAAAGTGTAAGGCAACAACATCATACAAGACATGAAAAAGAATAGGAAGTATGCCAAAGTATGGTTCTGACCTTATATTTAAGGTAATATAATGTTTAAAAATAGACTGAGATAAGTTACTGCAACAACAATTAAAATAATAAAACAATAAAATAAAGAGATAAAGTAAGTAGATTCTACCTAAGAAAAATGGAATCATAACAAATACTCAATTAATCCAAAAATGGCAGGGGAATAAAAATAGAAACAAAGAACAGTTGGGACAAATGGGAAAACAAAAGTAGCAAGATGGTATATTTAAATCTAACATTAAATATAAATGTTCTAAACATGCCAAAGAAAAAGATAGTATTCTATAATGGATGAAAAAGCAAGGACTGACTATATGTTTACAAAGGAACCCTTCAAATATGATGACGCTATGATTATAAAGAAATAGATAGAAACAAATGAAAATAAAATAAAAATATTAAAATATGTGAGATACAGATAAAGCACTGTCTGGAGGAAAATTTAGAGTCAAATTCTTGCATTAGAAATGAAGGATGTTATCTAAGCTTCCATCTTAAGAAAGAAGAACAATGAGAGAAACTCAACCCAGAGTAAGAAGTAAAAACTAAAAAGATGATGATATACATTTTTAAATTTTTTATTTATTTATTTTTTGTGGTACGCGGGCCTCTCACTGTTGTGGCCTCTCCCGTTGCGGAGCACAGGCTCCGGACACGCAGGCTCAGCGGCCATGGCTCACGGGCCCAGCCGCTCTGCGGCATGTGGGATCCTCCCAAACTGGGGCATGAACCCGTGTCCCCTGCATCGGCAGGCAGACTCTCAACCATTGCACCACCAGGGAAGCCCGATGATATACATTTATATCTCTGGACTCATCAAGAAAAAAAAAAAAAAAGAGAAGGAGATCACCAATATCAGAAATAAAAGGTTAAACATTATTAAATATTCTACTGTTCTATAATCATCAAGAAAATAATAAGGAAATATAATGAAGAACTTTATAACAGTAAATTGACAATTGAGAAGAAATGAATAATTTTATTAAAAGACACAAACTACTAAAGCTTACAAAACAAGAATAGACAGCTTGAGTATCCCTACATTTATTAAATAAATTGAATTAATTTTTCTAAATTTCCAAAGAAATTCCAGGCTCAGATTGTTTTACTGGTAAATTCTACCAAATGTTCAATTCACAATTAACAACGTCCTACACACTCTCTCAGCAAATAGAAGAGACACAAACATTTCCAAACTTATTTTATTAAATCAATTTCTCTGATAATCTAAGATTAGAAATACAGCAAGGATGTTCACTTTCAGCACTTCTTTTTAACATTATCCTGTAGGTCCTTGCAAGTACTAGGTCTGTAAAATAAATAAGTCATAATGAGATTGGCACAAAAGAAGTGAAATTGTCTTTAGCCGTAGATGGCTGATTAGTCACAAAAATTACCCTAGGGAATCTAAAAACAAAACAAACCCCCAAATGCTTGCATTAATATGTGAATTTAGCGAGGTTGCAGATATAAGATAAAAATACAAAAGATATTTGAACTCATATGAGAAATGAACAATTCAAAAGTGAAATTTTAAAATCATCACTTATAGTATCAAAAGTCACAAAATACATAAAAATATATTTTCCAATAATTTGCAAGACTTCTACTCTGAAAACCGCCAAACACTGCTGAAAGACATATTTTAGGGACCTAAATAAATGGAGAGATGTACTATATTCATGAATGGGACAACCCATCAAAATGTCAAATATCTTTGAATTGACCTATAGATCTAATGCAATCCCAATTAAAATTCTAGATTTTACTATAAAAATTGACATGCTGATTCTAAAATTAGTGTAGAAATTTAAATGATCTTTAAAAAAATAATGAAGTTAGAAAACTTATACTCTCTGATTACAAGTCTTACTAAACTATAATATTATAAGTGGTGTGTTATTGGAGTGAGAATATCAAGACACATCATTAGAATTTAATAAGAAATCCAAAAGTAGACTCACAAACGTGTGGCAAATTAATTTTTGGCCAGGTCATTGTGCAATACAGTGGGAAAAAGAAAGTATTTTTCAAGAAATATTGCTGTATCAACTAGATAGTAATATGGAACAAAAGGAACCTTACCTCACACCACATATAAAAATTATTTTGAAATGGACTATAGAACTAAATGTAAGCCAAAACTCTAAAGATTCTAGAAAAAAAAAGAACAATGCTGTGACCTTATTTCTTAGAATACAAATGGCATTAAACATAAGAGAAAAATTAAATCAGCAAATCTGACCTCATGTAAATCAATTACTTCAGTCATCAAAAGAAAATATTAAGAAAATAAAAAGGCAAGCCACAGAGTGAGAATAAAGAATTTGTTATGCAAAGAATTTATATCCAGAATATATAAATATTTAACTTCCACATATCAAAATAAAAAGATCACAGTCCAATAAAAATGGGCAAGAAACTTAAGCATTTATTTCACTAAAGAAGGTAAATGAAAGAACACTAAAAGGTGCTCAAAATTATATGTCATCTAAGAAATATAAGTTGAAACCACAATGAAATCAACCCACACCCACAAGAATGAGTAAAACTAAAACACTGACTACTACAAATAGCAATGAGGTTGTGTAGTAACGGGATCTCATACATTTTGGGGGTAATGTGAAAAGGCACAACCATTCTGAGAAAATTTTTATCAGTTTCTTTGAATGTTAAACATTCACTTATCCTATGACCCAGCCACTCTATTCCTAGGGATTTATAGGAGAGAAATGATGATATATGCCCACAAAAACATGTGTATCAGAATCTTCAAAGCAGCTTTATTGCTTATGGTTAAAAACTAAAAATGATCCAAATGTTTATTATCAGGGGAATAGATAAACAGGTTTTGGTATACTTATAGAATAATACACAACAATGAAAAAAATAACAAACTAAACTAAATACATAAAAACAACATGGATGAATAGCAGAAACGTTATATTAAGTGAAAGAAACCAAATACAAGAGTAAACGTTGCATCATTTCCTGCATATAAAAGATCACTTGAAGTTTAGTTCCTTTGAAGTTTAAGAATGGGTAATGACTAGGCTATGAGAATAGAAATAATGTGAAGCATTTAACTGTGAGGGTCAGTGGGGATTAACTGCAAAAGATCATGAGGAAATGCTCTGTGGTGATGAAATGTCCTGTATATCCTTTGTTGTATCAACATTCAGTGCCTTAAAACATTGAGTCAATTCTTCCCTTTGTGCAGTGTGGTTCTGTGCTTGGTGGTTCTGTGACTCTCTGTAATGTGTCCTGGGGTTACCAGTTGTCTGGACTGTCTTCTTACAACATGACAGATACAGAAGCAACTTCCTTTAGAGGCTAGGTCTGGAACTAGCAGAGCCTCATTTCTGCTACATTCTATTGGTCAAGTTAAGTCACAAGTTCATCCCAGATTCAAAGGAAGGAGAAACAGATTCTGTCTATTCATGGGAAGGACAGCAGGCATACATATATAGAGAAAGGACTGTTGGCAGCTTTTTGGACACCATTTAACACAGTTTAAGTGTTGGTTACATGAGGGTACATATTTGTCCAAATTCATCCAACTATACTTTTAATATCTGTGCATCTCCCTGTATGTAAATTAAAGCTGTGGCAATTTAGAATTTTCATCTTAAAACTTTCTAGTTCAGCATATGAAATAAAAGCACGAGAAGGAAGAAGTTCTAATAAATGCACATCAAAGTTCATTCATTTCCTGAAATTGATTTGGTTGAACTCTGTTTCCAGCATCAGTTAAAAGCATAAAAGACAGTCTGAAGACCAAAAGGGGAAAATTGCTCATTAGGTCACTTGCAAAACTCTGTTTTTGAAGAGTTATAATCTACAACTTGGCTACTTGAACAAACTAGTCAAAGCGTGTTGTAATTGAGTATTTTTATCTTATGCCGGGGAGATGGGTCTTCCATGATTTGTACCCTCTGTTCTCCCTTCATTTTCAGGAATGTAGAAGAAATAAAGTCCAGAGATGGAAAACATTGGTTTGGAGATAGACTGCCTGGGAGAGTTCTGCCACTCACTAGTTGTGTAAACTTGGACAAGTGGATTCACCTCTCTGGGACTCATTTTCCCCAACTATAAAAGAGAAAAAAATAATGTCACCTACTGATTGAGTTGTTAGAAGAATAAAAATAAGTCATTGTCAAGTACTTATCATGAAGTTGGGCATATACAAGGGAGCCAATATGTGAAAAGGTAGGAAGGTGATAAAGATAAAAATACCAAGAAAACATAGAAATCCCGTATCTCAGATGCTAAAGACCTTCTCAACTTAACCACACCCTTGGCACCCCTCCCTCCATTCAGGATCCTGCAGTCACACACATACACCAGCCTCACACTCTCTGTCTCTGCAGGGCTCAGTTAGTTATAACTAGACTCTGGATTCTTGTCATCATAGGAGTATGGGTGGAAATGCAAATCTCCCCTAAGGAAGAACTTTGCCACTATTAGGCTTGTCTGTAAAAGAATGGATTCCCTGGTAAAGAGTGACTTTCTTATAACTAAAGGTATTAAGTGAGACAAAAAGGCTTAATAACTTTTTCAGTTTTGCTCCTTAACGTTCCCAGAAGGAAGTGTGCTTGAATTCACCCTCACACACTGACTATCCATGTGTCTTTGTATGGGTCAGCCTTGTTGAACTCGATTTCCTCACCTATAAAATGGGGATAATAATAACCATGGCAAAGAGCTACCATCAGGATTAACAGTTACATATATCAAGTACCTAGTCTGCAGTGGATACTCTATGAAGTTATCATCACTACACTAACTGTTATGAAACCCCTATTATATGTCAAGCCCTGTGATGGAATTCGCAGTCCACTGGGAATACAGACATAGCAAGATATACTTACAGTACAGAGTGAAAACAGTTTTGTGAAATATGAAAACAGTTTTCCAAGTGCCATAAGGAAAAACTAACTGCCTGGGTAATTATGAAGTAAAACTGAAAATTAAATACAGACAAACAAAGCTCAATTATATTTGATTATTAAATTTGAAAGATTACTGTGGTGCTTGAAAAGCATTCTGAGATGTTTATACTTGGTACAGTCAGAAATGCAGACTTATGATCTTAAACCTGGTGAAGGTTGTAATACAGAACAGACTTTGAAGCCAAAAAATTATGGTTTGAGTATTGATTGAAATTTTATCTGTGACCTCAGGTAATTAATATACACACTCCGTGCTTCAGGCATCTAATCTGAGTGGGAATATTACCACCTCTCTCACCATGTTGATCGTGAGGTTTACACAGGATAATATATCAAAGATCACACAGCACAGAACCAGACACAGCTGGATAAATGCCTGGTTCCTCCTACTGTGAGATGGCTCATATAGGAGTTGGGATGCCTTTAGTTCCAATAACAGAATACATTAACTAAGAGTGGCTTGAAGGATCAGAACACTTTTATTATCTCGCATGACAGGTCCAAAAGTAGGTCAACACAGTTGATCAACTCAGTGGCTTAAGGATGTCATCAAGAGCTCTTTTTTCCTGAGGTTCTGCTGTGCCATCCTCAGCTGGTTGGTTTCATCTTTCATCTGCCCTTCAAGATGACAAAGGCACCTCCACACATCGTGTCCTTATACAAAGATATCCAGGAAGAAGGTAATTTCCTCTCATGTATCTGATATATGTCTTCTTATAATATAGTGGCGCTCAAATGGTTTGGTCTCAGGACCCCAAAGAGCGTTTATGTGGTTTACATATATCAACATTTACTTTAATAGAAATTAAAATGAATAATTTCAAAATATCTATTTACTTTACAAATGAAAACAAACCCATTGTGTGCTAATAAAGTATCATTTTAATGAAAAGCAACCATATTTTCTAAACCAAAAACCACAGCTGTTTTTTTTTTCTTAATAAAAAAATTAGTGAGAAGTAACATTGCTTTTCTTTTTTTTTCAAATCTCTGATAGCTGGCTCAGTGGAACACAGTCAGATTCTCATGTAAGTTTCTGCATGCAAGCTCTTGGATAGGCCATTTTGGTTGAAGTACCTGATAAAAACCTGACCTCACACAGAGGTGAGAAAAAAATGTGTACTTTAGAAGTCTTTTCAGTTAATTGTAGATATTTTTCTTTTCTACTACACCAAAACTCAAAAAGTGGTAGTTTCTTGAAAGTTAGTTGCAATGTGGAATCTGAAGCCATAGACTTTTTGTATTCTCTTTCATGATCTCTTGCACTTTGAATGGAACTTTTGTGCACTCAAAATCTTATAACATCATTCATTGGTTGTTTGGAAAATATTGCTTTACCGAGTCATGCAGAATTTCCAAATGTTGACGCACTTCATATACAGCATTTAAGAACAAGTCACTGCTTATCCCATCAAAAGACAAAGTCTTTACTTATTGGGAAGCTGTCAAGCTCATGGTGGAAAATAAAAGTTATCCAAAAATTCTATTTTTTCCTTCAAGGTTCACATTTTACCATTAGCAGCAAATATTACCATTTGTTTTCCTCTGAAGTGGAAGGCTCACTTGATTCATTTTCACAAAAATACCTACCAAATACCCAAGTTTAGTAACTGTAGTTTGTCAGTTGTTCTTTCAAGTAAAAATGGTGAGCGTGTGGAAAGAGCAGCTGGTCTGATCTGTAAGTCAGTCACATACATGTTTCCCAAGTACCTGGGCACACAGCACAGGGCCTATCCTGACTTCCATTTCGTCACACAGAATATTAAAAAGATTGTACTCGAGGGTCGAGATTCAAGACAATTAATATTTTTTACTGCTCCATTAGGGATATGCTTAAGTATAACTGGCATTTTTTCCCTCCTGTTTTCTTGTTTTACTGCCTGTGGTTGTAAATACAATAACCACTGGACAGCATGGTGCCACCACCCTGATTCATGCTAAGGCACCCACAGTTTTACCCTGTGTGGCTCTTGCACCCTTTTGCATGTCAACACAGTGACAAAGAGAAATAACACCTTAGTATTATTACAAAAAAGAATTATGCCATCCTTGAATCCAAGGAAAGTCACACTTTGAGAGCTGCTGTGTATTTTAATAGGTAAGAAAATTCAGCTTTAATTGTGCAAACCTCCTAACAGAGGAAATACAATTTTATAGTAAACGGTTGATTGAATAAGTCTCATTAAAATATCCTCTATCTGGTTTTATTTAGCACAAGACTAGATATTTTAAAAATTATTATAACAATTGCTATCTTTTATTTATTAAAATGTTAATACATTTTTATTGCAGAAATTTAGACATATAAAAATGTAAAGATAAAAACAGTTAAATAAAAATTCCCCCGGCTGGAGATAAATCCTGTTAATATTTTAGGGAACATCTTCTTTTCTTTCTTTCTGGGCATTTATACTATTTTGCAATGTGCCTTTTTTTTTTTTTTTTTCACTTAACATTGTCTCATGAACATTTTTTCATATCATTAAATATTTATGGACAACATCACTCTAAATTATTCAGTTCCTGTCCTGTCAGGACATCACATTCTGCCTGCAATGAGGTGGTGCAAGGTTGCTTGGTGAGACAGTTCTGAGAACCAGGGGACTGACATTTTAAGAATTTTTCCTCGTGATGATGGAGTTTAGTAATGAAGTCCTGAGTCCTTGTGGACTTTTGGCAACTGCTGGTTACTCAGGAACATCCCATGTCCCTGCCCTTTGTCTTTGATTTTTCTTCTCACCATTTCTATAGCCACCCTTAGGTCCCCTTACACCTGTTGGGTTAGGCAAGGCATCCTTCAAATCTTTCTGACACCAGCTTCTCCTTCCTTATATCCTTCTCACGTTGGTACAAAGCATCCTCTTCAAATGGCATTTTCTTCCCACCACCCTTTGAATCGTGAATTTCCATGACTCCCTTTAGCTCCTATTGCAAACGTAAGCACCGTAGCCTATACTTAAGGGCTTTCCACCTCCCTCCAACTTTGTATTCTTATGTACCTCTTTACCTAAACCCCCAATTCCATCCAGGCTGAGGGATTACATAGCACACTGTGCCAGAACACATTTTTGCAAAATGACCACAGTAGCATTTCTGGTTCTACTTGTTTTTCCAGAAACTTTATATTTCTCCATCAAATATTATTGTTCCCTCCCTTGAAAGTGGGTGGGCTTTTTAGATGCCTTGGACATGGCAGGAGTGATGCTGCATGGTTTCTGAGGCTGAGTTTGAAAAGGCGGGACTGCTTCTGCCTTGCTCTCTCTTTGCTTTTTGTTTGTTTTATTAAAATATAGTTTACAATGTTGTGCTAATTTCTGGTGTACAGCAAAGTGATTCAGTTTTATATATATACGTATATTTTCATATTCTTTTCTATTATAGTTTATTACAGGATATTGAATATAGTTCCCTGTGCTATACAGTAGGACCTTGTTTTTTATCTATTTTATATATAGTAGTGTGTATCTGCTAATCCTTAACTCCTAAGTTATCCCTCCCCCACTCCCCTTTCCCCTTTGGTAATCATAAGTTTGCTTTCTATGTCTGTGAGTCTATTTATGTTTTGCAAATAAGTTCATTTGTGTCAGTTTTTTGGATTCCACATATAAGTGATATCATAAAATATTTGTCTTTGTCTGGCATTTAGTATGATCATCTCTAGGTCCATCCATGTTGCTGCCAATGGCCCATTTTGAAAAGGAAGGGCAGCTTCTTCCTGGCTCTCTGTCTTTGGACATACACCTTAGGAAACCTGGGCCAACATCTAAGAAGACTGGCTCCCCTGAAGCCACCGAGCTGGAGAGACCACATGGAGGGAGAGGGAGGAGATGGTACCCCAGGAGCCTCTGATGTTGCCGGCACCAGCTGTTTGAGTCTCAGATGTGTGCGTGAATAAGCCTTCTAAGGACCCCCATCTCAGACAGAGAACTGACCCAGCTGACATTGAGTGGAGCAGATTCAGGCTGTCTCTGCTGAGCCCTGCCTTAACTGCAGATCCATGAGCAAAATAAATGCTGTTGTTGCCTAAACCATTAGATTGTGGAATGGTTTTTAATGTAGCAATGGATAACCAGAACACACTTCTGCCCCTTATTTATTGTAATCCAAGCCCTAGGAAAACCTTAATAGTCAGGCCACACTCTCACATAAAACTATCCACAATCTGCCTTTCCCTAGTCTAAGAGCTCTGCATTCCTTAAGCCCTTATATGCTTCATTCATTTTCTGCTCATGCTCTTATCTTTTTATTCTTTTAAAGAAAGGTCATTTGACCTACACAAAATAACAAATTTAATATGTGCATGTTAAGAAGCATGATTATAAAATACCGTAATGTATACCTCACCATTGCTCTGTGAACACCCGACATAGAGAATTTTGGGTTTATCAACTTCCCTTTTGAAATTGTATTATGTATTTATGTTTATTCCTAAACTATATACCGTTTTTTTCAAATTATTTTTGGTTTTATAAAACAGAACCATTATCTATGTAACAGTCTACACCTGTCACTTTTCAACCTACCTTATACTTTAAAACATATTTATGGGGCTCCCCTGGTGATGCAGTGGTTGAGAGTCCGCCTGCCAATGCAGGGGACGCGGGTTCGTGCCCCGGTCCGGGAGGATCCCACGTGCCGCGGAGCGGCTGGGCCCCTGAGCCGTGGCCGCTGAGCCTGTGCTCCGCAATGGGAGAGGTTGCAGCGGTGGGAGGCCCGCGTACTGAAAAAAAAAAAAAAAAAAATTTATGTTGGTGTGTAACATTGATTCATTTTAACTAGTAAGCAAATTCCACTGGGTGAATATACCTCAATATATTCATTTATTTTCCATTTGATGGATACTTGAATTTGGTTCAGTTTGTTGCTACTATGAACACTGCTTGTATAAATACTCTTGTACCTGTATCTTAGGTCACATGTACAAGAGTATATACACCTGAGAATAGAATGAATGTAACATACTTGGGAATGGAAATGTATGTTTATGAGATAATGCCAGATTGCTTTCCAAAGAGGTTGTACCAATTTCTACTCCTAATAGCAAGATATGAGTATAATCATTAACACTTGGCTTTGCTGGTTATCTTAACTTTTACCTATCTGTTGATTGTAAATAGTCTTAATTTGTTTTTAACTTGTTACTAATTAGACTGGGTAGATATAGATTTAGATATATATGAATGGGGCTGTTCAAGGATTTTATCCAGATTTCTGTTGAACCGTTGTATTTTTTTTTATTGATTTGGGTTAGACCAAATATATTTTATATATTATATTTGGATAATATATATCCAAATGTATTTTGGATACAAGTATTTTGTTGCTCTGTATGTTGCAACTCTTCTATTTTGTGGCTTGTCTTTTTGTAGCCTGTGTGGTGTCTTTGGATGAATGTGTTAGATTTTAATATAATAAAATTTACAATCACATCATTTATGTCATTATGTCTTCCTTAGGTGAGATGGCGGGGGGCGGGGTGAGGGGGGTTTCTGTATAAACATCCTTAGAAAGAAAGAGAAAAACAAATATCATATATTAACACATATATGTGGAATCTGAAAAAATTGGTATAGATGATCTTGTTTACAAAGCAGAAATAGAGACACAGACTTAGAGAACAAATGTATGGATACCAAGGGGGAAGGAGGGGTGGGATGAACTGGAAGACTGGGATTGACATATACACATTATTGATACTATGTATAAAATAGGTAAATAATGAGAACCTCCTGTATAGTACAGGGAACTCTACTCAGTGCTCTGTGGTGAGCTAAATGGGAAGGAAATCCAAAAGAGAGTGGATATATGTATATGTATAGCTGATTCACTTTGCTGTACAGTAGGAACTAACACAACATTGTAAAGCAACTATATTCCAATAAAAATTTTAAAAATATATTTTAACATTTTTAATGTTATCTCTTACATTTTGGTCTTTAATATATGTGGAATTCTTGTAAAGTGGGGATCCATTTTCTTTTTTCCCCATATGAATAACCAAAAGATCTAGACTATTCATGCATTGGTCGATTTTCCCCAATTTCCAAAATGCATTCTCTATTCAACATATAGTTTCAACATATGGGTCCCTATCAGGGCTCTTTCTTTTGTTATACTGAACTATTTAGCTATCTCACTCCAATATTACATGGTCTTAATTACTATACTTTTCCTATAGAACTAGAAACCTGGCAGGGTAAACTGCCCCACCCAGCTTATTCTTCCTCAGAGTATCTTGATATTTCCTAGGCCTTTGTACTTCCATATAGGTTTTATCATCAGCTTGTCAAATTCTAAGACAACCTATTGGGAGTTAGATTGGAATTGCATTGGATCTATAGATCAACTTGAGAAGATTTAACATATTAAAATATTGAGACTTTGTATTGCTAAATATGGTATGTCTATCCATTTATTTAGGTCTTTAAAAAAACTTTAAATAAGCTTTATTATTTTAATATAGGTGTGCATCTTTAACAGAATGGTGTATATGCACCATATGCTTTTATTGCTATTGAAAGTAAATGGTATTTTTATTGTTTCTGCTTGAATATGGAAATGCAATTTAAAATATATTGATTTCATATGTAACCATTTTGCTAAACTCTTATTTTTAATAATTTGTAGATCCTTTAGGGTGTGCTGTATTGACAATCATGAGCCATAAAATACCGGGTTTTTATTCTTCCTTTTGTTTCTCCATGTTGATTTTTCCCTTTACTCTGTTGGCTAGAATTTACATGGCAATGTGGGATAGAAACACTGAAAGTGAGCATCTTTGTCTTGTTCATAATTTTAAAGAGACTATTTCTAATGATTAACCATGAAAAGCAATATTTGCCATAAATTTTGGGTAAATATATTTTATCACATTAAGGAAAGTTTTCTATTTCTTGTTCGCAAAGAGTTTTCATCATAAGAGGGTACTGAGCTTTACTATTTACATCTCAGGCATCTATCCTGTAATCTTTTGAGAATGGTTTTTTCATTCAGCATAGTGCCTTTGAGACACATCTATGTTGTTGTGTGTATCAAGATTTCAGTGCCTTTTACTGCTGAGTGGTATACCATTACTTGGAGACATTTACCAGTTTGTTTATACATTCACCCAGTGAAGGACACTTGAGTAGATTCTAGTTTTGGGCAGTTATGAATAGAACTGTTAGACTCATTCATATAGGTTTTTGTGTGGATGTAAATTTTCATTTCTTTAGGATTAATACTTTGGAGTGGGATTGTTGGGTCAGATGGCAAGTATATGCAAAACTTTAAAGAAATTGCCAAAGTGTTTTTTAAAGTGGCCATACCATTTTGAAATGCCACCATCAACGTAGGAAAGTCTGAGTTGCTCTGTACTGTCACCAGAACTTGGTAATGCTCTAATTCTAAAAAGGACGTAGTAGTATCTCACCATGGTTTTATCCTGCATTTTACTAATGGTTAATGATGTTGAATGTAGATTCATGTGCTTATTTTTCATTGGTATATCCTTCTTGAGAAATAATTGTTGAAGTCTTTTGCTCAGTTTTAAACTGGACTGTTTTTTCTTACTGTGGAATTTTTTTTAACATCTTTATTGGAATATAATTGCTTTAAAAAGGTGTGTTAGTTTCTGCTTTATAACATACTGAATCAACTATATGTTTCCATATATCCCCATGTCTCCTTCCTCTTGAATCTCCCTCCCAACCCCCACCCCACCCCTCTAGGTGGTCACAAAGCACTGAGCTGATCTCCCTGTGCTATTTGGCTGCTTCCTACTAGCTATCTATTTTACATTTGGTAGTATATATAAGTCCATGCCACTCTCTCACTTCATCCCAGCTTACCCTTCCCCATCCCCATGTCCTCAAATCCATTCTCTACATATGTGTCTAATCCTGTCCTGCCCCTAGGTTCTCCGTAACCAATTGTTTTTTTTTAGGTTCTGTAAATATGTGTTAGCATATGGTATTTGTTTTTCTCTTTCTGACTTACTTCACTCTGTATGACAGACGCTAGGTCCATCCACCTCACTACAAATAACTCAATTTCATTTCTTTTTATGGCTGAGTAATATTCCACTGTATATATGTGTGACATCGTCTTTATCCATTCATCTCTCCCTGGACACGTAAGTTGCTTCCATATCCTGGCTATTGTAAATAGTGATACAATGAACACTGTGGTACATGACTCTTTTTGAATTATGGTTTTCTCAGGGTATATGCCCAGTAGTGGGATTGCTGGGTCGTATGGTAGTTCTATCTGCAGTTTTAAGGAACCTCCATACTGTTCTCCATAGTGGCTATATCAATTTACATTCCCACAAACAGTGAAAGAGGGTTCCCTTTTCTCCACACCCTCTCCAGCATTTATTGTTTGTATATTTTTTAATGATGGCCATTCTGAATGGTGTGAGGTGATACCTCATTGTAGTTTTGATTTGCATTTCTCAAATGATTAGTGATGTTGAGCATTCCTTCATGTGTTTATTGGCAATCTGTATATCTTCTTTGGAGAAATGTCTATTTAGGTCTTCTGCCCATTTTTGGATTGGGTTGTTTGTTTTTTTGATATTGAGCTGCATGAGCTGCTTGTAAATTTTGGAGATTAATCCTTCCTTTGTCAGTTGCTTCATTTGCAAATATTTTCTCCCATTCTGAGGTTTGTCTTTTCATCTTGTTTATGGCTTCCTTTGCTGTGCAAAAGCTTTGAAGTTTCATTAGGTCCCATTTGTTTATTTTTGTTTTTATTTCCATTTCTCTAGGAGGTGTATCTAAAAGGATCTTGCTGTGATTTATGTCATAGAGTGTTCCACCTATGTTTTCCCCGAAGGGTTTTATAGTGTCTGACCTTACATTTAGGTCTTTAATCCATTTTGAGTTTATTTTTGTGGATGGTATTAGGGAGTGTTCTAAGTTCATTCTTTTCCATGTAGCTTCCTGTTTTCCCAGCACCACTTATTGAAGAGGCTGTCTTTTCTCCACTGTATATTCTTGCCTCCTTTATCAAAGATAAGGTGACCATATGTGCGTGGGTTTGTCTCTGGGCTTTCTATCCTGTTCCATTGATCTATATTTCTGTTTTTGTGCCAGTACCATACTGTGTTGATTACTGTAGCTTTGTAGTATAGTCTGAAGTCAGGGAGCCTCATTCTTCCAGCTCCCTTTTTCTTTCTCAAGATTGCTTTGGCTATTTGGGGTCTTTTGTGTTTCCATACAAATTGTGAAATTTTTTGTTCTAGTTCTGTGGAAAATGCCATTGATAGTTTGATAGGGATTCCAATGAATCTGTAGTTTGCTTTGGGTAGTAGAGTCATTTTCACAGTGTTGATTCTTCCAATCTAAGAACGTGATATATCTCTCCATCTATTTGTATCATCTTTAATTTCTTTCATCAGTGTCTTATAATTTTCTGCATACAGGTCTTTTGTCTCCTTAGGTAGGTTTATTCCTAGGTATTTTATTCTTTTGTTGCAGTGGTAAATGGGAGTGTTTCCTTAATTTCTCTTTCAGATTTTTCATCATTAGTGTATAGGAATGCAAGAGATTTCTGTGCATTAATTTTTGTATCCTGTTATTTTAGCAACTTCATTGATTAGCTCTAGTAGTTTTCTGGTAACATCTTTAGGATTCTCTATGTATAGTATCATGTCATCTGCTAACAGTGACAGCTTTACTTCTTTTCTGATTTGGATTCCTTTTATTTCTTTTTCTTCTCTGATTGTTGTGGTTAAAACAACAAAACGTATGTTGAATAATAGTGGTGAGAGTGGGCAACCTTGTCTTGTTCCTGATCTTAGTGGAAATGGTTTCAATTTTTCATCATTGAGAACGATGGTGGCTGTGGGTTTGTCATATATGGCCTTTATTATGTTGAGGAAAGTTCCGTCTATGTCTACTTTCTGGAAGGTTTTTATCATAAATGGGTGTTGAGTTTTGTCAAAGGCTTTTTCTGCATCTATTGAGATGATCATATGGTTTTTATACTTCAATTTGTTAATATTGTGTATCACATTGTGTGATTTGTGTGTATTGAAGAATCCTTGCATTCCTGGGATAAACCCCACTTGGTCATGGTTTATGATCCTTTTAATGTGCCATTGGATTCTGTTTTCTACTATTTTGTTGAGAACTTTTGCATCAATGTTCATCAGTGATATTAGCCTGGAGTTTTCTTTCTTTGTGACATCTTTGTCTGGTTTTGCTATCAAGGTGATGGTGGCCTTGTAGAATGATTTTGGGAGTGTTCCTCCCTCTGCTATATTTTGGAAGAGCTTGAGAAGGATAGGTGTTAGCTCTTCTCTAAGTGTTTGATAGAATTCGCCTGTGAAGCCATCTGGTCCTGGGATTTTGTTTGTTAGAAGATTTTTAATCACAGTTTCAATTTCAGTGCTTGTGATTGGTCTGTTTACATTTTCTATTTCTTCCTGGTTCAGTCTTGGAAGGTTGTGCTTTTCTTAGAATTTGTCCATTTCTTCCAGATTGTCCATTTTATTGGCATATAGTTGCTTGTAGTAATCTCTCATGATCCTTTGTATTTCTGCAGTGTCAGTTGTTACTTCTCCTTTTTCATTTCTAATTCTATTGATTTGAGTCTTCTCCCTTTTTTTCTTGATGAGTCTGGCTAATGGTTTATCAATTTTGTATATTTTCTCAAAGAACCAGCTTTTAGTTTTTTCTTTTTTTTTATTTAAATAATTATTTTTTCTTTCTTTTTTTTGCGGTACGCAGGCCTCTCACTGTTCTGGCCTCTCCTGTTGCGAAGCACAGGCTCCGGACATGCAGGCTCAGCGACCATGGCTCATGGGCCCAGCTGCTCTGCGGCATGTGGGATCTTCCTGGACCGGGGCACGAACCCATGTCCCCTGCATCAGCAGGCAGACTCTCAACCACTGCGCCACCAGGGAAGCCCCCAGCTTTTAGTTTTATTGATCTTTGCTATTGTTTCCTTTATTTCTTTCCCATTTATTTCTGATCTGATGTTTATGATTTCTTTCCTTCTGCTAAGTTTTGGGGGTTTTTTGTTCTTCTGTCTCTAATTGCTTTAGGTGTAAGGTTAGGTTGCTTATTTGAGATGTTTCTTGCTTTTTGAGGAAGGATTGTATTGCTATAAACTTCCCTCTTAGAACTTCTTTTCCTGTATCCCATAGGTTTTGGTTCATTGTGTTTTCATTGTCATTTTTTTCTAGGTATTTTTTGATTTCCTCTTTGATTTCTTCAGTGATCTCTTGGTTATTAAGTATTGTATTGTTTAGCCTCCATGTGTTTGTAATTTTTACAGATTTTTTTCCTGCAGTTGATATCTAGTCTCATAGCATTGTGGTCAGAAAAGATACTTAATATGATTTCAATTTTCTTAAATTTACCAAGGTTTGATTTGTGACCCAAGATATGATCTATCCTGGAGAATGTTCCATGAGCACTTGAGAAGAAAGTGTATACTGTTGTTTTTGGATTGAATGTCCTATAAATATCAATTAAGTCCATCTTGTTTAATGTATCATTTAAAGCTTGTATTGCCTTACTTATTTTCACTTTGGATGATCTGTCCATTAGTGAAAGTGAGGTGTTAAAGTTTCCTACTATTATTGTGTTACTGTTGATTTCTCCTTTTATGGCTCTTAACATTTGCCTTATGTATTGAGGTGCTCCTATGTTGGGTGCATAAATATTTACAATTGTTATATCTTCTTCTTGGATCGATTCCTTGATCATTATGTAGTGTCCTTCTTTGTCTCTTCTAATAGTCTTTATTTTAAAGTCTATTTTGTCTGATATGAGAATTGCTACTCCAGCTTTCTTTTGGTTTCCATTTGCATGAAATACCTTTTTCCATCCCCTTATTTTCAGTCTGTATGTGTCCCTAGGACTGAAGTGGGTCTCTTATAGACAACATATGTATGAGCCTTATTTTTGTATCCATTCAGCCAGTCTATGTCTTTTGGTGGGAGCATTTAATCCATTTATATTTAAGGCAATTATCAATATGTATGTTCCTATTATCATTTTCTTAATTGTTTTGGGTTTGTTATTGTCGGTCTTTTTCTTCTCTTGTGTTTCCTGCCTAGAGAGGCTCCTTTAGCATTTGTTGTAAAGCTGGTTTTCTGGTGCTGAATTCTCTTAGATTTTGCTTGTCTGTAAAGATTTTAATTTCTCCATTGGCTGTAAATGAGACCCTTGCTGGGTAGAGTAATCTTGCTTGTAGGTTTTTCCCTTTCATCACTTTAAATATGCCATGCCACTCCCTTCTGGCTTGCAGAGTTTCTGCAGAAAGGTCAGCTGTTAACCTTATGAGGATTCCCTTGTACATTATTTGTTGTTTTTCCCTTGCTGCTTTTAATATTTTTTCTTTTTATTTAATTTTTGATAGTCTGATTAATATGTGTCTTGGTGTGTTTCTCCTTGGATTTATCCTGTATGGGACTCTGCACTTCCTGGACATGATTAACTATTTCCTTCCCAATATAAAGGAAGTTTTTGACTATAATCTCTTCAAATATTGAGACCCCCATAATTTGAATGTTGGTGCATTTAATGTTATCCCAGAGGTCTCTGAGACGGTCCTCAAGTCTTTTCGTTCTTTTTTCTTTATTCTGCTCTGTAGTAGTTATTTCCACTATTTTATCTTCCAGGTCATGTATCCAGTCTTCTGCCTCAGTTATTCTGCTATTGATTCCTTCTAGAGAATTTTTAATGTCATTTGATGTGTTGTTCATCATTGTTTGTTTGTTTTTTAGTTCTTGTAGGTCCTTGTTAAATGTTTCTTTTATTTTCTCCGTTCTGTTTCCAAGATTTTGGATCATCTTTACTATCATTACTCTGAATTATTTTTCAGGTAGACTGCTTATTTCCTCTTTATTTGTTTGGTCTGGTGGGTTTTTATCTTGCTCCTTCATTTGCTGTTTTTCTATGTCTTCCCATTTTGCTTAACTTACTGTGTTTGGGGTCATCTTTTCAAAGGCTGCACGTTCATAGTTCCTGTTGCTTTTGGTGTCTGCCCCCAGTGGCTAAGGTTGGTTCAGTGGGTTGTGTAGGCCTCATGGTGGAGGGGACTAGTGCCTGTGTTCTGGTGGATGAGGCTGGATCTTGTCTTTCTGGTAGTCATGTTGCATCCGGTGGTGTGTTTTGGGGTGTCTGTGATTTTATTATGATTTTATGCAGGTCTCTGCTAATGAGTGGTGTTGTGTTCCTCTCTTGTTAGTTGTTTGGCATAGGATGTCCAGCACTGTAGCTTGCTGGTCATTGAATGGAGCTGTATCTTAGGGTTGAGATGGAGATATCTGGGAGAGCTTTCATCATTTGATATTACATGGTGCCCGGATGTCTCTGGTGGACCAGTGTCTTGAACTTGGGTCCCCCACCTCAGATGCACAGGCCTGACACTCAGCTGGATCACGAAGACCCTGTCAACCACACAGCTCAGAAGAAAAGGAAGAAAAAAAGAAAGAAAGAAAGAAAAAAAGAAAAGAAAATATTTTTAAAAATTATTAAAAATTAAAAAATTAAAATAATAAAAAAAGAAAAAAAAATAGAAAGAGAGAAGAGAGCAAGCAAACCAAAAAACAAATCCACCAATGATAATAAGCACTAAAAACTACACTAAAAAACAAACAAACAAATGGACAGACAGAACCCTAGGACAAATGGTAAAAGCAAAGCTATACAGACAAAATCAGACAAAGAAGCATACACATACACCCTCCCAAAAAGAGAGAAAGAAAGAAAAAAAATCATTGCTCCTGAAGTCCACCACCTCAATTTGGGTTGATTCATTGTCTATTCAGGTATTCCACAGATGCCGGGTACATCAAGTTGATTGTGGAGATTAAATCTGCTGCTGCTGAGGCTGCTGGGAAAGATTTCCTTTTCTCTTCTTTGTTCGCACAGCTCCCGGGGTTCAGCTTTGGATTTGGCCCCACCTCTGCGTGTAGGTCACCGGAGGGCATCTGTTCTTCGCTCAGACAGGACGGGGTTAAAGTAGCAGCTGATTGGGGGCTCTGGCTCACTCAGGTCGGGGGAAAGGAGGGGTATGGAATGCAGGGCGAGCCTGCAGTGGCAGAGGCCGGGGTGACATTGCACCAGCCTGAGGCACATCGTGTGTTCTTCTGGGGATGTTGTCCCTGGATCACGGGACGCTGGTAGTGGCAGACTGCACAGGCTCCTGGGAGGGTAGGTGTGGATAGTGACCTGTGTTTGCACACAGGCTTCTTGGTGGTGGCAGCAGCAGCCTTAGCGTCTCATGCCCATCTCTGGTGTCCCCGCTGATAGCCGTGGCTCATGCCTGTCTCTGGAGCTTGTTTAGGCAGTGCTTTGAATCCCCTCTCCTCACGCACCCCCAAACAATGGTCTCTTGCCTCTTAGTCAGTTCCAGACTTTTTCCCGGACTCCCTTCCAGCTAGCCGTGGTGCACTAGTCCCTTCAGGCTGTGTTCACGCAGCCAACCCCAGTCCTCTCCCTGGGATATGACTGAAGCCCAAGCCTAAGCTCCCAACCCCCACCCGGACTGGAAGGTGAGTAGACAAGCCTCTAGGGCTGGTGAGTGCTGGTCAGCACTGATCCTCTGTGCAGGAATCTCTCCACTTTGCCCTCTGCATCCCTGTTGCTGCGCTCTTCTCTGTGGCTCCAAAGCTTCCCCACCGTCACCTCCCATCTCTGCCAGTGAAGGGGCTTCCTAGTGTGTGGAAACTTTTCCTCCTTCACAGCTCCCTCCCAGTGGTGTGGGTCACATCCCTATTCTTTTGTCTCTGTTTTTTCTTTTTTATTTTGCCCTACCCACATACGTGGGGAGTTTCTTGCCTTTTGGGAAATCTGAGGTCTTCTGCCAGCATTCAGTAGGTGTTCTGTAGGAGTTGTTCCACATGTAGATGTATTTCTGATGTACTTGCTGGGAGGAAGGTGATCTCCACTTCTTGCTCCTCCACCATCTTGAAGGTCTCCCTACTGTGGAGTTTTGAGAAATCTTTATATATTGTGAATATAAGTTCTTTTATTCATTATCTCATTTCCAAGTATTTCTCTCAGTCTGTTGTTTATATGTACATTCTCTTAATATTGTCATTCACAGGTTTTGTTTTTGTTTTTTTTTTAGTTTGATGAAATCCAATTTATCATTTTTTTTCCTTTTATGTATCATGATTTTGTGGTCATACCTAAGGCCATAAGAATTTCTCCTATGACGTCTTCCAGTAGTTTTATTTTCTACATTTAGATCTTTGATACGGTTAATTTTAGTGAAGGGGTGAGGTTTAAGTCAAAGCTAATGTTTTTTTGCATGTGGATGTCCAATATTTCCAAAATTATTTATTGACTAAACTCTCCTTTCTCCATTGAACTGCCTTTGCAATTTTGATAAATATAGTATCCCACTGGATTTTTCTGCAAAGAAAATTTTATTTCTTCCTTTCCAAGTGGTATACTCTTTATTGCTTTTTCTTATTTTATTGCACTGGTTAGATTTCCTATATGGTTGAATCAGAGTGATGAGGAGACTTCATTGCCTTGTTCCCAGTATGAGGAAAACTAGTTCAATCTTTCACCATTAAGTATAAAGTTAGCTGTCAGCTTTTTTTATAGATTCTCTTTTTCAGATTAAAAAAGTTCCCTCTTATTCCTAGTTTTCTGAATGTTTATTTGTTATCATGAATAGATGTTGAATTTTGTTAAATTCTGCTTTCTGTATAAATGGATATGTTCATGTAGTTTTTCTTCTTTACTATATTAAAATAGTGGATTCAATAAAGGTGTATTATAATTTATACATATTTCTGGATTTGATTTGCTAAGATTTTTTTTTTTTTTTTTTTTTTTTTGTGGTACGCGGGCCTCTCACTGCTGTGGCCTCTCCCGTTGTGGAGCACAGGCTCCGGACGTGCAGGCCCAGTGGCCATGGTTCACGGGCCCAGCCGCTCCGCGGCATGTGGGATCTTCCCGGACCGGGGCACGAACCCGTTTCCCCTGCATCGGCAGGCGGACTCTCAACCACTGCGCCACCAGGGAAGCCCCTGATTTGCTAAGATTTTGCTGAGGATTTTTACTTCTGTGTTTATGAAGGATATTATTCTGTAGTTTCCTTTATCTACTTTTGGTGATAGGGTAATACTGGGCTCATAAAATAAATTAGGAAGTGTTCCTTCCTCTCATTTTCTGAAAGAGAGTGTAGAGAATTTTTAATGTCTGCTTAAGTGTTTGACAGAATTTGCCAGTGAAACTGTTTAGGCCTGGAAATTTCTTTCAGAAAGTTTCTGACAATGAAATCAATTTATTTAATAGAAGAGGAATAATTCAAATTGTGAATTGCATTTTGGGTGACCTCTGATGGTTTGTGGTTTTGAAGGAATTGGTCCATTTCATTGAAGTTGTCAAAATTTCTACATGTAGAGTTATTCATAATAATCTCTTATTATTAATATTTATGGAGTCTCATTTTACAATATATAATCAAATTATTATGTTTTATACCTAAAACTAATATTATATGTCAATTATATCTCAATAAACATCTATCTATGGAGCCTGTAATAATATCCCTTTTTTTGTTTCTGATATAGTAATTTGTGTCTTTTTTCTTCTCTTGTTTGCTTAGATAGATATTTATCAATGTTATTGATGATTTTCAAAGAACCAGTTTATGGTTTTATTTATTTTCTCTATTGTTTTCCTATTTTCCATGTTATTAGTTCTCTCAGTTTTTGTTTCATATATTTTGAAACTCTGTTGTTAGGTACATGACCATTTAGTATTGTTTTGTCTTCTGATAAATTGATCCTTTTATCATATGTATCCCTCTTTATACCTGGCATTTTTCCTTGGTCTCAAGTCTACTTTTTTTTTTTTTTGCAGTACACGGGCCTCTCACCATTGTGGCCTCTCCCGTTGCAGAGCACAGGCTCCGGATACACAGGCTCAGCAGCCATGGCTCACGGGCTCAGCTGCTCCGTGGCATGTTGGATCTTCCTGGACCGGGGCACGAACCCGCGTCCCCTCCATTGGCAAGCGGACTCTCAACCACTGTGCCACCAGGGAAGCCCTCAAGTCTACTTTGTCTGATGTTTATATAGCCATTCTATTTTTCTTTTGATATGAGTTTTCAAAGTATATCTTCTTTTATCATTATTTTACTTTTAACAAACTTATATAATTATATTTAAAGTGAGTTGCTTATAAGCAGCACAGAGTTGGGTCTTACTCTTTATTATACAATTCGATACTCTCTGTCTTTTAATTATCATGCTCAAATCTTTTATGTGTAATGTAATTATTGTTTTTTTGTTTTGTTTTGTTTTAGAGCCAAGTCTGCTCTTTTGTTATGTATCACATGTTACCTTTTCTATTCCCTTGTTTTCTATTGACTGTCTTATTTTGAATTATTTAAATCATATTTTCTATCCTATTTTAATCCATCTATTGGGTTTTTGACTCTTTTATAGCTTTATATTGGTTGCCCAAGGGATTACAATATTCATACGAATCATTTCACTTTCTACTTAGAATTAATATTTTACCATTTCAAGTCAATGTACAAAGCTTACCATCATGCACATCCTTTTACAATCTCCCCCTCCTGTTGTTGTTTTTACATACATTGTATTTAAAAACATCAAGAAACCCAATCAGACAATGTCATTAATTTTTGTATTCTGTTGTCATATGTATTTTGAAGATCTTAAGAGGAAAAGAACAATATATTTGCCAAGAATTTTACTATTTGTTGTTGCTCTTTCTTTATTCCTGATGCTCCAAGTTTCCCTCTAGGATCACTTTCCTTCCATTTGAAAAACATTCTTCAACATTTTTTAAAAAACAATAAGCTATTGACAAATTTACTTAGTTTCTTTTCATCTGAGAATGTCTTTATTTCACATTCATTCCTGAAGGATATTTTCACTGACTATAGATTTCTGGGTTGACAGCTCTTTTTTCTCAGCACTTTAAGAATATTTCCCACTTCCTTCTGGCCTCCATGGCTTTAGATGAGAAATATCCTGTCATTCATGTAATTGTTCTTCTAGAAGTAATGTGTCATTTTTTCTCTAGCTCTTTTCAGACTTTTTTCTTTATTTTAAATTTTCAACAGCTTGATTATGATGTGTCTGAAAATAGAGTTATTTGGGTTCATCCTATTGGAGTTCACTTAGAAATGTATCAGTTGGGGGGTGGTGGTGGTGGTGGGATGAATTGAGAGATTGGGATTGACACGTATACACTAATATGTATAAAATAGATAACTAATAAGAACCTGCTTTATAAAAAAATAAATTAATTAAATTAAATTAAAGAAAAAAGAAATGCATTGGTGAAAATGCCTATGAAGGCTGGAGTAGTTGAGGAAAGACTTCATATCTCAATATAAATCTGATTCCTGTAAAAAAAAGAGAGAAAGAAAGCAGGATTGGATAGGAAGAGTCTTGGACTATTCTAAGAAGGATTTGGCCAAACCAATGGTTGTCTTTGAGCCAAAGCTACCTATTAGTAGAGTCCTACATATTGTAGGAATGGGCCTACATCAGTACCCCCACTCTGTGTGGTCACTGACTAGAAGCAAACCTTGAGAAACACTGTCTTGACACAGATATGGTGATGTATCTAAGGTACAGTAGCTGGGTTCATCAATCGATTATGCTCCCTGAAACAGGAGATCTGAGCAGCACATTTTCATGGCTGCCAAATCTAATTTATTTTTCAAAGTATCATTCTAGCAACCGTGTGGAGTGAAGAGTGTAGAGACCAGTAGTACAAGTTACATTACAGCAACAATGATGGGAAAGTACAGTGATCGTGTTGGAGTTGGTGAGAAGAGCTCACATTTTGGATCTATTTTTTAACATAGGGCCAACAGAATTTTCTGAGACAGTAGTTTTTGTCTTTGGGATAAAAGGCAGGAATAACTGGTTTTTCAGCTTGAACAGTTCAGAATCAACCACAGAGTGAGAAATATAAGTTTCTGTCAGAATTAGAGGAAGGATAAAGGAGTTATAAATGGAAGAAATTGAATATGGAATTCAGTATTTGTTTATAAGCAGTTAAGATTTAAAGAGTGAGGGAAAGAAAAGCTTCCTAAAGAATATATACAGTTTTTAAGAAATGATTGAGGAAAAAATTAAGGATAACATGGATATGAAAGAATAAGATCCAGGGAAGTGAGGAGAGTGGCAATTAACTGGCAGACCTTTATCAGAGTCAAAGCTGATGTTTTCCATTGTCTAGGTCAACATGGCGACCTTATATGCATGTGTGACATGACACTTAATTGGCAGCTGAAGTCAAACCTAACATTGGAGTCTTTCATTAAAATGAATCCTTAGCAGCTCAGATTTTTCAGAGCCTCTTACTCTATCCCCTCAGTAAAAGGGTGGGGGTATTGAGGCCAGGTAGGGGAGGAACATAAACCCACATCACAAAGTCCTTTAATCTCAAGAACAGCAATGAGCCCAGCTATTCTGATGTCTTGTCTCATACTTTTCCTTCACTTTTCCCGCCTTCTGAATCTAAGGCATGCTTCCCAATCTCCATCAGATGCATATTCCATCAGGCACTCTATTCTCCAGAACATCTCCAGGGAAAAGTTAGTCTACTATGATCAGTTCCTGAGATTCTATAGATGAAGAGTAGGTCATCAAAATGAATACAGCCCTAAAGTATTTGCAAGATAACATAGAAGAAATGGATTTTTCTCAGATATTCTAACCCTACTTCCCCCTCCCCAGCTTCCTGCCCCAGCCCTGAATAATGGGAGCATCAGAAACCATCCCACCTTATTTCCATGTTCAAGTCCTATTAATTTCAGTGTCTACCTCACATACCACCATCTTCATAAGGCCTTCCTGATTTTTATCAACATAAGCAATCTATTTCTTTCTATAAACTCAAGAAAAAAGGGGTGTCTGTATTTCTCTCAGAACTCATCATCTCAGAACTTGTACCTTGTATTAGAATTTCATGTCCTCTGTCAGTCCACTTTGCTTCTTTAACAAACAACCTCAAACAAGCCCAGCGATGTAGAGCAATATTCATTTCTCACTCATGTAGGATGCTGGTTGACTCTGCTCCAGGATACAACTCTATGAGGTGAGGTTCAATGCCAGATGTCTTCTCATTCTGGGACCCAGACAGATAGAGCAACACTCTCTAGGACCTATCATCATCATGGCAAAGGGCAGAAGAGCAGTGGAAGAAACTTGCAATGTCTTTTAAAACTTTGGATATAGTATACTTTTTGTCTCCTACATATTACTGGCCAAGTCCAAAGTCAATGAAGATGACCCAGCTTCTACAGAAGAAGAAGCAATCTACATGGCAATCAGCCATGACTTACCCTCCTGGTTTTGAGCTCCTGGAAAGCAGAGCCTGGGAACAATTCCACTGTGACCTCTATAAGGTCTGGCACTGTGGCTAATGTGTGGTAAGTACTCAGCCAGTGTCTGAGTAATGAATGAACATTTTTCACAGCAAAACTGCAAGGCGACCTATTGTTGTATGAGAAAACGTCAAGCTGTCTGGATTTTTCACTCTTCATCTATTTCCAGCAAGTTATTACTTCCTGAAGAGGCAATATTGTCCTGATTCCAAAATTTCCCCGAAGTATTATGCTTCCTTTCCCATGACCTTTGAGTATGCACGTATCAGCCTAAATGAGGGAAGCAGTGTGGCAGGCATGGGAAGAATGGTGCCAAAAGTGTCCTTATAGCCCTGGGTTAAGTCCTGACCTTACATATGCCAAGCTTCATGGCCACAGCAAGTCACTTCACTCCCAGGAACCCACTTCCTCAACCTCAAAATGGAGACAAGAATTCCTAACTTGCTAGTGTGTAAAAAAAATACATGTGATGTACTCAGTTCCATAAATAGTTTTTTAAAAAATTACTGAACACCATGATAATAGCTTAAATTTTCATGGTATCATTTAATATCTAATGGGCCTTCTCATGGTAAATCAAGTTCAGAAAGCTGTGCTTCAGGCCCTTTGTTTCTTCAAGTCTTGGTTTCTTTTATAAAATGCATGGTTTGCTCCACATGGTTTTTCAGTTTCTTTCTGCTTACAGCCTGGTTGGGTCATTTCAACAGCTGAGATTCTGCCATGGGACTTGCAAGTTCCTTCAGGAAACTATAAATCATGGGTGACTTTGATAACACAGGCCACTGACTGACTATGTGATGACAGTCAAGCCTCTTCTTTTTTCTGGGCTCAGTTTCCCCATGTGTAACTTGATAGTATTGGGCAAAATGATCTCATAATTTTGTTCATTAGAAATAATTAGTATTACTTATATAAAGATTTTGACTGTAGATAGCCACTTTGGAAAGTCAAAGTATGGAACTCACTGCTATGAATTGCTTTATCAAGTTGGCCAAAATGTTTTATTTTAGTAGAATGACCCAGGCAAAAAAAAATGAATGTTCTCTGCATCACATAGATAGATAGTGGAGTCAGATAGGTACTGGAATTCTTTTGTCTCCAACCTCTTTGTGAATGGATGGGTCGATTTTCATTCTGAGAAGACAGCTTTGCCTCTGTTTCTGACATGCTACTCTAGACATTTCCCCAGTGGGAGTTTGGGTGGATTGTTCTATTTCTCTGCTCCAGTCTGTGAGAAATGTTCCGGTTTAGGCAGAAGTTACATTTTCTCATCCTCCTTTTACCGTCGATAGCAATGACTAATTATCCCTAATTCTGAACTCTGAAGGAAAATTTCTCCTCTTGACATTGACTGCCAAATAATCCCATTCCAGGAGCAAGTGAACCAATAACCTGGGAAGACTTCAAAGAGAGAAGCATACAGCCAGACAATTAGGTCTAATCCCTATACTAGAACCTGAGATTTTCTGGGTCTGTGCACCTCTACTCAGGTACCTGGTGCCTCAGTACCCCATGCCCAGGCTCTTGGGTATAACTGAAGCATGACACTGACCTTCTATTCCAGAACAGATTTTATAATCTAATAGAATGCCTCAGAATCATCTACAGAGCTTTATCAAAATATATGCTCCTAACCCATATCCCCAAAACTGTAACATACTAGGTCACCCAGATAGTAATGTAAAGCATTTCCAGTGTAACTTGCCACAAATAGTTTTGTAAGGAAAGTAATATGCAGTGTACTATGGTAATCCCAGTTGAAATCAATAACTTCATCTATGGGGCTGAGGGCAACTCCCCCCAGGCTTTATCCCCATCAGTTGGTGACAGTTGGTGACAGGAACCAACTGCCATGGATACCACATTCACATCAGCATGCTTGACTTTTTGCTGATTTTTTTCTTTTTTATTGCTGCCAAGAGAATCATTTTTGCCTTCCTCTATGGTTGATTCTCCAAGGCACCAGCCCATTGGCCCTCTATACCCTGGTGTTCTCTGAGATACTTCTGTGAACTATGGCAGCACACCCCTAGATGGATAGCTGCAGTTTCTATTAATATTTCAAAACACATGTAAGGATTCTTGTATTTTCTTAGAGGAGCTTTCCAGAATACATGAGATGTCAGTTGGACAAACAATGTTTGTATGATTGGGTAGGAAGAGGAGAAGGAGGAGGAAGGACCACACAGATAGAGGGAGGGGTAGAGTTGGGGGATGGTGCTGCAGAGTCCAGGTGTTCAGGATGTGATATTACAGGTTTATAGAGCTGATGTGACATCCACCAGGGAGGCTTCCTGAGTTCCCTGCTGGAAGTTACTCTTCCCTCCTCTGAATCCTGACAGCATTTTATCTGCCCTCTCTTATGGTATTCAAGACTTTCTGCTTTATAACTTGGCTGTCTGTGCCCATGGGATGTTTCTACAAGACGATCATTTATCCTTTTAAGGAAGAAAGATCATGGCAGCAATGTGACTAAAAACATGCATAGATTTAGAACCATAAGGCCTAGGCTTTAAGTTTAGGCTCTGCTACTTATTACCTTTGGAACCTTAGGAAATTTCCTTAAATTCTTTAAGTGTTGATTTTTTATCTATAAAGTGGAGATGCCAACACTATCAGATTCGATGATCGTTAAAACAAAATTGAGATAATGCAAGAAAAGCACTTAGCTCAGCCACATGGTAATCATTCAAAGTTTAGATATTCTTTTTTTTTTTTAAGAAGAATTGATGTTAGATTCATCTCTTCATCCCATATATAGAAATATTCAATAAACATTTTAGAATGAGTCCCTTCTAGAATTCTTCCTTGGGCATGTTACCATCCTTTATGTGTGGGTGCCCTTTATAGGCAGCTGCCTTCCATGCAGTGACTCAGGGACCTACATGCTTCTTTCCAGTGGCCACACCACCTGTAACTCATGGCTTTGGAAGAAGGGGAGAGCACTGAGAATGAGAGAAACAGAAAGGGGACTTCCACACTTATCCTGTGGACCAGGGCTCAAAGGCAAGACACCACCTAACTACAAAGGAGCCTGAGAATGTAGTCTTCATTGGAATCTAAGCTCAGGAAGTAGTAGGTTTTCTATAACACAGCTCCTTAAGACAGTCCACTTATTACTTTTACATGGCAACACTGAGGCCATAAGAGATTAAATAATGTGGCCCAGGGCAGGACATTAGTGGTTCAGGTGTGTGGGCTTCCCTTGCACACACCAGGCACATGTGTGGGCATGCCTCAGGGTCACCAAGGACCCAACGTGATAATCTGACAGGGAGCATGCCTAAATTACTTACCATGATAAGCCAGGCACTGCCCCAACTGCTTTGTGTACTTTGTAGTCACTGAATCCTCACAACGGCAGATGAGGTCTGCTGGTGTCATCCCTATGTTACACATGAGGAAACAGACACTCGGGTAGATTAAATAATTTTCCCAAGGTTACACAGTCGAGGGAGCAGGGCAGGGATTTGAACTCATAGAGCCCATGTCCCTAACTGCCTGCAGTACCATGTTGCCCTTCTTTCTGGCAGCCCTAAATTTAGTCCTGGACAGCGGGGTCCACCCTTCCATGTTCCATAAGCCATTTTTTTCTCACTCAAAACCTGTGAGGTGGGGTGGGGCCACCTGCTCTGTCTTTAATGACAAGGAAGCTGAAGGCCCCAATGCTTTGCCCCCAAGTCATTTACAGTCAGTAGGTGGTGGAGCTAGGCGGCTGCCCGAGGCACTGCCCCGCATCCCCAGGCTAAAGCCCTGGTGCTGGGCCTGAGAGTGGCCGGCCCTTCTCCCCACATCTGAACCCCGGCACGGGGCAGGTCACCTGGAAATCCCTGATGGGTGAGGCCTCCCTGGATTTGGAACCAGATAAGGGTTCCAAATCCAGGAACCCTGAAGGAACTGATGTGCAGGCAGCAGGCCCAGGAGGTGATGAGGGCTGGGAGCGGGTCACTGGATGGGGAGTAAGACCACATGAGCAAGAGCCTGGCTTCTGGTATCCCAGAGGGGGTGCTGCTGGCACCAGACTGTGTTCTGCCAGGGCTGGGGGTGAGGGAGTGGGAAGGAATGGTAGACATATGGCTCTTTCTTAGAAGCCAAATTAGTGGTCACGAGGACTGGGTACAGTAAATCCTCATGTTCTGTCTCTTTTAACTGCACGGGCTTGTTTCAGTAAACAGCAATGCTGGGTATGTGTGGGCTAGCTTATATGAGAGTGAAAACACTTCTACTTAAATATGTCTCTAGAACTGGGGTTTTTAAGCCGGGGATTTATGAATGGGCTTCAGAAAGTCTTCGAAAGCCTTTTTTAAAAGTTTCTGAATTTGTGAAGCTTTGGGTACATTCATTTTATAACTTTTTCAGATTTTTTCCAGGGCCAGCAAAGAATGTGACTGAATGAGTGAATACAAACTGGTCTAGATGAGGAACCAGTCTAGGGGGAAAAACTGGGGCTCAGGCATTGATTTCTCCAACAACTGTTTGTAAAGCGATGACTCTGTGTTGCCAGGGTTTGAGCTGTTGGAGGTGAAGCTCAAGTGTGAGTGACTTGCCCAGGGTCACCCAGCTGGTGAGTGATGGAACCTGGCAGAGGTTTGCGGAGACTCCTGAGCATGTCTTTTCTACGAGGTTAGCTTTAACCACTCTGGGGGTGGAGTTAGAAGCATGTCACACAGGAGTGGGAGAGATAAGCAAAGAAGGACTCAGGTTCAAGTATTTACTCACCCTTCGTGAGTCTTAAGACTTGGAACAACCTTAACCACCCAGAACTTATTGTCCTTGTCAAGTGGGGCTGGTAACGTAGCTCCCTCAGGGTTTGCAGGGATTCAGATTTTGAAAGATAATGTGGTCAGTAGATTGTGACATGGCTCCCAAAGACCCCCACCCCCAGGGTTCACGTCCTTGTGAAGTCCCCTCCCCCTGGGTATGGGCTAGACTGAGTTGCTCCCATGTAACAAGAGAATATGGGAGAGGAGATGGATGTCACTTCCAAGATTATGTTACAAGAGACTCTGACTCTCCTCTTACTGATATTTCTCTCTCTGGTCCTTCTTACAGACTTGCTCTGATGGAGAGGACCATCTGGGGAGAAACCAGCCAAGAGCCAGTGAGTAACTGAAGCCCTTAGTCCAGCATCCCAGAAGCACTGAATCCTGCTGATAACCACGTGAGCCATTTGTACCCATTTTTTAAGATTCCACATGTAAACAATATCATATCATATTTGTCTTTCTCTGTCTGACTTACTTCACTCAGTATGACAATCTCTAGGTCCATCCATGTTGCTGCAAATGGCATTTCCTTCTTGTTAATGGCTGAGTAACATTCCATTATATATATGTACCACATCTTCTTTACCCATTCCTTTGTTGATGGACATTTAGTTTGCTTTAATGTCCTGGCTATTGTAAATAATGCATCTATAAAACAAAAATAGAGTTACAGATGCAGAAAACAAACATATGGTTACCAGGGAGTAAGGAGGGGGAGGGGTAAATTGGGAGATTGGGATTGACATATACACAGTACTATATGTAAAATAGATAACTAACAAGGACCTACTGTATAGCACAGGGAACTCTACTCAATACTCTGTAATAGCCTATATGGGAAAATAATCTAAAAAAGAGCGGATATATGTATATGTATAATCAATACACTTTGCTGTACTCCTGAAACTAACACAACATTGTAAATCAACTATACTGCAATAAATTTCTTTTTTTAAAGTGCATGTTGTTTGAATCTCTAAGTTTTGGATTACTTTGTTACTCAGCAATCAATGACTAATACAGGGGAGCAAAGGTTAGGAGAAACTCTCAGGTGTAAGACCTTCATCCTCAGAGTGGTTAAGTCTAGCCTAGTGGAAAAACGACATGCTCTGGAGTCCCCATAAATACTAGCTTGACTCTGGGTCCCATCACTCAGCATCTGTTTGACCCTAGACAAGTTGCTCAAACTCTCTGAGCTTCAGCTTTTTCATCTATAGAAATAAAGAGTCTATTACTCGGCTGATGATGCTGCTGAGATGATACAGCATATGCAAGGTATTGTACCACCTCCAGTGGGGTTTGAGAGGGGATCCTGTAAGTAAATCATTAACATTTCCACACATAAACCTATGCTTATTTCCATTCTGTAGGATACATGGAAATCATAAATAACATCACATTTATTTAGAGTTTGCTGTCATACTTGTGCTAAATTTATGAACAAATATCTGTGTTTCAGAGCTTTCTGGATTTGGGGATTTCAGATAAACTGTCATGGACTTTTGCCCACCCCCAGGGATGTCGTTGGGTTCAAATGACAAGGTGCTTGGGGAACACACTTAAAAAGCTGCAAAGTTGAGTATTTGAAGCTTTTTAAGTGTGTTCCCCAAGCACCTTGTCATTTGAACCCGATGACATCCCTGGGGATGGGCAAAAGTCCATGACAGTTTATCTGAAATCCCCAAATCCAGATACTCAACTGTGAAAAGCTGAAAGCCTTCCTGCTATATTCAAGAACAAGACAAGGATGCCCACTCTCACAGCTTCTATTCAATGTAGTATTGGAAGTTGTAGCCACAGCAATCAGACAAGAAAAAGAAGAGGTAAAAGGCAAAAGAGTCATACAATCTGAAGAGAGACATGATTATGCCATACTGAGTGAAGTAAGTCAGAGCAAGATAAATATCATATGATATTGCTTATATGTGGAATCTAAAAAATTGGTACAAATGAACTTATTTACAAAACAGAAATAGAGTCACAGATTTAGAAAACAAGCTTATGGTTACCAGAGGGGAAAGGGTGGGAGGGATAAATTGGGAGATTGGGATTGGCATATACACCCTATTATACATAAAATAGGTAAATAATAAGAACTTACTGTATAGCACAGGGAACTAGTCTCAATACTCTGTGATGACCTGTATGGGAAAAGAATCTAAAAAAGAGTGAAAAAAAAAAAAAAAAAAAACATTGCTCTCTATCTATGTATGAATAAAGATTCTTTTAATAATCAAAAAAAAAAAAAATCTGCAAAGCCGCGTGGTAGCTGGTCTCTGCCATGAAAGATAGTGAATTATCAGCCTCCAAGTAAACACATGGTCTCAAGCTCAAACTCTTGCCCCCCACCAAGCAGAAGAAACCAGGAATGTGATGACCCACATGGGCTCCACTGGGCCCACGACACTGCTTGCCAAGCCGCTGCTGAAAGAAACATCTATTCAGTCAACATTTGCTCAGCACCTGTCATGGGACATTGTTTTAACCTAAAAGAAGGCACGAATGATTCACCAAAACCAGGATCCAGGCCAAGGCTTGTGTGAGTTTCTCCCTGTTCCAGGGCCTGATTTCCAGGAACGAAATTCAGTCCTGCCAGAATATTATCAGAAGCCAAATGAGGGACTTCCTGTAGACCTCATTGTGTGCGGGGAGGAGGAGGCCACGTGCCACACTTCTTTGTTTCTGCAGGGGCGACTGCCACCTCCACCCACCTGTCCAGCCTCTTCATCAAGAAATCCCTCTAAGGCCAGCTCAATATTATCAACTCCCCAAATCCAAGCAGTGATGCAAGGGGTTTCTAGCTGTGCTTGGACATTGCAGTTTTTGAAAAAGCTGGGGCCACACACTGATGATGTCTATATGAACAATAGGCCAAAGTATTGGGAGGCAATCTTGGCAGGGTTTGGGAAACTGTCCTACCTCAAGGATTTTATTTCAAGTTTCTCAACTTCAGTGGTCTCCATATTTGAGAGAGAAAAAGGAGGGAATGTTAATACCCTTGGTTTGTTTCTTTTCCCAAGCTTTGTGTTCTTTTTTTTTTTTTTAACCAAAATTGGATCTTGTTGCTATCTTCAATATATTAGTGACTCCAGAATAGCTTGAAAATCTTTTTTTCTACCCTTATGTACCTATAGAGGAAAAGGCTCCGCATGTTTTTCAAGTCACCCCCAAAATTCACACACCGAAAGCTGATTTGGCTTTTCAACCCAGAGTGGTGTTTAAGAATTCCAAGGACTGCTTTTGGCAGTCGCTTAATTGTAATACTATAACATCACTGTAGGCAATTTTCTTTGATTTAATTAGATGAACTGTGGAATTTTTTTTTCTTTTTGCAAAAAGGCTTTATTATGTAGAAATGAAATATGTATAAATTTAATTTTTAATCTTGTCACTACAGTGTGGGAAGGAGCAAGCTGATTCTTTTAATTTACCCTCTTTGTTTAAGAAAAAAAATTAAATTAATCTTATCACAAGTGTTTATGAGTAATTGATTTGATTTTTGCACTCCAGTCAGAAGTGAGAGAGTTAAGACTGCCTGATTCATCCTCAATCTAAGACTCAATATGACTGTCTTTCAATATGTAAATACTAACAGTTAGAAAGCCTACTGGCTGTCCCATTCTCAGAAAATGGTGAGCATACTTTGGTGAGGTATGGAATAATCTCTCACTGTCCTTCAGACATAAAGCCCTGTGGCAAAGGAGAAGCAGAAGCATGGGTGCGGGTCCTTGTTGGAGTGTTTAGGACATACTGCTTTGTCTTGGTGAATGGAGAAAACCCTAATCTCCAATGTTTGTACATCGAATAATCATTGTACCTTTCCTGCCCATTGCTCAGAGCTGAGTCTGACATCAACTGCCCTTATAGCTGTTATTTCTTTAAACTTGAAGCTGGGCTGGTGCTGTGATTCTCACACTTTGCTCTGCATAATGATCTCCTGAAGAATTTCTGCAGAATCTTGATTTCCAGCCGCAGTGACTCAACTCAGCAGGTCTGGGGTGGGGTCCAGGAATTGGCACAAAGCCCAGGAATTTTTCCTGCAGGTGATTGGATAATCATGGCAAAAAGGAGGGATGCTTACTTTTCCCTCCAGGTATAACCTGCGTGTATTACTCTTCAGTTCGCAAGAGGCTATTTTCTTACTCCACTTTGCTGGCTATGTAATCATTATATATCATGGTATCATTGCATTATTATTTATAAAATTATGTTATAATGCACAATTACATTGATAATTATAATAATTATATTACATGTCATCAATTATATAAATATTTTATAACAAATATATATTTATACTATAAAGTATATATTTGTAACATAAAATACATATAATTACAGTATATATATGTGTATATATATACACCTCTTATAGAGAACGTGGAACATACTGAGTGAGAAAAAATATTTTTGTATGAATTCTATACTTTTTTAAAGTGATAAAATAGTTTTAAGCCTTTGAGAAAAGATTCCATTTAGACTTGGGTTTCTCAATCTTGGCAATATGAACGTTTGTGGCTAGATACATTTTTGGTCATGAGGGGGCTGGTCTGGATATTATAGGATGTTTAGCAGCATCCTTGGCTTCCACCCACTAGATGACAGTAGCATCCCTCCCCCCACCACCAGTTCTGGCAACAAAACTGTCTCTAGACATTGCAAAATGCACTGAGAGTTGCCCCTGGTTGAGAATCACTGAATTATACCAAGTCCCAGGATGACCCCCAGGCCCATGAAAATTCAGTCATTTTTGAGACTCAGTTGCTCAGCCTGTAGCTCTCTGTGTTAGGACTTATTACTCCAATATGCAGATGGCTAGTAAGTTCAAAAATGGACTTGGGGGCTTCCCTGGTGGCGCAATGGTTGAGTCCTCCTGCCGATGCAGGGGACACGGGTTCGCGCCCCGGTCCGGGAAAATCCCACATGCAGTGGAGCGGCTGGGCCCGTGAGCCATGGTCGCTGAGCCTGCGTGTCCGGAGCCTGTGCTCCGCAACGGGAGAGGCCACAGCAGTGAGAGGCCCGTGTACTGCAAAAAAAAATAAAAGATGGACTTGGAAAATTAGTCTCTTTCCATAGCAACAGGCATCCTTTAAGATGGGAGAGTAACAGATGCTGCCTGTGGGAACAAAAGTCGTGAATGAGAAACCAAGGGATCCAGAACTTCATTTGGTCTTTACTGAGCCAGGGATGTGGATCAGAGATGAGACTCAGAGATGGGAACTGGTAGAATGTCATGGAAGCATGGAGAATGGTGCTAAGCCCTTTTGTCCAATCAACAGTTTATGGTTTCCTTTGGTAAATATCAGCAGCCTCTGATGATTCCAGGGAGGGAGGCTGCTTCTCCTCCCGCACACGCTGGGTACCAGGAGCTGTGTCAGTGAAAGTGAGTCTTAGTCTCAGCCTGAATGAACCTGCCAAATATTTATCTGCATGAAAGCAAGAAGGACGCATGGACCTGAGGCATGAGGCATGGTGTGTTCTGGTGGCAGCATCAGTTAACTCCAGGATGGTTGGGTGGCAAGTTCCTCTGGGACGTGGGGACCAGGACCAGAAGACCTATAGTCTTAGAGGTCTGCTGCCATGGCCAGCCAGTGTGAGCCTGCAGCCAAGTTCATAGACCTTGTCTGTGTCTGCATACCCATGCCTGGACAGTCTTTCTAGCAGCCACATTTTTGGACCGCCTTCCCTTTTCAACCATGACAGCTGATCTGTGACTTCCTATGCTGCCTAGCAAATACTGTAATGCACATTTAGATAATAATACTTGAACACTCACTGCCTCCAGAGGGAAGAATAAAGTGAACTTTCTCACAAGTGTATTTTACTGTTTACATGGGGGTATTTTCAGTAAATGGAAGATCACCCTATTTCGGGGTTGGGGGGTATTTGAAGAGGATCCTAACTTGTGGTCCCATTTCCAGAAACTGGGGTATTTTAAATCCCTTTACTTTTGCATCAGAGGAGGCCCAAGGATCTCAAATGGTTTGTCCAAAGGGACGAGGCTTGAGAAATGGCAGGCTAGACAGGGTCCCAGGCCTCATTCCAACACTCACTCCCAAGAGACTTGAATGCCACTTGGAGCCAACAGGATGCCTGGAACCGTCACAGGCATGTAGAGAGCCACTGATTGGCACCCTCCTTTCACTGCCCTCCTCACCCACACATGAAAGCCCCCTTCTGCTCCTCTAAAGGACTCCCCCATCTAGACATCCAAGTTCATTTATCACACTTATAATCTTTTCCCACATATAGCATTTACCTTTTCGAGACATGGTTGGGTGGTCACACATATGATATTTCCCGCTTAATGTATTCTCATTTCCCACCCTCTGGAAAAATGTTATTATGGGATTTTGCTGTATTTAGCTAAATATTGGGTTTATTAAAATGCATCATGTTTCCCTGAGAGTCTGATAGGTTGTAGATGCTGAATGGGCATGTTTAACCAAAGTGAAAACATGCATTATTTACTGAATAGTTGAGAAGGTGGATTCTCACACATCAGAAGCAGAAGTTGAATGGCACTGGGGTGAAAAACCCCTCATGGCTTTGATAAAGCCACATAATCATTATGTTTCTTTCCTTCCTCATTTGGATGCTTAGAAGAAGCCAGCTTTTGTTCAGTTTTTTTTTAACTTTCTCTACTTGTAATTGAATTAAACTGTTTCTTGGTTTTGATTTCAGATTTCCAAGTGCCAATGAAAACATCTTTAAGTGACACATTTTACAAGCATACATGGGGATTATAGTTAACCATGTCCATTTATAGAAATCTGGTCAAAGAATCTTCTCTCATCCTGACACCCAAAATGCTAGAGAAAAATGACAGGGACGTACAGTCCATGGTTCTTTTTCCTGCTATCTGAGATAATGAGGAGGTACCAGCAGTGATTAGTTTCTGCTTGTCACCAGGAATGTTGCCACTCAGCCAGAAGGCAGTGGTAAGAGGCGGGATAGTCAAGGGAAGACTCAAGACAGGCAGCCAAAGAGAATGGAGGAACAGAGACCAATGAGCAGAAGGACATGAGGTTTCATTCTGTGTCTGCAGATGACTTACTGTATGACTTTTGCAAGTCAACTCACCTCAGTTTTCCTCAATTCACAAAATGGCTTTGGTTGGACATGCAGACTAGTCCCACCAAGTGGTACTACTACGTGAGAAAAGCACAGACCACTGGCCCCTGTGATGCCAAAGCTTGTCCTCTGTGCACCAGTGCTGAATCGAATCTCAGAGACAGAGTTTTGGGTGAAGCAGAAAAGTACAGCTTTATTGCTTCTCCAGGCAAAGGGGAGCACAGTGGGCTAATTCCCTCAAGACTGTGTGTCCCAACCCTGGGGCAGTGGCGTGGGGAGGGGATTTGGTGAGGTGTTTTATAACAATGGTTCAAGGGTGGGGTTTCTGAGAGGGATCGGGGTGTGTGCAGGGCCTGTGCTCCTTTCATCTAGCCTCACGTGGTCTCCTGATGAGCCTCTGCAGTTCTCCACAGACTATGACCTTCTCTTTGGAATGAAGAATGCTTCATCAAGTAGTTAACATCCTCCATTTGGTGGAGGTTTTAGCTCTGCAGAAGAGCTCAAAGGTATTGCTATGTGTATCCCTCGAGGAGGAACCAGGACCCTGCCCCAAGGCTGCACTATTGTTTCTTGACTGCTTCTCCCTTGTCTCTGCACCCCCGCTCTTTTCTGATTAGCAACTGTTTGAACCTGCACTTTGGAACCCAAGGAAGATCATGGAGGCTGAAGTCTACTTCCTACACAGAAAGGCATCCATGCCCAGGAGCCTCACTGGGCTCCTGCTCAGGTTCACCTGGACTCTGCCTCTTTTCCTCATGAGGCTTTAGTCTTGATCAGACTGTGCTACCTTGACCCAGTTTTCTGCCTTTGTAAGAGAGAAATTATAATTCCTAGCTTAGTAGCTTGGCACAAGAAGTAAAGGTTGTTTAAACTCAGATGTTAACTCCAAGGCCATGCTCCATGTATAGTTTGGGAAGATTCTTGAAAGGTTGTTCTGCATTGTAAATGAGTTTTAGCTGAATTACTGTAAATTACCATCAACTTTGCAATTCCACTGTCCAATGGCCTCTGAAGGCTCACTGTTATTCAGAAGGTGGGTCCGCCCTTCTTATTGTGCACAAGAAGTGTGGCAGCTTGAAAATGCAATGTCTTCACACCATCACAGAGGGATTGACTTGGAAGGTCTAGGGAGCTGCATGTTAAGAATTCTCTTTAAGGTACAATTGGCCTCCAGACAGTCTTCTTAAAACACAGTTATGGAATAAAATGTCCAGATATCTTGCATGGAATCCAAAGACTCCTGTGACCTTGCCTCATGGTACATAACCCTTCTCATTACTCGCCCCACAACCAAGAGATACCCATGTTCCTATCCTCATGATGCTGTCATCTCAGGACACATTCTTGTCTTCCTTGCTCAGTGCTTTTGTACATGCTTGAAAATTGTTTCTCCTCAAACATGCCTGGATTATCCCCTCACCATTTAAAACCATTATTGGAAACAATTGTATCTTGGAAGCTTCCATACCATAAAGTCACCCTTATATTCAGGTTTCTTTCTCACCAGGGCAATTTTTTCTGTTGTGATGTGTAGCCACAGCATTGTTATCACCTGTAGGGGTAAAAAGTCTTTTGCTTTTGTTTTTGTTTTCTAATTAACCTGGCTTCAGCACTTGTTAGATTAAACAGTCTTGTTTACATTGTAATTCAGGTATTTTATGAATAGAAGCAGATTTATTTTTATTTATTTATTTTGCTGTACGTGGGCCTCTCACTGTCGTGGCCTCTCCCGTTGTGGAGCACAGGCTCTGGACGCACAGGCTCAGCGGCCATGGCTCACGGGCCCAGCCGCTCCGCGGCATGTGGGATCTTCCCGGACCGAGGCACGAACCCGCGTCCCCTGCATTGGCAGGGGGACTCTCAACCACTGCGCCACCAGGGAAGCCCTAGAAGCAGATTTAGAGGGCTAACCTGTGAACCTAGCTATCACTTCCAATGTGATTTCCTTGGGGAAAAGGACAAAATGCATTCTGAGTTCCAATTCATCACACCAGGTGAGCCAGAAACACATCCATCCTTTTCCTATGATCTCAGTAATGGACACTCCCTCCCCTCTTCTCACTGCTTCCACATCTCTGGTGGCAGAGAGAAATGGTACTCTGGTCCCCACAGCTATACAAGACACAGCATCAAGGGACGGGGGAAGGCAGAGACAGAGACAGAGAGAGCAAGAGGATAACCATGGAGACATTAGATTCTCTTTGTCTGCTTGGTGTCTCCATTCTTGGGTTGGAAGATGAACCTCTTTCTATTAACAACTCCCATAATTTTCTAAAGGGGTGAACCAAAAGCAAAAGTGACCCAGCGGGTGGTGAGAAATGAGTGGAAAAAGCTATTTGAGTATCTGCTATGTCTATGTCTGAGTCAGTGGGCTTGAAATTTTATATAAATATTATATCTAAACCTCAAAATGCCCTTGGAGGTAGACATTCTTACCCCCATCTTATATGAGAGGACAACTGAGACTGTGCCAGATAAAGGAACCTGCTCCAATGCCACCCACCTTTAAGTGGACTTTGATTTTGAGCCTTGGTCCTTCCCTTCTCAAGTCCATACACACCACTCTTAGAAAGAAGATTTTCAAGAACAGGTTGAGTAAAGAATGATAGTTTCCAACAATGGAATAATATAATGTCTTTAAGAACAGGTGTGGACATTATTTACCATAAAGGAATGCTGTATGTGATTTATGTTTTTGTTTTCTCGAAATGAAATGGTTTTGATGGAATTAAAAAAAATAAACAGGTTATAAAACAATATGTTCTCTCTTAAATGCATGTGCACATTTAAAAGCGTGTGTATTAAAATCTTCATGGGAATTCCCTGGCAGTGCCCTAGTTAGGACTCCACACTCTCACTGCTGAGGGCCTGGGTTCAATCCATGGTCGGGGAACTAAGATCCTGCAAGCCGTGAGGCACAGCCCCACCCCCACCCCCCCCAAAAAAACAAGAAAGCTTCGTTATGGTATTATATTGTAATCACACAACCAAAATGTTGGTAGTGTAATTATGGGTGGTTTCCATCTTTTTCTCTTGGTCAGTATCTTATTTTACAACGAACATGTGTTCCTTTGTGAAAACACAATTATTTAGAAAACACTGGCTTCAATAACAGTAAGAACAACAAAATAATTCCTCAAGTGAAAACTTCCATCATCAACACAACTAGCAACCCCACCACTAACACCAGTACCAGTGTTACACCACAACCACCATGAACACCCAAACTAGCATCACCTCAACCACCACCACCAGCAGCAATGATAACAACACTCATACTAGTACCACCACCAGCCCTATCACTACCACCACCACCACAATCTCCATCCCCATCATCAACCAGGATGCTATTGATTTCCTCATGTCCAACAGGCACCAAGCTGGTACCATATCAGCAGAGGCTGACAAAATACCACCAATGCCCTCCAGGGGCTCTAATGAGGTTGGGGAGAATGGTTAACTTCATTAAGAGACAACCTCTTTCATCTCCATATCTCCAGAAATTAGGATGGCTCTTGGCATTAGTAGGTGCTCATTAAATGTTCGATGAAGAAAAAAACATGACTAAAACAGCATGTGTAACCATAAGTGTCGCTGAATTTCAAACTATGACTTCAGCACTCCAGGCTGTGCAGATAGATGGAGTTACTCTGTGATGATATGGTGACACCATTTTCTTTTCATTAAAATCTGCATCTGGTGCCTTTGTAGCCTGTATTAAATTCCATTTGTCATGCTATGGTCTTAGAAGGGCCCCTGGACTCTGATCTCTTAAACACACTCTGCCTCCTACATGGTCCATTTGCTATCATGAGATGCAGTTAAAGCTGGATGGGGCCTTCAAATGAATCTGCTCTGAACCTCTCATTTTATGTCTGGGGAAACCAAGGCTGGGCAGGTAAATGTGATGTCTGCACAGTCTCACAGGCTCACCATTTTCCTGTGGCGTTTGTAGGTTTTTTCTCCTATGTTTATTGGGGAACAAAAGATCAGAATTTCCACAGGTAAAGGAAGACAAAAACCAATAGTCGCCTATTTCTCTGTGAGGCACAGGCTAGACACGTTACTCACATGGTCTCGTCTATCCTCACCACAACTCAGGGAGGCAGCATGATTTTCTCACAGATGAAGAAAGTAAGATGCAGAGTGGTTCAGTTCTCCATTCAGATCACAGAACTGCTAAGAAGTTAAACTTAGGTCTCTCTCAATTCTGAACCCATTCTCTTTCCACTTCATTGCTCTTAGTTGTCGAGTTATCTTTCTGAAAGGTAGAGTTGTGATGATGATCTGTTAGGTAAATACCCTAGCGGTTGCCATGAGGTACAGAAGAGAATCCAGACTTTAAGATGGCATCCAAGACCCTTACATTGGCCCCAGAAAATTTTGTCCAGTTCTATTCTCTCCACACCACCCTTAAACATGATTGGGGCGCTGGTCTTCAGCTCAGGGCTCTCTTAGACTCCTGGGCCTGTGCACATACAGCTCCCCTCCCTGCAACTCTAGTCCCTGTTCTGTCCACCCAGGAGCATCCTTACGACTTTCTGGTCCAACTTCTCTTTGCTATCAAATCTACACATGGGCCTCTGTCCCCTCACTTCCCCAGGATAATTAACATAACACCATCTTCTCTGCCTAGAATGGTTGATTTGTACTACAGGGCTAGACTTTCCCAGTTGAACCCCAGCTACAATTTTGTGTGCCTGCTCCTCTATGAGACCATAGCTTCTGAAGGACAGGGTCCGTGTGATGCACACCTATTGAATCTTTGAGGCTCCGAACCCATAGCCCAGTTTGCACACAATCATTGCTTACCAACTGCTTGTTCAATTGCATCTTTCCAGATTTTGTAGTTGACTTTTGGTAAAACAGTAATTAGCATTCACATCTGAAGATCATTTACAGCTGATAAAACTGCTTTTCTTTAAGATTTGATGGAGTAAGTAGGAGAGACTTAACCCAATTTTCAGATGAGGAAAGAGAGGTACAGAGAAACTTTGCTTTAGTCAAGGTCACATCACTAAAGAGAGGGAACACTCCGGACACTGACTCAGATTTCATATGACAATTTCAGCTCTCTTTCCAGAAATGCTCAGCTGCTGGAAGAAGTGTCCCCCCCCCCATTTTATTTGAGAGATGACAAATTATATTCACTATTGTCCTAAAGTGGTTTTCATTTCTGATTACTTAATTTGCCCAACGTTTGCTTTAAGTGGTTTTCCACGGCATGCTGTAGATGTTTGTGGTTGACTTTTTGACATTATAACACTTTAGTACAAAGAAAGCTACAGAAAGCAACAATGAAAACATTTACTAAGTATGTTTATAATCAAATATATCCCTCGGTAATTTAATTTTGAGGAAGCAGAGAGCCCAGCATTACAAACAGAGGGCTCGTTAATAATTCATAAGTCCTGAAACGGGGAAAGCTGGAAGGAAGATTTAGACTTGGGCCACACTTGGCTGCTCTGCTCAGAACCCACCTCTGCCCACTGAGAACTGGGGATTCAGGTGCTGAAAGTCTTCTGATGGCTTGGAGTTGGTGGCTTTTGAATGGTGGTCCTAGGCAGCTCATGTTCTGAGGGGTGGAAGTCAAGGTTCAGGTCAGGCATTGGGTACAGTGAGGGAGATTCAAGGGGCCCGGGTCACTACCCCACCCACAGAGCCACCAGGTCTGAGAGGAGGACCTCTCAGCAATGGGGTCAGTCTAAGCAGTCATCCCGCTGGCATCCTTTACTCAAGGTCTTTGCCTTATCCTTGGCCTTTGTTGTTGAACATCTGGGAGACAACTGATGAGCCCAGAAAAGATGGAAATAAGTGAAACATCTCCATCTGCCCATCTTAAAACAGCCCAGACACATACCCTGAGCTTTAGAGTGTGGAAGGGCTTTCTCACTCATCCTCTCCTTGGATGGAGTGGGAGTCTCCCCACTACTATGAAACACCAGCACTGCTCCTATGGATTGCATTCACAACCCAGCAGGAGGTGAAGGCCCAGAGTGGCCATGGCTTGATCAAGTCCCAGCTCAAAACTGGTGTGGAAACAAGATGACAACCCATGATCCCTGCCTGTGCATGTCTCCCATGTCCACAGAACAAAGAGGAGGTATGAATTGTGTCACATGTGTACACTTTCCTGATGATTTCATGATCTAAAAGATGGGACCAAGAGGTTTGGTTAATTTCTTTGGAACTTAGTCATCTAAGGAATTCTAATGAGTTTAGGTGAAAGAAATGACAAAAGACAAGAACAGGTCGTTTATAGAAAAGGAAATACACATGGCTTTTAAGCCTATGAAAATATGCAAACTTTACTGAAGATAAGAGAAATGCAAATTACAACTATTGTGAGATATTAGTTTTCATCTATCAGATTGGCAAAGATCAGAGTCTAATAAAACAAAGTGTGGGCTGAGGAGAGGCAGCTCTGTGTAGTATTTCACTACTGTTGGGAGTGACAACCACCGCTACCCCACTAGAGGGAGGCCAGGCAGTGAGTGCTATGAGAATAAACATCCACAGACACTTTATGGCAAGTGTGAATGAAGAAAAATATATAAAGATAATTGCTGAAATAGTTTCTGTGGAATCAAAATATAAGTGCTCTAAATATTAATAGAAAGTTGCTTAAGCAAATTTTGTTACATGCAGACATAAACACACATGCACACACAGTGGAAGCATAGTTCTTAAAAAGAAGAAGAAATGAAGTTTAGCTCTTCATATGTTTAATTCTTCATATATTCTCTCTGTATGTACACATATGTATCATATATATTTCATACCTTCAGACATAAATATTGATATATGTGTGTATACGTACATATTCACACAGACACACACACACACACACCACACTGATATGGATATCATAATATATTCTCATTTGTATGAAAATAATTAAAAACCTCATGTGCATGGGTGTGTGTACATACACACACACACAAGCCTGGTTTCCATATATCTTCTTTTGTAGTATTGACTATAAGATGCAATTTATTTAAAAATATAATGGAAGCCTGAATTGAAATCTCCACAAAAAAGAATTTTGGGGGAACAAAATTCAGGTCCCCTATTTCAGTACCGTAGCTATTTGAAGATAATTAAGTTGACGTTAATATTCTTTATGTTTTTCTTTACATGCCCTGATGTTTCATGCTGTCTGCATCTCCATCACTCCTCCCTGAGGAGTCTCCCCTGCACATCCTCTGTGAAGCTCAGCGTTCAGAATTAAATAAAAAATGCCAAGTGTGCTCTAACTGGCACAGACTACAGCAAAGCTGTCACCTCCCTTTCCTGAGACACGACCACTGTTAATATAGTCTAAGAACATGAAGCATTGTTAAGTGGACTTATCCCCATGTGAATGAAGTTCAAGTGTGAACTAAGATCTCAATTTTCCTATCTCTGTGCCTAAGTCTTATCTACCATCTTATCTCAATATCTCCCCAGGACCCAAGAGTGGAGTCTTCCTTGACATTCTTCCCTTTTAACCATTTTCCACCCTCATTCTCTGGCTCCTCCCCAGTTCCACTTCAACCATAGCCCGTTGGTCACCTCTTCCCCACTTAGAAAGCAGATGTTTCCTGGATGAGCCTTGACTGGGATACATATATACATATATATTTTTTCACTGTGTCACCAATGGTACCATCAGGGCTCCTTTTCCAATAAAATGCTGATTGGTCAAAAATGGCTTCCAGTAACTCAGCCTTTGTTTTGTAAAAACATTATTGCAACATTGTATAACACTTTAGAAATGTTTCAAATTTAGGCTGGCTGGTGATTTAGCAGACTAGGGGGCTAGCATATGGAGTCTGCTATGCTCAAGAGGCTGTGGTTTTATTTCTGGCACCACCAGGCAAGTCAGGATTAGCAACAAGGGGGACCTTCTCAGATCTGAGTGGCCCAGGCAATCAGGTGCGGTTACCTTCCTTGGACCAGGAGCCCAAGTCTTATGGGCATATGGGGGAGAAAAAATTTTGATATCCTAAGGCAATCAGTTTCTAATAATCTCAGTATATACATGATTTATTTATTCCTTCAAATTTAGCCATCTACATTGTGCCAGGGACAGAGCTGTTTAAGATACAGAAGACCTAGGTCCTGCCTTCGAAGAATCCATATTCTAATTAAAGATACAGGAAAGGTAATACAAATTACAGACCAGCTTGAGAATTGCAAGGTGCAGGGATTTTGTGGGCACCTGCAAGTGAGACATTGACAAGATGGTAGTTGATTTGAGTTTAGGATCTTCTCCCACATTTATGTATCTATATTCAGTTATTATTTATTAAGAATCCTAGGGCTTCCCTGGTGGCGCAGTGGTTGAGAGTCCGCCTGCCGATGCAGGGGACACGGGTTCGTGCCCCGGTGCAGGAAGATCTCACATGCCGCGGAGCGGCTGGGCCCGTGAGCCATGGCCGCTGAGCCTGCGCGTCCGGAGCCTGTGCTCCGCAACGGGAGA
>NW_006798529.1:1418761-1435132 GCF_000442215.2 Lipotes vexillifer | reverse complement strand
GAATGCCGTGCAGCATTCCTGGATGTAATACAGAAAAGGTCACATGTTGGAAGTCACGAGTATCTATCACCCCAGCTTCTCTGTGTGTGATCACAGGCCATTGGTTCGCCTGCAGAACCCCTGGCTTTTAGCCTTCTGGAGGAACGTTCTCTTGCTCCCGTGTGGGCACCCACGCAAAGCTGGAGTCTTGTACAACATCATCCCAGCACTGTCCACTGTGTTCCCGAGCCCGTCGGTGATAAAGTGTTCATGATAATGACTAATTTGGAGCTCAAAGGCAGGAGGAGGTCCAGCCAGCTCTGGCTTTGCTCATTATTAGCCGTGAGTGCTTACACCATTCACTAAACCCTGGGAACCTCAGTTTCCTCATTTGTCGAAGGTGCTTGAACCGCTCATACCTGCCCGATGGGTGTGATGGTGTCGGGATCAAGGTATACATCACATTGTGTGAAATGGGCTCAGTGGTTTACAAAGCACTTCGCAAATGGCAGTTATCATGTAATTTCCATTGTTAGCAGCAGTAATTATTTGAAACTCACACCGAGGCCACTGGTTTCATATTTTGACAGGTCTGAGGGTCAGGGACTAATTCTTTAACTCAAGCCCTGTTGTCTGTCTCCCTACAATTTCCCATCCACCTTACTAGGACTTCCTCTCAGGACACGTGGAGTAAGTGTAACCATTCCTCCCTGTGGCAGCCTTCCCTGGGTCTGAGGGCTGCTGTCCTGCACCCACATTCTCTGTTCTTTCTTCCCAGTCTGTCCTTGGGAACTTTGAGAGCAGATGTGGATACATTGAAGAGTGATGCTGTTTTTGTTCAGGGCCTCCCTGAGGGAAAGTGCTTGTCTCATTCCATCGATCTCTTTGGGAATTCCCCTTCCCTCCTGTAAAATAAGAGGTCTGAAAGGAAGACAGTGTGCTCTCTATGCCCTATCCCACCCATTATCAGCCTGCACATTGTGGAATTTTCTGGATTGTTCTCTGAATTTCTCCACAGCTGGAGTGGAGTCCCCTAGGAGGGAATCTGGGGCCACGCAGAAAGAGGGTGAGGGAGGGTCATTGAGTAGGAACACGGGTAGAGGGAGGGGCCATGGCCCCTTGTAACCCTGAGGATATGATTCAGAGCCTGGCGGCTCATCTATCATCTGGAGATCCAGGGGAGGCTGATGACAGCATTAGGACAAGGTAGGAGCTTCCAGGAAGACAGCTGAAGTGCAGTCCCAGGGTTTCTGAACCAGGAGACCTGAATGCACACAGCACCACCCTCCTGGTGGTGAGTGAGTGTCTCCCTGATCACTTGAGACCCCTTTCTTCTTCTCCAAGGGGCGTTTGCGATGACCAGTGTTTTATCTACTTATTTATATTGGTCTTGATTCTCACATGTTGATATCTAGAGGGAATGAAAAGGGCACAGAAAAAAGGAGAAAGGTGGGAGGGATGTCTTACTTCCCCCCCTGGCCCTTCATTTTTAGAACAACAACAAAGAACAGCAATGGCAAAAATGCCATCAGCACTGTAAGAAGTCCCAGCAGGTGGATGGAAAATCTGACCAGGGTGGGGTGGGGAGGATGTTGTCAAGCTCTGTGACCTTAAGTGTCCACCCCCTCCAATTTCTCTGGCTACCCCGTGGGCTCCATAGGAAATGAACAGGTGGAGGTTTCCAAAGGGGTTTATAGAAAAAATAGCATCCAGGCATGGGAGCGTTTTGCTTGGACCCTATAAGGAAGACAGTGCCAGGGATAGGTGCTCTGAGCTGGGAAAGGAGACACCAGCCACCCAAGGGGATCATGATTGGTGGTGGGGGTGGATGGGCAGTGAAAGAATGAGCTCAAGCAAAAATGTTGCAGAAATACCAAGGCTGAAACCTAGGAAACTAAAATCATACATTGAGTTGGGTTGGGGTGCTGACACCCCTCAAGCTCCTTACACAGCTGCTTTGTAAGGCACCCCAAGCTTCTACTGACTTGTTCTCAAGCTACTGTTTCTACAAGAATATATGCTTTGTTAGAAAAGGACCCAGGTCCATTTTCTGCTGTTTCCTTGCACTGCATACGAATTCCATAAATGGACCTTGAAGCCTTGGAGGCAGGAATAAAGTGCCAGGTTAGGAGCAAGACAGAAGCAGGGGGAGGAAACAGACTCAGAGTGGGACAAAAAGAGAGCAAGGGATGGGGGCTGTGACTGCCTGTGGATACCAGTCTGGGCCACTTGGGCAGGGCTTGCCCAGCTCCCTGTGACTCCAGAACAGGCTCTGAGCAGTCAGCCAGCTGCACCTTGCACAGCCTTGACAGGCAGACTAGGTGTGTGATCTGCTGCAGGGCTGGCGACTGCAATGTCACCCTACAAGGGTCTTCTCTCATTAGGAGGGAGATGGGTGGGTCTGGAGGGAAGTGGGCCTTCATTAAGGGAGCAGTGCTGCTGGGGCCATGTGTTTACTGGAAGATGAGCAAAGTGATACCCTTAGAACAGAGTGGAAAATACAGAGGAGAGAAGGGCCGGCTCAGAGTTGGAGGGAGAACAGCGGCTCCAGCCAATCATGCCTCTATTCGGATGCCATTAGTGGGTTTGGCAGGCGAGCTCACCATCTACTTCAGAGGACCATGGCACAGATTAAGGGAGGCTGGATGCTAATTTGCACATATGGAAATGCTTTTTCTCGCCGTCGAGGCTCTGTTGTGGACAGATGGAATTAGCGAGAACTTCGAAGTCGTGAAGGCAAACACATCAAAAAAAAAAAAAAAAAGCAAGCCTCTCTTTTCTTTCCCACTTTTTCTCTTTCTGTCCACCTCCCTTTTTTTTTCCTCTTTTCTTTCCATGATTCCCCTGTCCTTCTGTTTCTTTTTCCTTACTCTTGTGTGAATGTTTAGACTGCACAAGAGTAAATAAAATTGACCCAGAATGGCTCCTGGCATTAATAATGCATTGATCATATTTCAATTACAAATCATGCTTTAACAGAGAAGCACTCCCAAATTAGTTGTGAGATTCGAGGAGCCCAAAAAGCCCTGATGAATGAAGGCCAGTCTTCAGAGAGCTGTGGCCTCCCTCCTGGCGTTGACCTGGGGAGGCTGAGACCGTGTGTTCCTGCAACCCCTCTCCTGCCTGTGTCCTCAGTCCTCATGTCCCAGTTGGCTTGTCGGCTCCAGTGGGGGGATTACTGTCCCCAGAGAAAAGACTCTTCAGATGCACCTGCCTTGCTTCAGGGCTGAAACAATAAATCCGATGGGATTACCTTTTATTATTGGTTTTCTTTCTTCCTTGTACTCTGTTCCTTCGACTGGGAAGGTCAGTAATATTTTATTTATTTGGCACACTAACCAGGTTTAGCATCCTTTCAGAACTTGACGTGTAAAGGTGCTACCTAGCTGAGATGCCTACCTGGGCAATTGTCCCTCCTCAGGGCTTGGCAAACTTTTCCATAAAGGGCCAGATAGTAAATCTTGTCAGCTTTCAAGGCCAGAGGTGTCTCTTGCACGTAGGAAATCAACCATAGAGAATATATAAGCAAATGGGAGTGGCTGGGTTCCAATAGAGCATTACTTACACAGACAGTTTGATGTCCAGATTTGGCCCAAGGGCCGTAGTTTGCCACCCCTGGTCCAGGAAATCTTTAATTGTAGAAGTCATGCAGTTCGGTCTACCCTTCTCAGACTCTGTTTTCTACCTTATCCAAGGGCTACATGAATATATGTCTTGAATATAAGAAGGATGTTCTAATCCTGCTTTGTCCCAGTTAACTTCAGAGTCCTCACCTCCAGGCTCTTCTCTTCCTTACCTAGTCATCCACATCGAACTGACCTTCTCGCCTATATTTAATTCCCCAGGGGACCCTCCCAGGATTATAGCTTTCGGGTTGAGGATATTCCCCCAGGTCAGCAGTATTAAAAGAAGACACAGCATCACTATGGACATTCACATTCAAGTCCATTTAACATTGTCCCAGCCACTGGATCATCAAGCCATGCTCCATGAGGGTAGGGACCTTGCTTGTCTGTTAAAATATACTGGTATTTTTATATATGCATACTCAAAATCATATACTCATATAGTTATGTATATAGAGAGAAAAATACACAGATTCACAGGCATTGCAGTAAAAGATTGGATAAATGGATGGATGGACAGATGGATGGATGGATGAATGAACTATGAAAAGGCAAGCCTTAGAAATGATCTAATTATCTAAATCTCTAAACTATTTAAATTCACTATTTTTCCTAATTTTTTATAACCCATGTTCCCTTTGTTTAATATAAATCTAATAAGAATTTCATACCTTCTCACATTTTAATTTGTGGAAAAATTTACTTTACAAAACAGAAGGGCTCTGAGAATTATAACACGGGATACAGGCATAAAACAGTGTTGTTTTTCTCCACCTTGCTCATCTTGATTGCTATTTGAAAATGTCCAATAGATGTAATATTGTCACCCCCCAAAATTGCCATTATTATGATTAGTATAATTTAGAATTCATAAAAGTTAAAAATTAGTATGAAAATAAAAGGTAATAAAATATTGAGTTTGTTGTTATACATCTGTTCTTGCACAAATTCTGATCAGAGGTACATTCTCGCTGCCAGGTTAAGATTCATCCTTTATTTACTGCTGACATTATAACTTTGGTTCAAAACCCTACACTTGTAAAACAGTAAAAAAAAAAAAAAACAAAAAACAAATCCTCTAGTGATTTTTGAATAGGAAGCTGAAATTTAAATTACCATGTGCTCTGAATGCATCTTCAAACTAAATTCAGTTCTATTGGGCCTTTCCAGGTATTGGAGAAGATTCTTTTTGTAGTCATCCCAAACTGGGCAAGAGTTGGTTTCAGATACATAGTGACAGTTTTCATGGCCTAACTTCTGTTTAATTAGAAAAATAGACTCAGGAAGGTTTTTCTCACTCATTACTCAGGGATTCCTGGTGTAGTAGGAAAAAGTGTTCCATGAAGTTTTAAAAATGGTGCAGAAATGGAGCTCAGTATTAGCCACATGCCCTGGAGAACATGAATGGTTGAAAAGCAAGAAAAGAAGAGCTACAAAAGAAGGGAACAATTGCCAAATTTCACTAATGGGTTGTGGAAAGTACAGACAGAGAAGAAACATAATCCAGTTCAGTTTGCCTCTAACAGACTGTGGAATTTGGGGGCACATCTCTGGCCATAAGAAAATCATCTCCAAGAGGAAGGGAAACAGAGACAGAGCACCAGCAGTCAGACAGCCTCCCTGGCTCAAATGTTGGTCTGAAATTCAACGTCATGCCTCTGCTTCCATACCTGGTTTCACTACCATCGTATACTGCTAGCCTACCAGCCAAGGAAACTGATGGAACTTCCCATCCCTGCCACCCCTCTCCATAGCTTTGCTCTATGTATGTATCACAGTTGGTGGTCAATACAATCTCCCCTTGTTACCTCCACCCACACCATGGGCAGAAAACAGCTTTAATTTACAGACACCAGAACCTGAATATTGTGAGCACTAAGTGAAGCACATTTTATGAGGGAGGCTTATCCTTTGTGTCTAAAGTCGTGCTTTGACTATATACTATATGTTTTTTGAATGGTATAGATTCTGGCACATCAAAGCCAGGAAAAGGATGACAAATATACAAGGTGCCTTAATTGTTTGCTATCTTCATATTTTCATGACGTTTTCAGATTTTAAAGTAAATACCTGGCCATTATGAAATAAATATATATACTTGGACTCCAGAACAATAAAGAGATGACAATACAAATCACCCATAATCTCCTAACAAAGAAAAAAAATACTATTTGTCTTTTAGAATTTTTCATGTATGCTTGTGTTTATTTACATTATGGCCATTATGTTGAACATACATTTTTTTCATTTGCTTTTTTCATTCGACTCTGTATTGTAAATATTTTTGCAAGTGTTCAAATTATTCTGAAATACAACTTTTTATGACCGGCTGTCCATTGTGATTATATAAGAATTTATTTACCATTCCCCCTCTCATTGAGTTTTTAGGTTCTCATTTTGTGGTTGTTGGTTTTATAAAAACACCCCAATGTCTATCTTTCTGACTGCTCTAATCTACATTCCTTCTTACTGGGGGCTCTTTCTCTGTCCAATCTTATCTTCTCAGGCCTGCTTGGGATTTTCCTCTTCAGCAAAGCTTTCTTGGTTCTTCAAAATATAACAAATGGCTTTTTACATTTCTGAATTTGATACCTAAATAGATGTCTATTAGTTCAAATGTAGAATGTTTTGTTAGACATGCTTTACTGTCTACCCCAGCTGAGCCAGATGGTATCTAGGTAAACACAGACAATTTGCTTTCCCTTTCTGCTTTCAGAATCTCTAGGTAACTACCTACCTCTCAGACTTGATGTGAGGATGAATTGAGCTAGCAGATATAAAGTACTTAGAATAGGAACTGGCACACAGAAAGTTCTCATCAATCTTAGTTTTACTATGGCATTAATTTAGCTACAAAGTAGTTTTCCCCAATAATGAGCACTCTTGAATAAAAAAGTACACGTACCTACACAAACACATGCACGCACATGTATGTATATAGACTCAGTACCTAGCACAGTGCCTGATTTGTGGAGCTCAGGAATTATTAGTTGAATGGAAAAGCTCCAGATTAATTTTATTAACATTAACATCATAAGGCCTTTTGCTCAATGGATATGCTAATAAAAGTGTTACTTATAATGAGATTTTGCATCTACTATAGAGTATTTATTTATAGCTCTCAGAGTCACATATATTTTAGGATTGTATAAATAAAACCTTATTTTATCTAGAAGACTCTCATATCACTTAAAAAAAGGACTTTAGAGACATTCTAATAACTGCCGTATGTTCAATGAGAGAGGCTCTTTTCATCATACAAAAACGAAGTTAGTTAATTGAATGGTTACGATGGCTGCAGAAGGGGTTTATAAAAGTCACAATTAAGAGGAACCCACTGTAAGAAAAGGCGAAATGTATTTTCTTTAGGCTCCCATAAGCTGCATTTTCAATGCACAGATTTAAGAAAATTCCCTTTCCAAATCCTCTTTTGTCCCACATGAAAGGGATGATGACTTTTACTCGGCAGACCCGGGTTTTAAAAAAACAAAATAAAAGGACTGTTTATTCTAAGTAGAACATCATGGGCTTCGTCACAGTCGTTTCATGACAGTCTCCCTCCAGCTGGTTTTATTTATCCCTCGACTTCCAATAAAACTTATGTTTTATTTCAAGGGGCAATCCATAATTAACTTTTCAACTAGTGGCAGTGGTTTCTTCTGGTGCCACCAACAGTGCTGAACTCAGCCTTAAAAAAATAAAAGTAAAAATAAAAGACCTGGTGTAGATCCTTTCACTGGTCCCAGGGAGGTGTGCTCTCTGGAGAGTTTGACAATGATAAGACACATTATAGGGCTTGACTTGGTTGCACAAGGAGAAGCAGAAGAGTCATACGACAAAGGTGGGAGCTCAAATTTCCCTCTTCTTTGAAGGGTAGATGCTTGGAGGATAAAATGTATCTCCCATTCCACTAGATGACAGATTGGATAGATAGACTGTTAGATAGATAGATAGATAGATAGATAGATAGATAGACAGATATGCATGTACCCATATCTGCCCATATCTATGCATCTATCTATCATCTATCTATTGTTGGATCAGCTGGTCAGCCTACTCAACTACCAAGCAGGCTAGCATATTTACCAGTGTTTTTCTCCTCCAGTGTCCTCAGAATATTTTCTAAACATAATGAATAATTTAAGAATAGGAGAACCTGAGAGGAACCACATTTTCATTGAGAACATAGAGAGTGCCAATGTAAAGTGAAAGAGAGGTTGAGAAAGAGGGAAAAATCAAATAAGAGGGAAAGAAGAGTGAAACTATGCAGCCATCTGCCTCTCCACTTCTCTGACACAGAGAGAGCAATGCAGGAAGCACATGGTGGAGGTGCCCTGGACTCTTGGTGACTACACTGGGTAGATTTACTTTTCCCCACATCATAGAGCCTGAACAGTTGTTTAGATGCTAGCTTACCTGGATCTTCCCAGGAAGGTTGTAGTCACGCTCCAGAGAAATTGGGAGCACTCAGGAAGGATTCAGGGTTTAGGAGCTTCCAGGGGAAGCCAAAGTCTTTTTCTAGGAGTAGGCTGCCCTCAACAGGGAGAGTCCTGGCCAAATCATGACCAGGCAGCTGGGTGCAAGCCCCGGGCTATGGGAAACACTTTCCTGGTGGGTGACTGGGTGAGCAGGGACAGGTCACACCCTGGAATCAGGCCAGCCTGGGTTCTGACCCTTTCTCTGTTCCTTCCTGGCTATTACAGTTGGAGTAACTCTTCTTTTTTTTTTTTATTTTTTTTATTTTTAAACATCTTTATTGTAGTATAATTGCTTTACAATGGTGTGTTAGTTTCTGCTGTATAACAAAGTGCATCAGCTGTACATATACATATGTCCCCATTTCTCCTCCCTCTTGCGTCTCCCTCCCACCCTCCCTATCCCACCCCTCTAGGTGGTCACAAAGCACCGAGCTGATCTACCTGTGCCACGTAGCTGCTTCCCACGAGCTATCTATTCTACGTTTGATAGTGTATATGTGTCCATGCCTCTCTCTCACTTCGTCCCAGCTTCCCCTTCTCCCTCCGCATATCCTCAAGTCCATTCTCTAGTAGGTCTGTGTCTTTATTCCTGTCTTACCCCTAGGGTCTTCATGACATTTTCTTTTTCTTTAGATTCCATATATATGTGTTAGCATATGGTATTTGTCTTTCTCTTTCTGACTTACTTCACTCTGTATGACAGACTCTAGGTCCATCCACCTCACTACAAATAACTCGATTTCGTTTCTTTTTATGGCTGAGTATTGTATATACGTGTCACATCTTCTTTATCCATTCATCTGTCCATGGACACTTAGGTTGCTACAGTTGGAGTAACTCTTCTTGTTGACCCTCCTGTGCCCTGTTCTCTCTACCTGAGAAAGGTAAGTGGAGCGAAATGAGGTTGGGCTCCCAAGGCTCCCAGCATGATGTCTGACACTGGACATTTAAAACGTTAATTCCACACCGTTTATATTCAGCAGGTAACATCAAACTCCTCCAGAATCTCTACAATACCCAGCGCTTTAGTTTTCCCTTCCCTTTCATTTATGAATAAAACAAGTCTCCATTTCATGAGACTCCAGAAATCCCTACGATCCTGGACTGAACCGCCGAGGCTGTCTCTCATCCTCACTCTCAGAACTCAGTGTCTTCAGTGGCTCCCTTCCCTCCCTGCCCTTTGATCACTATTGCCGCCCATTGCCCCTGCTTTCTCTGATCGTACCCTAAAATACATATTCGGGAAACAAGAGCACAGGGTTCAACCACATACCAGCTGCGTATTCTTGGGTAAAATGTTCAGCATCTTTGTGCCTCAGTCTTTCCATCTGCAAACTGTGGATAATAACAGTATCTACCACCTTCTTTTTCTATTGAGGCAATATTTTCTCTCTGTTACTCATGTAAATTCCTTACCAAGACGCATGGCGCCATGCCCACATTTAGTGAATAGAGACACTTTCCTGTACCGTGCTATGTACAGGTCATGCAATATGAGACATCAAAGGATGAAATAGCCATATATCTGAGTTGTTCCTATGTTCCAGTGGTTGCAGCAGAAGTGTGGGGTGGGGTGCATTTGGTGCTGGCACAAGAGAACATCCCTGGTGTCACCCAGGTAGTACTTTGGACCTGTGCAATGGTGGGTCCATTTTCCACTAGATCCCCAAGCATGAGATGCTTCTTTCCTTCCAGAGGGGCTTATCCTGTCCTTCCAGTTACCCTACTACCTCAGGACACTGTCCCCAGACAGAGAGAATGGAGCCACAGCAGCTACATGGGCACTGAGCTTGGAGAGGCACTCAGCCCACTGTCCCAGGTCCTTCATTGTCAACGAATCAAGCAGAGAGCTGGCTATTTGCAGAGGATAAGGGATGGAATCAACGCTGTCTGTAGAAATGCACTCTACTAAGGGCTGCATTTTAAGCAAGTGTTGAGTAGAGAATGTGGCTTAATAAATGAAGGCACTGAAGCAAACGTGCCCTTTTTAGTACAGCTCAGAGGTGAGGGGACAGGACACACTAGAAGACAATGAAGAAGCCAGGGTGGCCTGGCACAGGCACAGATCCCTGGGAACACGTGTGATTTTAGGAAAGGAAATGGAGAGTGACACTGAACTCATCGTACATCAGCCCATCGAGGAGTCACATAACGTTCTTATGAAGAATGAGAGGATGGTAACTCTCAAAACCTGCTTTTGTTGTCTTTGCAGAGTATCAGGTTAAAAAGCCCCTCTCTTGAGTGTGATATACGCCTTGCTGGACCAGGCAGCATCAACCTGACTAAACAAGATGTTTTCACCAGTAAATAATAGGAGCCACAACTCAAATGGACTGGGTGATATACTATATCACACTCCGAAGAGATAGATGGTAGAGAGACTCACTCTGGAGAAATCAGCCCAGCTAAGGAGCCAAAGATCCTTCTGTTTTCTCTTGACCTTCCTCAGCACATGGAAAATGTTCCCAGGCCAGCATCCCTCAAAGTTCAACACTACAAAGATGCAAACCCCACAGTGAGGGGTGTGTTAGTTTCATAGGGCTGCTATAACAAACTATCAACTTTTAAAACAGACAGTGTCTCACAGTTCTGGAGGATGGAAGTTATGCCCCATCTGAAACTTATAGGAGAGAATCCCTTCTTGATTTCTTCTAGTCTCTGGGATTTGCTGGCCATCTTCTTATATGTTCCTTGGCTTGTAGCTGCATCACTTCAACCTCTACCTCCATCATCACATGACGGTCTTCTCTCTGTGTCTCCATGTTCTGTGTCTCCATATTTCCCTACGGTGTTCTCTCTCAGTTTCTTCTCCTCTCTTATGAGGACATCAGAAATATTGGATTAAATGTCCAACCTACGCCAGAATTACCTCATCCTAACTAATTACATCTGCAATGACCCTATTTCCAAATAAGCTCACATTCTGAGCTACTGGGAGTTAGGGCTTCAACATATTTTTTTTGAGTACTGAATTCAATTCATAGCAAGGGATATCTCTGCTTTGTGTATCTTTTAGTAAGAGAGAAAATATTTCCCAGAAATAACAAGTGTTCCTTTTACCTTTCATTGGTCAGCATTGGATCACATGTCCCCAGTTTACCAATCACCAGCAAGGAGAATGCAATTTCTATGGTAGATCACAATTTACTTTTCCCCCAACTTTATTGAGGTATAACTGACAAATAAAATTTTATGTATTTAAAGTGAACAGTATGATGATTTGTGAAATGATTACCACACCCAAGTTACAAATCCATCACCTCACATAGTTGCTTTTTTTTTTTTTTTTGGTGAGAATGCTTAAGATCTACTCTCTTAGCAAATTTCAAGCACTGTATACAACACAGTGTTATGAACTATAGTCCCCAGAACTTCATCATGTAAGTGAAAGATTACAAGAAGACCAACATCTGCCCATTTTCCTCACCCCTCAGCCCATGGAAACCACCACCACTCTACAATCTGATTCTTTGAGTTCAACTTATTTTTTTCTTTTTTTTTTAGATTCCACATATAAGTGAGATCACAAAGGATTCGTTTCTCTCTATCTGGTTTATTTCTCTTATCGTGATGTCCTCCAGGATTTTACTTCTTTTTTATGGTTGAATAATATTCCATTAAGTATATACATTTTATATATATATATAATATATACATTATATGCATATATAAAATATATAATATACATATATACATAATATATATTGCCACATTTTCTTTATCTATTTATTCATTGAACAAGAATGAAAGGCATAGGGCTTCCCTGGTGGCACAGTGGTTGAGAGTTCGCCTGCCGATGCAGGGGACGTGGGTTCGTGCCCCGGTCCGGGAAGATCCCACATGCCGTGGAGCAGCTGGGCCCGTGAGCCATGGCCGCTGAGCCTACACATCTGGAACCTGTGCTATGCAACGGGAGAGGCCACAACAGTGAGAGGCCCACGTACCGCCAAAAAAAAAAAAAAAAAAGAATGAAAGGCATAGTGTCAAATACCATCATCTTTTGTCTGGTCTTCCTGACTTTACCATCTCCAAGCTTCATTTCTTCTTCCACCAAGAGCCTGAGGTATCTACACGAAGCACAAGTTACTTTCCTTTGTTCCCCTTGAACCTGAACAGATTCTCCAGAAGGAATTCCAAGCTCCTTAGTGCCCTTTAACTAACTCCCTATGATCTAAATCTTCAATCACCCTCGGATCCATTAAGGACCATTTATTTTAACCCTTCAGTGAGAAATTCAGTGATCTACCTCTCAACACAAACCCTCTTCATCCTCCAAACTTTGACTCAAATACACCTCCCTATGACAAATCCCAGATGGCCATCCCTTTCTCTGTGCTCCACCTTTCTGTCCTGGTGTGACCTGGGCTTGTGAGTTTGTTGATTGGTCAGTCTAGCATCTTCCACTCACTCCTCAGCTCACAGAGCACTTTCTTCAGGTCTAAGGCAACGTCTCAGACTCTGTCAGGTGGAGGGGCTCATCCTTTCCTCTTGGTTTTTGCCAGTCTCTGTTCCTGCATCTATAACAGCTCTCAGGACCAACAATTGCGTTGATGTTGATGACATCTGCATTATTACATCCATCCCTGTGTTAGACTGAGGGTGTCTCTGGGGGGACACACGCCTACTTACCTCTGCAGTGCCTGACCACGTACCAGCAACAGGAACAGGTGATCTCAGTAAACAGCTCATTATAAAGTGCTAAGGTGTATGCATAGAGCTTTGAGAAACATGTACTAAATAAAGAGGAAGGCAAGAGGAAGGTTTTAAACTATGTATGCAGGAAAGATGTTATGGAAGCTTCAAAAGCTGGCTTTCATACACATTGCCTATTTAATGTTTACCAGGTCCTGGGTGGTAGCACTGTCCCTTTGGTAAATTAAGGAGTTGAAGCTCAGAGAAGTTAAATCAATTCTCCAAGGTCACTGAGCTACTAAGTGGCAGAACTTGGAGTCAAATCTGAGTACTCCAGCTCTTATTGCATGGCTCCAGCATGCATGCCCAGGACATGGCAGGGCTAAATCCTTTTTCCTTGCCTACATTATTGGAATTTTGCTTGATTTTTATGGGTCTGCAGAACACAGCTGGGAACAAGACTAGGTATTAAATAGCAAGCACGCAGCAAAACTTGGATGTCTGAGCTGCCAACTTGGACTGGCTAGAAATCCACAAGGGTGTGGAAATTAGATACACACAGAAGGTTCCTGCAGTGTGTCCACTAAGTTTATTCAGGCAGCTGTTTTCTGGAATCCACCCCAGTGCTATATTTTAGCTATTACAGTGGATGAGAATTGCTCTCCCTATAATTCTTGGTTCTCCATGAGCAGAGGGTCAGAGAGGTGGCCGGTGTGTAGAGACCCCATTTCACTGCTTCCTAATTTATATCCCCAATAACGTTGGCCTTCTGCCTCCTGCTTCCCAGTGAATGAGGCTATGACCCAATTCTCTTCTTTTCCTCCCAGGTCTGCTTTATCCCATTTTGGAAATTCAGTGAGTTACCCAGAAAGGATGTAACATTGTCTTAAGCAACACCACCCAATTGTAAAGCAACATTGTCTAAGAGAAGGAGGATGTGAAAAGAGATACATAGCCTGTGTGTGAAAGAGGCAGTAATGACCTGAAGTCTCGGCTGTGAGGATGGGCAGTTTAGTTAGCCCCTTTCAATGTCAATTTTCTCATCTGTAAACAGGGGCGATATAAGTCACAGCTTGTCAGAAGGATTAAATGAGGAATTGTCTTTGGAGGGCCAGGTCTCTTAACCAATGCCAGCTTGGTGTCTGGGCATGTGATTAGTGAATGGTAATTAAAAAAAATAATTGTATATAAAATACAGAGTTTCTGACACATAATACATATTTGATAATTATTAGTTGCTATTTTTATAACAAATATGATGAAAACCTGATTAAGATGAGTACTAAAGGGCTTCCCTGGTAGCACAGTGGTTGAGAGTCCACCTGCCGATGCAGGGGACGCGGGTTCGTGCCCTGGTCTAGGAAGATCCCACATGCCGTAGAGCGGCTGGGCCCGTGAGCCATGGCTGCTGAGCCTACGTGTCCGGAGCCTGTGCTCCTCAATGGGAGAGGCCAGAGCAGTGAGATGCCCGCATACCGAAAAAAAAAAAAAAAAAAGATGAGTACTAAAACAGAATTACAAGCGACCGTCCAAGATGCTGTGAGGACAGGGTACGTTAAGTCTGACAGATTCCAGCTGGGTTCTAGAGACTCATACCAGGGACCCATGGAAATCTAAACCCACTGACCAATAGTTTGACAGTGACAGCAAGTCATTCCTGCCACTGCCGCTGATGGCGACCCAGCCTTTTAAACTGAAGCACCACGACAGAAGCACGGCTGCGTGCAATTGTACTTGGAGAACGTGCATGATTCTGAGTGTAACCTTGAATGTCTAGTCTGGCTGGACAGGGATGTTATGGTTAATAAAATAGTCCAACATGCAGAAGACACAGACCCTACACCTGTCTTTGGCCTGGAATAACTTCTTGACTTCCGACACCTTCCTGAGACAGGACGCATTGGACCAATATCTTTCCATATGGTTTGGGCACAACCACAATAAACCAATCTCACTGTTTGTCTTTGAGTAACATGGGACCTAGAAGAAAAGATAGATCATTGCTCTTCTCCTTACAAATCCTAACGCTGCCCTTTGAATGAGATGCGTTTACAGGTATCATTATTATTGTTGATGTCTTTTAAAAGTGAGAGCACATATTGCTTTTAAGAGAGCTTGAAATGAATGACATTAATGAAATTAACAAGGAACGTAACTCATGACTTTGGAAAGACCTAGTGAAAAAAGAATATTTGGGGGATGGGTGATGTTAGAGAGGCTGACATATTGCCTCCCCAAACACTGTGAGATGTGTCGATTCCTGTCTTTCATGAACATTTTGTCATGTGTTTCTGTGGATTTTTCTGCCTCCCCAGCACTTTACCGCTGGGAAGAGAGGCGGAGGGCTGGCACTGTGCTTTATGTAACCCCCTCCTGTTTCACCCTTCTCCTTGAGAACAGCATCCCTTGTCCTTACCCATGGCCTTGGTGCACTTGCTGGACGGGACTGTCTTCTCGGAGATTAAGGGAGAGCCTGGAGGTCATCATCCCTGGGAGGACCCCCCAGTGTCCTCACACAGAACAAGTCCCTCCCCCCGACATCCCTGAGGTTTCCACGCCCACCTCCATCGTGCAGTTTGCTAGGACGGCTGTAGCAAAGTGTCACACACAGGATGGTTTAGAAAAACAGAAATATTTCTCCCAGTTCTGGAGGCTGGAAGTCCGAGATCAAAATGTTGGCAGGGCTCCTTCTGAGGCTCTGAGGGAGAATCTGCTCTCTGCCTACCCCCCCTAGATTCTGGTGGTTTACTGGCAATCTTTGGTGTTCTTTGGCTTGTAGAAGCGTCACCCTGATTTCCACATTTATCTTCACATAGCTCTCTCTCTCTATGTGTGCCTGTACCCAAAAGGGCCCCTTTTATAAGGACACCAGCCATATTGGATCAGCACCCACCCTAATGATCTCATTTTAACTTGATCATCTGCAAAGACCCTATTTCCAAATAAGGTCAAATTCAACATCTTTTGCAGGACAAAATGACGACCATGCAAAGTAACCCATGGGAAGGTGCTCTGGGCACAGTGCTGGTCACAGTCGTGGCTGAGTGAGTGTTGACTAAAGGAATGAGTGAGCGAATGAATGCCAGAAGCCCCCATTCCCTCGTCCTCACCTGGCATGCCGACGTCAGTGCCTGACACGTAGTGAAACTCTCACTGACGCAGTGAGCAATTCTTCAGAGTCAGAGGAGTCTTCCTTCAGCTCTCTTCCCAACAGCGATGCAGCATCTGCTCCACGGGAGTCTGTTCAAAGGACACCTTCTTGCCCCGGCCTCCGCCTTACATGCTGCCAACAGGGATCTCACCTCCAGACTCAGGCTGGCTGAGCATGCCAATGCTGGACCTGGGAATTGTTAGCTTTTAATTAAACTTCCCTTTGCACTCTAGTTCCAGTGTGAAACATCTGTGGCAGAAGGGACATTGCTTGGCTAAATGCATTTATTTAAAGCAGTGAATCTGAGAGTGCATTTTGCCCTATTAAGGTCAAGATACAAGGGGAGCCTCTGAGCAGAAATGCACTACCCCTAGAAGCTCAGACTCCCATAGCCAGCGCTGGGCTTCAGAAGGTGAAGCAGGAGAGCCCAGTCCTACATGGTGGCACTTGCTGAAAGGGAGCACAGCATTCAAGGTGAGAAAGAAAAAGCCTCTTTACTCTTTCC
>NW_006798529.1:1380848-1418659 GCF_000442215.2 Lipotes vexillifer | reverse complement strand
TCTTTCCCCAAGCAGGAGGCTTTTAGCTGGAGGTCAAATCCAAGGTAAATAGACGGTGAGCTGGTGAGAAGTGGCTGTGCCTTCCTGAGCTCCTCCTGGCTCCAGTGCAGTCAGGCTAGGTCCTCAGAGCCTTCATCTTCATAAATTCTTTATAGAAAGTTTCACAGAACGATTCACCTTTCTGGCTCCTGATAAAATGACAGCTTGCTCACTCATAGAAATAAAGGGCAAAGAATACATCTTTACATTTGGAAATGGAAGGCTGCTCTCCACACTCAACAGGCAGAGAGTGGGTTCCATGCATCTTTCAGACTTAGAGGGCCTGGATTCAAGGGACTGATTGCTGAGCTTGGGGCGGCTCAATCAATTTTTTGTGACTCAGTTCTCCTACCTGGGAAATGTGGCCAAGGTTACTCACTCCCTACACATGTTGTTGGACGGATTATAAGGATTGTTGTGATGGATGTGAAAGGCGCATTAATTGTTACAAACTGCCTTATGCTGGCACCCCGAGCATCGCAAGGAAGACGTGTCCCTTGTTGCCTAGGGGACAGGATACGGATCCAGTATCCATTGTTCATATGGTACAGTGTCGACCCTGAACCAGGTGCCTGGGAGGTTCTCTTTCTCTCTGTGTCTGTCCCTGTCATATATGTATATGTGATGAGTTAAATTGTGCCCTCTTCTTTCTACCTGGAACAACTGCCCTTCCCAAGTCTCAGTCATCCTTTCGGGTCACACTACTCCATGTGGGGTATGCAGTTCTATGCTCATAGGCAACGGCTCATGTATGAAAAGATGTATGCAGACATGGAGAGTCAGCATTTAGAAATGTGTTTAGGAATCTGACCCTGCCCAGATATCCAGATGTGTATCAGTGGCCTCATCTTACTGAACAGGGTAAAGGCTGACAGGAGCTGGTATATAATACATGACACTAGCACCAAATGAATACGCAGAGTCATTTGCTTAAAAACTAAGAATTTCGAGAGGGTGACCACAGAGCATGGAACTGAGTGTTGGGGCCTCTGAGCCCAGGGCCCAGCGGGACAAACTGCAGGCCCAGGAAGGCGGCACTGGCTGTTGAAGCAGATGCTGAGGCTCACGTGGTGAGAGCTATGTGCTATTCATGTGCGTTAGGACCATGCAGTGTTCTGTTGGGTTCTGGGGGAAACTGGGCCCACACTCAGAGAGTTCTGGAAGCCTGTCTCTAGGATGCAGAGAACACTCCATCTTGACCACTGGAGAGCCCAGCCAGAGGGATGTTCTCCAGCACAGCCGAGCATCCTTGCTCCCTCTCAGGACACTGAGGTCTTCCTTCCTTCCCTGCCTCAGTGATCACTAACCTGCCTCTGGGCTTTCTCCGCCTCTCTCTCAGGTCCCCTCCTATTCCAGGCTCTCATTAATAGTTCCCAACTTTCCCTCCCTTCCCTACTCAACCCTGAGCAACTCCACAGCAAGGAATTGTGTCTTATTCATTTTTATAGTCATCTCCTTGACAAGCACTTAATGAGCACCTACTCTGTGCCCCACTCCACACAGGAAAAGATGAGGATGATGGACTCATCTCACAAGACTTCCTGTTCTAGTCGAGGGGCAGTGAAAGGGTGACAAAGACAAGGCAAGGGTGATGGGGGCACTGGGCAGGCACAGAGGGGGCTCCAGCTCCACCTGTGTGGCCCAGAGGATATCTCTGAGGAAGCCACTCTGTTTAGCAGCCATTCAAGGTCCAGGAAAGGATGGAACGAGGAAAAGAAAGAAGGAAGTCTCTGTCTAATTAATTAGAATTGTCTCTCCCATCTACACCCCAGTCGTGTTTCAGAGCAGACTCAGTAAATGTTTATGAACGGACAGACCCACCTGTACTTCTCTGTCCCCAGTTACAGCAAAAGTCCTTGCACTGGCCCCCCAAGGTCTCCAGGAACACACTGCAGCCAAGCTTCCAGCCCCTGTGTCCTGCTCAGACAGTTCTCGCCGAGGTTACCCATGGCTCCTGTTGTGAAATCCAGTGTCCAGCTCCTCTCCCCAAGTGATGTGACTTGTCAGTGATATGATCCCACTGACCTGCCCTGCCTTCTCGACACCTTCCCTCTGCCAGGTCTTCACCATTTATTGATGATTCTCTATCACCCAGATCTCTAGACATAGGAGCACTTAGAACTCTGTTTCCAGATACGTCTATTCTCTTTACATTTTCATTTCCCTGGATGTTATCATCCAGTCATGTGTCTTTAAATATCAGCTCTCAAGCATATATCCCCAGTGTGGACCTCAGCTCTCAGCTTTAGCCACGTATGTGCGATTGCTTTCCCAACAGCTCCATATGCCAGTGCTCACCAGGAAGCCCCAGATTATCAGGTTCGAACTTAAACTTCTGATTTCTCTTCTTCTCCCCAAAATTGCTCCTCCCCTTGTCTTACAATCCCAGGAAAATACAATTCTATCCTTTCTGCTGCTGCGCCAGAAGTCTTCCAGGAATCTTTGTTTTCTCTTCTCTCTGTTAGGAAATCCTATTAGAAGTGCTTCCAAAGTAATCTGAACTGTGAAGACTTCTCACCACATTCATCAGGCCCAGAGCTGTGGCGTCTTCCTCTCACACCTTTGGTATCACCACAGCCCAACTGGTCACCTGCTTAGCCATTGTCTCTCTAGGGCTGCACCATCCAATATGCTAGCCACTAGGTACTTGTGGTATATCAAATTAATTTTAATTTAAATCAAAATGAAACATTCAGTTTCTCAATGGAACTAGCTACATTTCAAGGGCTCAGTAGCCACTAGTGAGCAATGCAGAGTTGGTGGTAAGTGTATTGCACAGCACGGATATAGAGCATGTCCATCACTGCAGTAAGTTCTGCTGCTCTAACCTCTGTTCTCATCAGAGCAGCCAGAGTGAGCTGGTTATGACATATTCGCATCATCACAGTCTGCTCAAAACTAATGCTAGTGATGTCTAATGATAGCTAATAACTAATGTCTAACTAATAATGTCTAATAACTAATGATAGAAAAGTCTAATGCTTTTCTATCTTATTTAGAGTAAAAGACAAAGTTCATTCAGGGGCAAGTGACTGTGTAATCTGCCGCTCTTGTCCCCACTCATGAATCCAACCTCACCTCCCATCCTGGTACCATTCTCCCACTAGCTTAGTCTGCTGCATCATACTCTCTACTCTTCCCTAAACATGCTCGCACTGCAGGACCTTTGCACTTGCTATTAAACCTTCCTAGAATACTCTCTTCCTTGAAGTTCACATGGATTGCCCTCTCGTTCTGTCCATGTTTCTGCTTCAATGTCATCTTGTCTGTGAAGCTTCTGCCTCCTTACATTTTATCCAGAGCACTTATCGCCATCTGGCAGCACACAAATACACTTGTTTATTATTTATTGTGTGCAGTAGGCTGTAAGCTCTATGCAGGCAAATACTTTGCTTAATGGATATATCTCCAAAGCCCAGGAAAACATCTAGCACAGAGTAGGGGCCCAAATATTATTGATATTTGATGAATTAATGAAGAAATTAAAGGAAGAAAGGTAGACAAGTGAGAAAATATATTTCAATCATCTACAAAATTAGGATATATATGTATATATTTATGCTTATTATGTACTCAATTATAGAAAATATCCTTCCCTCTGATATTTCTTTATCATATGCACCTTTGAACTGGGCCTATAACTTATGCTGGGAAATACGAAATGCAACTCTGAGTTTGTGACTCTAGACCTAATTTATAATGTAGAAGGCATGAATTTGTTGCAACATTCCTGTAAAAAGATGAGTATGTTCCCTTCAGGTTATCAAACTCTCCACCAAACCCATATTTAAGTGAGGATAATTACACACAGTATCAGTGTGGGGCCTGCTTTGAGCAAGCGCCCTGCCCCAGAGGATGTCACCTCATTAAAGATTCAGAAGGCAATTCCACACCGTGGAATATACAATGGCTCAGACATGATGGACGCATAATTCTCATTCGTGGAAAGTCCAGAGCAGATATTCCCACTGACGAGCAGCTCCTCCAAGGGATGATTCAGGCTCTTGACTCCTATCTCATGGCTTCATCATCTTGAAAACCTGGTCTCTTAGATTTCCATGTGCAGCTGCATTAAGCCAGAAGAACAAAAGAACATGTAGGGTGATGCACAGGATGTTTTCCTGGACCAGTTCTGGAAGAGGTGCACATCACTTCTGCTTGCATCCCATCAGCTAGAGCTCAGTCATGGCCACACATATCCGCAAGGGAGTCTTGGAAATATAGTCTGGCTACATGCATGGGAAGAAGAGAAAAGGGTGAGCAGCTAACCACTCTCTTACAGGTAGATTGTGCTAACTATCTGATGAATGGAGTTTGCAGTGGAGGGCTGAGGGGACAGGTCATTTCCAGATGATAGAATTTGAAAAGGCTACAGGGCAAAGGCGAACCTTGAAACCTTATAAGATAAATCAAAGGGAACACATAGAAGCAAGCAAGCAGAGGTGCAGGTATCAGTAAAGTCTTCCCTTTTGGAAAGAGCCAACATAAGAAGATGGATTGGGGCAAGTTTCTGGAATATTCAAAATGCTGGGCTTGGCTTGTCTTCTCTGTATGCTGTCCAGGTATGTCTCTGGGATGTAATCACTGAAGTCTATGGAGACCCTCGGGAGACATGGACCAGGCAGGGAACACTGTTCACATCTGACTGAAGAGGAAGCAAGCTTAGAGCAGAGGGGTGACCTACCCAAGGGCACAGGCGTCAGCGTCAGAGGTGAGACCAGACCGAAGCCTTCCCCGCCTAAATCCAGAGCACTCTATAATCTGATTTTACAGTGTTGAGAAGCACCAGGGAGCCTTACTCTCAGTATCATTAAGAATTTTAAGGCTCAAGCTGATCAAACCTCTGAAATTTATTGCATTTCCATTTGTCCCATTCAGATAATAAAGCATGCAAAGTAAAACCAAATTAAAATTTGAAGCATGGTTACATTATTAAAATATTTTGACTGCCCTTCAGCTGTTCTCTTTAGCTTCTGATCTTATCTCACAGGCTTTTTAATTGCAGCGGGCACAGTTTTAAAGTAATAGCACCTGCCCTGATGTACAGACAGTGCATCAAAGACAACGCAGTATCCTGGACTTCAGGACCAGGCTTCAGGGTACCTGCAGAGGGTCTAACTCAAGCATCTCTGGACTCCTGGGTCAAGAAAAACTTCTTCCAAGCATGATGTGGCCAGGCTGGAAACCAGCAGAGGAGGACACATTTTCAAAGCTTATTGTTATGGTAACGACAATGGCTGTTTATCCCCATCCCAGTGTGTTTTCAGATCCAATATCTCATCTGTTTTTCAAAACAGCCCAGAGCCCAGGAAAAGACCTATCACACAGTAGGAGCACAATGGGTATTTGCAACATTAACAGATGAATGACTCCATGGAAATAAAGGTAATGCCTGTTATTATCCTCATTGTAGACACACTGGTTCAATTATTTGCTGAAGGACATGTGTGTCTGACCTGGCAATAGAACCAGGTCTCTGAATGTGGGCCCAGTGCCCTTTCCTTCCTATCAATGCTTCTCTGAGTGCACAACTCTGCACAGATGGGACCCGAGATGATTTGAGGCAGTGCATGGCAATAGCATCAGTTAACACCAAACTCATGATGAAAAATGTCTATGGTTTTCAACCTTATTTCAGTCGCTTCAGGGAGAAAGCTACAGGTTGGAGCCCACATGCATGTATATTTTTAACACTTTTCTACACAGACTCCTAATCTCTCTTCTTAACAGAAGAGAGATGGCAAGCCATAGGCTCAAACCTTGGCAGGCAACAGCATCTAGCTAGAATTTCATAGCAATGTTTTATTTTCATTGTCTTTATTTTACCTTCATCTCTAAATGATGATGTGGGATACTGCTGTCCCTTTAAAAATGTAATACAGAGTTGTACAGAAGAAGATTCATCCAAGTTAAAAACAATGACTCGGGGGCTTCCTTGGTGGCGCAGTGGTTGGGAGTCCGCCTGCCGATGCAGGGGACGCGGGTTCGTGCCCCGGTTTGGGAGGATCCCGCGTGCCGTGGAGCGGCTGGGCCCGTGAGCTGTGGCCGCTGGGCCTGCGCGTCCGGAGCCTGTGCTCCGCAGAGGGAGAGGCCACAGCAGTGAGAGGCCCGCGTACTGCAAAAAAAAAAAAGAAAAAAACAACAACAATGACTCCATTTAAGGGAGCAATAATGAGACAATAGCATCGGTGACAGATTAGACAGAGCAAAAGTCAAGTAAGTTGTCTAGCTTAGCAATAGAAGTTTGGAAATCACTGCTTTGTATCAAGAGCACCAACAACAAACTCAAAAGACCGCAAAATCTTTGATATGAATAAAAGGTAGAGAGTCCATGGACAGGAAGTGAGTCCTACCTGATCCGTGGAGATTAGCTTGTGATATCTACACGTCCTGACTAGACTAACTGGTCTCCATACCTTTATTACAAGTGCCACTTCCTTCATGAAGGATTTGACCATTTCCTCAACCAGGTCCGGTCATCCTCTTTTTTAAATCTCCAGAACGATTTGTCTGTACCCATTCTTAGGGCTACTGGACTTCTTTGCCTTTTTGCAAGTTATTTATGTGCGGTCTTCATTTACTTCGATGGTTTTCTTGGGGAAAGTTGTGTGCCTGACATCCTGAATCAGTGCCATTCCTCCCTGGAGATGGTCCTCTACAAGCCTTTAGGCAGAGAGACAATGACACCTCAGATGCTCATCACAGAGCTTGCCTTGGACTGAAGTCTTTCTCTGATGGTAAGCAAATAGAAGTCACAAAAGCCAATTACTTGGGGGCAGTGACTAGGTTTCTGGAATCCCTGAGTGGTATCAATAACTCAACTAGCCTAGGGTTCTTGAGGCCTTTTCTGAGATGGTCCTAGAAATTGCAATGACTTCCTGCTCTCTAGGGCCAGTCCACACCCTGACTCAGCCTTGTCTGCAGGAAGCATCCTCTCTCCAGCACTAAAATGGTTAGCATAGTACAAAGAGGAATTCATCACAGAGGGAAGGCATTCCAGGAGAAAGGAATTGCTTGTGCAAAGGACTGGAGGCACAAAACAGTTTTGCTCATTGAAGTCACATCTGTGGGTTCAACGAGATGGACCAATAGGTGAGTGTGGGACAGATGCTAAGGAACTAGATATGGTGGGTGATGTGTATCCTTGTAGGGACAGGTGTACAAAGCTATGGGGTTTAAGCTTCATTCTGAAACTTATGGAAATACTTGACAACGTTTAAGTGATGGAAGGGCATGCTCAAATCATGTTTAGTGTGGAGTTTATTCCAGGAGCCATGGAGTGAGAGGGTGGTAGATTGGATGGGAAGAACCAGGAATGTGGGAGAACCCATCTGGATTTTCTGTCTGGAGCAGAAGTAGAGAAGGCAGGGAGGATAGGGGACAGAACTATGTACAAGGAAGCCTATCCTATAGAACTCTCTTTTAGACACCCATTCGTATTGAACCTGCTAGAATGTTCAGGAAACATTTCTCCAGAATAAAGCATCGATTGAACAATTTACTCTGAATAATTAAATTTGCATTTTTAAGCCCATAGCAGTAGAGTTTATTTATAATTGGAGCCACAGTTTGCACGCACTTTAAATGCAAAGAGGGGCTTTAACCATCAAGTTATTATATTACTCGAGTTTAATTAATAACACACTAATTGTGGAAGCCAGCATCAAGAGCTATACCATATTGTTCCTATTACGTTTGGAAGCTGTTTGAAGTGATTTGGTAATTAAAAAAATGAACTTCGAAATACAGCCTTATCTTCTCCTAGATATGGAGACTCTTTTGTTTATATATTCTAGTACTTTTTAAGATAGAGAGGTCTCCCTTGGGTTTTGTGCTGAAAAACCTCTGAATAATGCCTTTAGAATAGATATATTCATACATATTAAAACAAGCCAAATGCCTGGATGCCATTGGTTAGAAAGATGTCTATTGAAAACTTAAATAAAAGAATAAAATGGAAAGATATATAAATCTGTAGACTTAGAGCTGAAAGGGACTTCAGGCTTGATCTGTTTTACACTCAAGCCCTTTTCTAAATGTGAAAATCAAGGTTAGTGAAGTCAAACAATTTGCTTGGGGATGGTCAAAGAAGGAACTGAATCTCTGGGTCTCTGGATTCCCTTCCACTTCTAAGAATGTCCTCTCTCTCCAAAAACACAGAGCTAACTAAAAGAGTGTTCAAATGATCTATTATCATCTGTCTTCACCTCTTAAAAGGTAAACTTGAGGGGAGAACTCACACCTTTTTCATCTCTTATAGTCAGGAACTTGGTATTCCTAACACAATGCCTATTATTCAATAGCCAAAGTAAATAGCTGTGTACCTGACCTGGATATACCCCCTCCCATTCACTAGCATAAATACTGAGTTCTAAACTTAGATCTACATACAACCTCTGGGTAGATGCACTAACCACCAGTTAGGTAAACCTCAGAGTCACTAACTTAAACTGTGGACCCAAGCAGCCAAGGCAATTTAACACTTGTGTGTATAGTGCTGTGTCAAGCTCTGTATTAGAGGCTGGGATACGAAACTGAATAAAGCGTTACTACACAGAGTAAAAAAAAAAAAACTAATTCTCAGGGAAATGCAAATTAACACAACAATGAAATACTGCTTCATACGCATTAGTATGGCATATATATATATATATATATATATATATATATATTTACATAAACACAGACAAATATATCTGTACATATATATACACACACATATATATATATACATATACATACATATATTCTCAACTTGGAAAGTAAAGTACAAAGTACTGTAAATGTGGATCAGAGGTCAACAAACTATCTGTAAAGGTCCAACTGGTAGGTATTTTGTGCTTTGCCAGCCACAGAGGCTCTGTCACAACCAGGCAACTCTGCTGTTGTCTTGTGAAAGCAGCCATGAACAATACATAAACGAACAAGCATGGCTGTGTTCCAATAAAACTTACTTATAGACACTAAAATGTGAATTTCCTATCATTTTCACGTGTCATGAAATATTCTTTTTTTTTTTTTTTTTTTTCCAACCATAAACCTTCCTTAGCTCATGGGCTGTACAACCAGACAGTGGGGCTGAATTTGGCCCTGGGGAGGCCATGGTTTGCCAGCCCTGCTGTAGATGAGATGCAGTCCTCCCGGTAATTGTTGGGGGGTTCCACTCCCCCCTCAATCGGAGAGCAAAGCAGCTGCTGGGTCAGAGGTATAGTCTGTGGTCGGACGCCAGACAGTAAGGTTTGTTTAGGGAATGGCTGGATATGAGGCAGGTTGGGCCACATTTTAAAGGGTTTTGCATACCATGCTACATAACTAGGAGTCTATTCAATCAACACCTAGGGGCTGATGGAGAACATTCTACAGGGGAATGTCAGGCTTGGTTTTAGTTTTAGAAAGCTCACGCTGGTGATCACTGCCCATTCTGTCTGGAGAAGAGGCTGGAAGGAGAGGTGTCAGCCACAGAAAAACCAGTAAGTGCGTTGCCAGGCTAGTCCAGGGGAAGGAAGTTGCCAGAATGAGTTCTTAAATTTACAGAAGCGTATTGAATAGAAACTATAACGGGTTGCTAAGTGGATTTGAATAATCCTCGCAGTCTAAAAAGATAATTGGACAAAATAAACATGTCTGGCTTTTGGGGGATGTCCTGATTCCTTCTATAGAACACCAAATTTATACATGTTGTATCAAATGGATATTGGAGAGAAGCCGTGACAAGTCACAAGAGACTCTGGGCACAGAGAGGTTAAGGGCTTTGTCTAAAGCCACACAGCTAGTTATGGATCTGCCTTAGGTACAAACCCAAGCCTTCCATTAGCTCCTATCCCCTACACCTTCTAATGCTTTCATGCAGTTTTAATGTCATGAAATGTCAGGCCATGGATACAGACCAAGAAACAAAGTAGGCTGGGCTCTCTTAAGTTAAAAGCTCACTTATGGGTTAGCACAATTGAATCCTCCAGGAAAAATACATAATGAGGTTCAATCTCACAAACAAAATATTTAGTGAAAGAATCTAGACATGATACAGAACGTTTCATCGATATGCAGGACGAGAGCTAAGTAGAGCTAATGTAGGCTGTGAGAAGTAGGGATGGAGGGGAGCTTGTGGAAGGTTTCTTGGGGAGTGGAGTTGCCAGGCTTCCCGAGCTGGGTGAGAGCCACATTGACATGTTTGGGTTGTGAAAATGCATTAAGCTGCACCCTTATGTCTGTGCTTCTCGGCACCTGTGCTGTATACCTCAACAAAAGTAAAAAATCTAGCCACCTCTGTCTCTACCTCTATATTAATATCTATATCTATACTTGTATCTACATACCTACATATAGGCGTATATAAAATGAGGTATACACATATATGCAAATATGTAATCTGTATCTATATTTATATAGAAAGAGAACAATCCACTGTCAAACTTTTTAACTTTTTTTCTTTTTTAAATTTGGCCGTACCACACGGCTTGGGGGATCTTAATTCCCTGACTAGGGACCGAACCCCGGCCCCCTGCAGTTGAAGCATGGAGTCCTAACCACTGGACCACCAGGGAATTCCCTTAACATTTTCTTTTATTACAATAAAATCCATAAATCCTGTACTTCAGAAATTGCTTATTCTCTCTAAATCTCAGAATACTACTCTGTAAAATGCAGATAACTAAATATAATTTCTTTAAGGATTAAATAAAGGAGTGTGTGTGTGTGTGTGTGTGTGTGTGTGTGTGTGTGTGTGTGTTTATTTTTTCTTTTTCCCATGCCTGGTACATGTGGGAGCTCCATGCAGGATGAAGGTCTTGGTCAGCTCCATCTCTCCTGAATGTTTTTTATGCATGTGGCCTGGCCCAGATGGGGGTGAAGATTTAGATGTCCTGGGCAATCAGATGCCCTTCCCACGTCTGGAGCCTCTGCCATCGGCTCTGCTTGGCCCCATCCAGAGAGCTGCCTGGACCATCGCCATCTACCCAGCGGGGGACTCTGCCTGCCTCTCATTCCTCTTCCACATTTGCCAGAGGGAGATGCAACCTATCTGCTAGGATCCTGTCATTAACAGGTCCCTGGTCTGAACATCATGGAATACCACAATATGCCACCTTGATTCCTAACAGCTTCCTTGTCTGGTGAATAGGGTTACTAATAAGTGCCTGTCTTATCTCCCAGAGCTACTGTAAAGATCAAATGGGATAACAAATGTGAAAGCCTTTTGTCATCTCAAAAGTCATACACAATTATAAGGATTAGCTGCAACCGCTCAATATTGTGCTTTTGCCTGTTCCTGGTGAGAACTGGATGCCCTTTGTTGCTGAAACCCTGGAACCTAAGACGTCAGGCCCGGCACAGAGCCACCAAAGAGGAAATACCTGAAGAAGAAGTCATTGCATTATCATATGCTATCGATGCTTTATGAAGAGATGACACAGGATAACACAACTCCACCACCCTCTAGCCCTTATTCAACAAATTTTCACTGAGCTTAACAATATTTACCCTGGATGTCAAGATGTATATTAGGGGCCATAAATAATAATAAATGACGACACCATGATAACCATAGAAAATAGATGATAAAAGAGGAAAACAGTATCTTATTACTGGCTTGAGTGAAATAGAAATCAGGGGCACATTTTCAAGGTTAGGAACGAGGTTAGAAAATTGACAACATGATAACGTTTAACAAAAATGAGATTCAGCAATTCTGCAGATCGTAAAAGGCGTGACGGTAAGTCCACGTGCCATAATAGGCTATTTTGTGATGTTTCTAGTGTTATATGAACCATTTCAACTGCGAGAAGATTACCTGTAGGTTTGAGTAGGAAAATGTGTTTTATTACCTGTTTTAAACCTACCCTGATGGTGTCCATTTTGAAATTTGTCAATATAAAATGATGACTTTTTCTCTAATTTACCAGTTTTTAAGTCACAGATATACAGTTGGTAAGTTTCTGAAGATTTCCAAATTCCCGTAATCTTATTTTGTAGGCTACAGCGCCAGAAAACTGCACAGAGAAAACACAGGAAGAAACAGAAGAAGGGAGTCCAATCTCTTCTGCCGGTTGCTGTAATTTATGAGAATATGGGAAGTGAGCTGTTTGATAAGCAATTCCACTCACTCTCAGTAGAAGTGGAGTTGATCTCCTTCATTGATATGGGTCAGTACGGTTTATTCTCCCTCAGCCAATTTTTGGTTATGCATTCAGGTTTTAAAATATTCAGCCTCAAAATGCAGTGCACACAATTTTGAAATCCATTTTCCACTGTGGGTCTCTAAATGGGATGCAAACCTGATAAAGGTCTCATGGGTGAAATTTGAAATTTGTCCCATTTGGTGTGACTCCAGTAGGATTTATAGTAGCAACAGCAAAGATAGTCAAATCGTTTCCTGCCTTAAATGAGAATGGACGGCATCCACCTGACGTAGCCCTGAGGACTGAGGTCTTTTAGTCACGGAGTTGATAGAGAGAAATGGGCAAGATACACCAGGATGAGCTTCCCAAGCTTGTCAGAATTTGAGCTTGGGGGCTGGAGGTAAGGGTCAAAATCAAAGCTCTGGAAAAATAGAAAGGAGGTATCACTCCTGTGCCTAATGCTAGGCTAAATGTGTTCTCATTTTGTCTTCTCAGCACCCCATTTTTCAAAGGGGGGGATGAGTCTGGGGGAACTTTGGTGACTTTGCCAGTATCTCACAGTGTCAAGGTGATCTCCAATGTGCCTAATGCCAAAACCCAGGCTTAAGATTTCTTAACGAAGTCACTTCCTTGGAGTTTGATGCCTACCAGCTATGAGATCATGAACTTGCCCACCAAAGCAGAAGCCTTGGGAGGGTGGAAGGTAGATGCTAGGAATAATTAGACCAGGACAACAGAGCTAAGTGAGAAATGCCCCAGGCAAGCTGCCTGCCTTGCCGCTAGGTCCCATCACCCCGCGTAGCAGAAGGACAGACCAGTGGGAAGGAGGAGGTCTGAAGAACACTTTGCCCAGAATCATAAGCATCACCCCACATGGAAGGAAATGGTTCCCGGATGGGGTTCTCAGATTTTGTAACAGGCACCAAGTAGGGGGCAGGGGCTGGCGCATGCACAGTGGTTCACTGGGGCCATATCTCTGCCTCACCCTTCTTTGGGGAGCTCTCCTCTCCCTGAGCCCCAACCTTGTTAACAGAATGGGAGCTGCCTGATGGGCACGGGGCTTAATCCAGCACCCACTCCGCATAGACACGCAACCTCCCAATGATTGTTCCAGACCCATGATCTAACCTAGGCCTGTTAGGAACCTTACTTGGGATTTCTCACCTGGGGCAAGAGGACGGTAAGCCTGGAGCTGCTTGCAGCCCTGTCTGATGATTTCAGTAGAAGAGAGAGAAGCCAAAAAAGAGGGAGCATCAGAGTGAGAGGTAGGAGACTGAGTGCTCTGCATGAGATCTCTGGCTCTATCCTTCCCCATTCTTCTCTAGATTTCCATGCAGTGTGAGCCTGTGCACACTCCCCTCTTTGCTTAGGCTAATTCTCACTGTCTTCCCATCACTAGCCATTAAAATGGTTCCAAGGACTATGAATCCAACAGCCTGTACCCGGCTGATGCGAGTGAGGGCATGGGAGGTAAGGGGTAGCAGAGCAGGGGGTCAGGTATGTGGACAGAACTGCAGGATCCAACAGGGTGGACATTGTCACTACACAAAGTGTGGTCCACCAGCCATTGGTTTTATTTTTTATTATTTATTTATTTTTATTGGAGTATAGTTGATTTACAATGTTGTATTAGTTTCAGGTGTACAGCACAGTGATTCAGTTATATACATATATACATACATATACTTTTTCTGATTCTCTTCCCTTATAGGTTGTTACAAAATATTCAGTAGAGTTCCCTGTGTTATATGGTAGGTCCTTGTTGTTTATTTTATATATATTAGTGTGTATATGTTAACCCCAAACTCCTAATTTATCCCCTCCCTTTCCCCTTCGGTAACTATAAGTTTGTTTTCTATGTCTGTGGGCTTGTTTCTATTTTGCAAATATGTTCATTTTTATTATTGTTTTAGAGTCCACGTATAAGCGATATTGTATGATATTTGTCTTTCTCTTTCTGGGTTACTTCACTTAGTATGGCCATCTCTAGGCCTATACACCCAGCAGTTTTAGCACCACCTGAGGACTTACCAGAAATACAGAACACCACACCTAGGGAAACAGAATCTGCATTTTCACAAGCTCTGCAAGAGACTCATACAACATTAATATGAGAGAAGCACTTATCTTAATGAAAATAAAATGAACTAGTAATGCAGTGGTATAAATCAGTGCAGCCAGGGGAATGAGAAGCTAAGATCCAGCTTCTCTCTGGGTGCTTGTTATTGAGAGAAAGTGGTGTGGTTTGGGGATACAAGGCCCCTTAGATATCATAGTGTCCACTAGGCTCACTTTATGGTTGGGAATACTGAGGTCCAGGGAAGCAGAGTGAAGCTCTGGAAATCTCAAAGCCAGTTACATGTGCAGAGCCCAGAGAAGAGAGGTTCTTCTTCCCATCACACCATCAACTTGAGCCAGCTTGCCTTCTCCTCTGTTCTTACTTTAGAGAATTTCCCCATAATCCTTGCCCTGTGTGTTCAGGGCTGCATAGGGGAGAAAATATGTGTATTGATCACAGAGCTGCTCAAAATCACCTCCCCTGCTCCAGAGTGAAGGTGCCTTCCCTGACCCAACAGTGCGCGCCTCTGCTCAGCTGTGCTTGTGCAAAGATTTCACCCACAATAATTCATTCTGCAAGAATCTCTAGTAGCTTTATAAATCTGGAGAGCAACAAAATCATCAACTTTTCTGAAGCTTAAATTAAGTTCAGATCCTTCTGTTCCATTTAAGTAAGAGCAAAAGGGATGCTCTCTGTCCCCTTCCACACATATTGATGGGCATCTAGTGGGACCCAGTACTTTCTCCTATCCCTCCATCAGCTAGTCTGTCATCAAAATTGATATTTGCATAGAAATTTAGGGCTTACAAAGTCCTTTTACACATGTGGCCTCACTTTATTCCATCGAATGATAAATGTGAAAATTGTTTGCATTGATGTACAGAGGCTAGTTAATATGGTCATAATATTAATGTGCATAATCATGTGAAATTGAGAGTAGTGAGAATACTAAGCCTGATGGGTCAGGTATTCAACAGTTTGTGGAAGTAATGAACATAAAAACTTTTATTTTTAGAGGATGAATTCTCACATCAAGATCCTGTGAGAATTGCCTTAATACAAATTAAAAATCAGTGATGTGTGCAATGTCCAGGGTGACTTTGTGTTTTGACCAGTATTGTAGGAAAATTAGCAGACCCCTCAAGAAGTCCACGTGTAAGCCCTGAAAGCTGTGACCGTGTCAACTCACGTGGCAAAAGGGACTTTGCAGATGTGATTGAGGATATGGACTTTGAAATGGGAGATGATCCTGGGCTATCCAGGCAGACACGATCTAATCACTTACATCCTTAAAAGCAGAGAACATTTCCCTGCTTTTGTAGAGACAAAGATGTGAATGTGGAGGATGGATCAGAGAGATGCTGCCTTGCTGGCTTTGAAGATGGAGGGAATCCATGAACCAGGAATGTGGACATCCTCCAGAAGCTGGAAGAGGCAAGGAAACAAATACTACCCTAAAACCTCCGGGAAGAAATGCAGCCTTACTTCTTGCTTTTAGCCCAATGACAACTGTATTGGGGTTTTGACCTATAGAACTGTAAGATAATAAGTATATGTTGTTTAAGCCACCAAGTTCATGGTAATTTGTTACAGAAGCCCTAGGAAACTAATAAAGCAACATTCATCATCTGGAAGAAAGCATAGGAAATGCTCTCTGTGCCTTAGATCAGGAAACAGCATGGGCAGAATGCAGAAGAGTTTGTAATCCTAAAACGATTCCTTTCCGGGAAGGGGGGTCAGATGAAGATGGTGGTGTATCAAATTCAATTTGCTGAGTAGCCCTCTGGAGAGCTTGGGAGACAGGCTGCCTGGGTTCTAATCCAAGCGGTGTCACTATCTGTATGGCCTTGGGAAAGCTACCCAACCTCTCTGGACCTCAGTTCCCTAAACTAAGAAATAGGGTAATCACAATACCGATGCCAGGCACTGTGTGAGGACTGAGCTAACGTAGGTAAGTACTAACACAGCGTCTGGTACACAGCCAATACTTACACATTTTGAACTCTATTTAAATCTACTTTAGAAATTGCAGTTTAGCCTAAGCATTTAGCTGGGAGAAGGACAAGAAAAAGGTTTGAAACTTCTGGAATGTGGAAAGAACAGAATCCACGGGGTCAGATTCAAGTCATAGCTCAGCTAAAAGGAAGAGGCATTTATTTAATTTCTTTGGCCTTTGGTTACCTCTCTCTAAATGAAAGAAAATAGAACTACTTAATGGCATTCATGTAAGGTTGAAATGAGGTAACACAGGTGGAGACCACTGTCTAATTGATTTGAGGGCCACACACCGCAGGTACCATGGATCATAATCCCACTGTCTGCATAACAAGGTGTGCATGTCCAGCCCACTGATTCTCCAGCCACCAGGAATAACATTGTAATAAAATTGCTTCAAGTGTAGGATACTGTATGAATGCCATAGTTGTTATTTAATGACTTTATTGTATATATCTGTATTTATGAGTGCCAATGATGCATTATAATAATCAAATGCCAACAGTAGGTTGCAGGCCACGTGCCCAATAGCACCCTCGATCTTTGGCAAGCCTGGCTGTGGTGGTGTGTGGATGCTCCCAGCCTCTGGCGATCCAGTTGCTGTCACCTTCCATAAAGAGTCCCTGGCCATCTGAAAGGACATTTATAATCAGGAGCACATTTTAGAGGATAACTGTTCCTAGGGAGGAGGTGAAATTAGGCAAAGGGTTAGCTAAAAGCTGAAGGGGTGAGTTGCCTCTCAGGTTATTAACCTGTCTGAACACCCATCTGACTGCAGAGGGATGTGTTATACTCCAAAGGAGAGAGAGGCTTGGGATTTTTTAAAAAATTTTTATTGGAGTAGAGTTGATTTACAATATTGTGTTCATTTCTGCTGTACAGCAAAGTGAATCAGTTATACATGTATATATCTCCAATCTTTTTAAGATTCTTTTCCCATGTAGGTCATTATAAAGTATTGAGTAGAGTTCTCTGTGCTGTACAGTAGGCTATTAGTTATCTGTTTTATATATAGTAGAGCTTGGGATTTTGTGTGCTGACAGCACCACGGAGCCAGCGCTCTGACCTCATGGGGGATAAGGCAGTGGGTTTTCAAAACTGCAAGGGTTGTTCTTATCTGGGGACTGGACAACCATGGCATTCCCGAAAGGGGTTCACCCGTGTCTCACCGGAAGTGCTGGGCACTTTGCTGTCTCTCTGCTCCTCTCTTGCCCTATATCCTATCACTTCTCCTCCTGTTCTTCCCCTGGACACTTTGCAGCTCAGCCCTTTTGTGTGCCTGACCCTTAGCTGGCTTAAGCGACTGAGTGGCCAAGGAGGAAGGAAGTGATAGCGGGAGGAGGTGGAAGGAAACCGTTGTAGGGGTTCAGCTCAGTTCAGTGGAGACAAGGGAGATGGGAGTTATGAGGGGCAGTGAGGGCATTAGCAGGGGGCAGAGGCCTAGGAATAGCTGTGTCTTAGATGTAGAGCTTGGATGTGGAACCAACAGGCCTGGTCTTGAGACCTTTGGGAGTCAGTTTGGGTCACTGACTCTCAGTTTCTTTATCTGTAAGATAAGCATAATTCTCACCACCCGGAAATATTATTACTCACCTAAAATATCCTATATGTAAAACTGCCAGCATGTTGCAGGCTGCCTGGGGAAGGTATTCAACAACAGCCATCCCTTCAGCAATGTGGTAGGTGAGGGAAGGGTGGGAATTGCTTGATTTGGAATCAGAGTGTTTGGGTAAAATGTCCACCACCCCATATCACATTGTGTGACCTCAGACACAGCATACCATTTAATCCCTTGGACCTCACCTTCCAAATGGAAATAACACCCTGCCTGTAACCTTCTCCAGAGCAGCTGGCCTGGTTACTAAGACCTGGATGCTTTTCTATTATCAGTTCTATCTGGTCACGCAGAGGCTTATTTCAATGTTTGGGGGAATGACTTAGCCACAAAGGGATTAACTGAAAATCATGGAGCCCACCCTACAGAATGATGTTCCTATAATGTCGAGGTGCATGGGTACGTGGGAAAACTGTGTTAACATGATTGCACACTGTGGTTTTGTGTTGGGCTCCAATTTCTTCTCACTAGCATCCAGGTAACCTCCTGGCAGATGACATTCAGGAAGATAGATCCTTCTGGTTCCATCTGGATTTTCCTTTTCTGTTGATGTCTAGGTTCTGTGAGGGTGGCTGATGCTCTGCTGCGTCCCTCCCTGGACCACATTTTCTTTGCATCAGGGCCTTGAATATCAGTACTGAGAATTCTCTCTTTCTTTGGAATTCTCTATTTCACACAGGAAGGACTGTCTCCATGAAATACATTTGTAAGGGGGCATAGTTCCTCTAGTATGTTCCCCCTATAGAATGACAGCACTTTGGCTAAAGAATAGTTTCTCTCTGTTTGTAACACCTCTGTCTCACTCACCCTATCTTTCTCTGCACCTTCCTTTCCTATCCTGCCGCAGCTAACACCTTTCATTTTTTCCCTTCAGACCTTGGCTCAGCCAAAAGTCCATCTGGGAAGTCTCTTTAACATCACGAGTTAAGGTTCAGTGGCCTGGAGATGGTTCCATGTCACCATGCACTTCACCTAAACTAAAGGTGTCAAAAAAGGTCAAACATCTATCTTTATCTCTCTCTCTCTATCTATCTATCATCTATCATGATACACATACAATAAATGCACCAATATATGGTTTAACACTCAAGACTAGAAGAATTTTAATAGAAAAAAAAAATAAATTCTGCCTCACCCATCCCCACACCAATACCTACCCCCCCAGGGGCAAATACTTTCAAATGTTTAGCAGTTTTGTCTTCTATTGACCTCTATATGCTGACAATATCCTGCTCACACAGCTGCGTATATTCTACTGTTTATTTTGGGCATATTCTCCATTAGCTCCCACCGTGTAAAAGAAGACTGCAACTTCATGCTCTCTCCCATCCACATTCACGAATGCACACATTTCATGTTTCTCCATTCTCTCAATGCTGTTCAATTTTTCTTTGAATCGATGTCTGCCATCGTGCCACGAGGTCTGTGTCAATGTTGTCCTCGCTGAGTCACCAAGAGTGTGATGGTTGTGTTTCCTTCTCCTACGGCGTCCCTGAGCTAATCATGGCCTCATCTATTTGTTTACATGTTTCTCTGCATATATCTATTTGTCTCTAAACTCTCCCCTGTATATGCTCTTCCTCATGCAGTCTGAGAATCAGGCCATCTCTGAGTCCTATTTTGCTCTAGGAAGCATCTTTTCTGGAAACTTCTATGCTCCTGCTTTGTACTGGACCACCTCATGTCGTCCTGCAGCCTCCTTTCTTCCTGACCTGGGAATTCCCTTACTTCTCTGCTGTGGTGGGATCCCCTCTCCCTGCATTCCAGGTCTCCCTTGTCCTCAGTTTTATTGTCCTTGTTTTGTGTAAACACGCTCCATTCATTTCTGAAGAAAGGGCAGAAGGGTCATTTTCTATAATATCCATATCCAACCTTCCCACTTGGCTTATAGTTCAGCAGCCAGGTACAGAATTCTAGATTAGACCAACCTTCCTATGGAGTTCTGAGCACACTGATCTCCATCTTCTAGCTCCCAGGGTGGCTGCTGAGAAGTTCATGCCCCATGGCATCTCCGTGATGGGACTGCCACCTGCCTGTTGGTGCCTTTTGGGAACTTTAAGGGTCTTCCCCTTATCTCTACTGTTCTAAAAGTGGCAGTCCTTGCTGTTTTTGTTTGTTTTGTTTTGTTGTTTGTTTGCTTGTTTCTTACATCCACTGTTCAGGGCACTCAGAACACTTTTTTTTTTTCTTTTTGCGGTATGCAGGCCTCTCACTGTTGTGGCCTCTTCTGTTGCGGAGCACAGGCTGCGGACACGCAGGCTCAGCGGCCATGGCTCACGGGCCCAGCTGCTCTGCGGCATGTGGGATCTTCCCGGGCCGGGGCACGAACCCGTGTCCCCTGCTTCGGCAGGCGGACTCTCAACTACTGTGCCACCAGGGAAGCCCTGAACACTTTTTTAAAGTTGTTTTTTGAGAATTTTTTATTCCTGAATGTAAGTGATTGATTTATGGAATAATTATTTTCAATACTAAGAAATATTTCATATTTTTAACCAATTTTTTTGTGTGCTGTGCCCAGTATAATGGACATAGACATCACACTCTTAATATTAATCTGAATTATTAACATATTCTCTATTTCTTTCTTAAGTGTGGACATTTCATAATGCATTAAAGCTTTGCTTTGTAAAAAGTATATATTTGTCTTAGTATTTGTTTTACTTATTTATTTATTTTTATTTGTTTAAGGCCCTTCTTTTTTCTTTTGAGGTAAGATTTACATTCAATGAAATGCACAAATCTTCAGCAGTATTTGATGAGTTTTAATCAGTTTATACACCCATGTAACCAAAAGTCCTATCATGATGTAGAACACTGTCAGCACGCCAGAAAGTTCCCTCGTGACCCTTCCTAGTGACTCCCCACCTTCACATGTACCCCCGAGGTAACTACTATTCTGGTTTTCTCCACCACATGCTAGTTTGACCTGTTCTTAAACTGTATATCAAACAAAACAATGTAATATATTTTCCTTTGCTACCTCAACATGTTTTTGAGATTTATATGTTGTTGCACATGTCAGTAGGGTTTCTTTTTCTTTTTAATGTAGTATAGTTGCTTTACAAAGTTTTGTTAGTTTCCGCTGTACAACAAAGTGAATCAGCTATATGTATACATATATCCCCTCCCTCTTGAACCTCCCTCCAACCCCTCCCCCCCAATCCCACCCATCTAGGTCATCACAGAGCACTGAGCTGAGCTCCCTGCACTATACAGCATGTTCGCACTAGCTATTTTACACATGGTAGTGTATATATGTCAATCCTAATCTCTCAATTTGTCCCACCCTCCCCTTTGCATACTCTGTCCATGTGTTCCTTCCCTACGTCTGTGTCTCTATTCCTGTCCTGCAAATAGGTTCATCAGTACCATTTTTCTAGATTCCACATATATGTGTTAAGATACAATATTTGATTTTCTCTCTCTGACTTACTTCACTCTGTATGACAGACTCTAGGTAGCGTGTTTCTTTTTGTTTCTCAGTATTCCATTGTACAAACACAGCATCATCTGTTTATCCATTGTCCTCTTCATGGACCCCTGTTCTGTTTCCAGTTTGGGGCTATTATAAATAAAGGTGATTTGAACATATTTTTACAATTCTTTTTTGGGTTTTATTTTTTTCCATTTGTACCGGGTAAATACCTAGGAGTAGAATTTCTGGATCATAAGGTAGGTATTCACTTAGTTTTTTGCTGTTATGGCTGTACCATTTTTTCACTACCCTTAGCAGTATATGTGAGTTCTAGCTGTTCTACCTCCTTGACAACATTTACATCATCTGTTTTTTTAAATTTTAGCTATTTTTGTGAGTATATAGTGGTATCTCATCATGGTTTTCATTTGTATTTCCCTGATAACTAATAGTGTTGAATACTTTTTTGCGTGCTTATTAGCTGTTTGTCTATATTCTTTTATTAAATGTCTGCTGTCCATTTTCATTGGATTATTTGTCTTTGATTTGTAGGGTTTATTTTATATCCTAGAATATATATTGTACATATATATACACTTTATAAAACTGCTAACACAATCTTAATCTTTGAGGCATTTTTTTTTTTTTTTTGCTGCAAAAATATTCCATTGATAACTAGTAATGTGATGCCCAAAACTTGAGTGTAATCTTTGTAGGATGGGTGGGGTCTGTCAAATGCTTGGCTCTTTCACTGGCCCAGCTCCAACTGCCAATATCTGTAGGTTTTGATCGTGGTCTGGCCAGTGTTTTCAACAATGATGAAGCCTCTGACCCTTGGCCTGGTGTCTATCATCCTGACCTAGTCCTGGTGGCCAAGCAGTGGGTGTGACTTGAGGGAGTAGGAGTGGTGACAGTCTCACCTATGGTCAGTAGACTTTCACCAAATCTTCTTGGTTTCACTGGAATACCTTGGATCTGAAACCTTCCTGGTTCCACTGTCCAGAGACTAAATTCCAGGTCTCTTGTCTCTGGCAGAATCTAGTAAAAGAAACACTGGGATCCAACTTTTCCTTACTCAAGCTTTTAACGTTTTCTTCCTGTTTTAAGTCCAAACTTGAATCTGGCATTCAAAGCTACTGATGGCCCGATTCTCAGCTTCCCAGGGCTCCCCAGTGCACATCTCCATGCCCTTCTGGCCTCCTCCTTGCAGGCCCTTTGGTGTTACACTAGCTGTTTGGCCAAGTAAGTTGCTACCCTTCCACCTCTTCTCCAAAGTCCATATGTCTGACACCATTCACCTGTTGTTTCCACCTCTCTGGCCTCCCTTGTCTTTGTGGACTTATGTATTGTTTTACTCCCTACTTAGTGGTATAATGAGAGGAAGCTTAGATGACTGATGCCCGCCATGCCGTTTATGAATGTGCTATTCATGTCAGTTTACACTTGTTTCTGTGCAACTTGCAGGTAGCACCCCAGGAATGTGTGGTCATCTTTTTCTTGCCAGTAGCTGGCACATGGCAGGTGCATAATTAACATTTGTTGAGTTGAATTAAGTTCTTGTGTTGCTTCCAGAGGCAGGAGGCATCCTAACCTGGTTGGTGGTAGTAGAACCTCATTCTGAGGTGAATGGAACTTGGAAATAGTTCCCTCATGATTCCAAAGCATGGACTCTGGGAGACATATTCTCTGACACTATTATGCATGCCTTCCTACTGGGAAACTCTCCTGGGACCCAGTTTCTCCATCACCTTCCCCCCGACTCTGTAGTAGTTTAGAGGCAGGCTCTCCTGGGTCCCCAGTGAGGTTTGCTCTGATTCGCAGCCTTCCTGCCTTGAATGTCTTTTCAGCACTGAGCTTTGGGGCCCATGCTTATTTTCCTGTTTTCATTACAGGCTGCCACTGGGTTCTCATAAGGCAAATTGGCCCCAACTCTTAAAAACAAACAGCCTCTCTTAGTGCTTCAAAATAATTATCTCCAAGAGGGAATGAGGCAGCCCATCCATTGTCAGTCCTAAATGACACCATGGCTGGTGTGCAGAATTTAGAAGATTAATAACATCTGCTTTTTAAAATCACGGTTGGTCACAGACCCTGGAGCTCACGTCAAACATATGGGGTATTTTGTATGCACAATGTTCAGGGAAACTCCACAGCTAAGCCCACCAACTAGAGAAAATGTTATAATAATAACATTAGTTTCCTTGTATTGAAGACCTTATATGAGATGGACATACTGACCCCATAAAGTACTATACCTCTATTTACCAAAGTCAGCCTGTGGGACTGGTACTGTTATTTACACTTAGCTTAAGGAAAAGTTAAGATCCAAAAGATTAAAAACTGAACTAGCCAGCGACTGAGAGTAAGCCATGAAGCCAGGATTTAAACCCAAGTAGATGTGATTCCAAACAGAACTCTTTCCACTCTCCCAGCCTGTTTCCAATTTTGGATCCACAGGGCATATTCAGAAGCCAAGAGTTTACAGAACAGCCATGATGAGACAGGACCATTCCCTGATTTATTTAATCATCTTCCACTACTCCGTTAAACACATCCTCAAGGGTAGAGTTTGACCAGAGCTACACTTTCCTCCTTGGAGCAGGATCTGCATTTGTTTCCTGCTGTTGAGTAAAGTGACTCTCATAATTGCAGATCAAGAGCTCGCATGAAATCCCAACAAGCCCAGCTCCTGATCGCTGCTGCCTGATACTCAAGATAAAAATGAACTGAACGACTGTCTGCATTTTAAACACGTTTGTCTGAGGTTTGTGTGTGTGTGTGTGTGTGTGTGTGTGTGTGTGTGTATGTGTGTGTTTCTCTTCTTTTTTGTTCACAGTTAGAGAAATTGGCAGCCTGCCCTTAGTCTTTCAAGCACGTTTCAATGAGCAAAAAGGAAAGAAAGGGTCAAAAACAATGAGCACGTGCACGATTTCTAAATGTTTCCAGGACGAAAATGTTCGTTCAGACATTATTTGAAAATAAATGAATATAAAGGCAGGAGTGGTACCCTTACTTTTCTCCTGTGTTGGCGAGGAGGGCACAGAGGCTATGCTGGAACCAAGGAATTTCTCCCCAGGTCCCTAAGTGTGAGAGCACCCATGTCTTCTGCATGTGCCTGGATCTTTGGAAGGCAACTCCTCTTGTCATAGCTCCAATCCTATATTTCAGACCATCTCTCAATCTCTTTAAAAATCGATATCATTTGAAGGTGTGTGTCTTTACTTGCCAAGCAAGATGTCTACCAGTTTCAGTGGAAGAAAGGAGTGAGGAGGTAAGAGATGCTCTGGCACCTGTTCTGTCCCGACCACAGGATCCCATGGATGGGCAGCAGGAAGGTAGCTCAGGCCATGACCGTGAAATCCAAAAGAAGGGCTGTTAACCCTTACATTCATTTCACAAATGTATATGGTGCCCCCCTCTGTGCTGGACACTGGAGCCTATAGAACAAGATACACATGACCCCTATCTTCATGGACTTTCCACACTGGTGAGGGAGATGGATGGCAAACCATTAAAGGCACAAATTCATCAAAGGATTGCAGGAAGAGTCAAGTGCTTTGAAGGGGACAAGCAAGGAAAGCGAGGTGAACCATCCTTTGTGGAGTGGTTGAGAAGGGCTCTATGAAGAAGCAGCATTTAATCTGAGACCTAAGGGAAAGAAGGAGGCCAGCCATGCAAGAAGAGGAGAGAACCTCACAGGACAAGAGAAGGGCTTGCCCCGACCTGGGCAGGAGAGGAAGTGCATAGGACTGAGCTACAACAAGGGGGTCTTGGTGCCCCAGGAAGGGAGGGGCTGGGTGGTAGGGGGCTTTGTACAACAGGATAAAGAGGTCAGATTTAATTCTGAATGCTTTGGGTCATAACTGTAGTGTTTTCAGCAGGGGCATACCATACAGCAAGGGCCAGTAAATTCAACCCAGTACCTCTTTTTTTTTAAATAAAGTTTTATTGACACACGACCACACTTATTGGTTGGCATATTATCTGTGATTCTGTGGAGCTACAAAGGCAGTGTTGAGTAACTGTGACAGAGACCACGTGGCCCCAAAGCCAAAGATATTTACCATCTGGCCCTTTACGGAATAAGTGTACAAAAAGAGGGACTTGGGGAACTCAATCTCTTTGGGCATCAGTTTTCTCGTCTATAAAATGAAGACCTAAGTACACTTGGGGCAGGTGACTCTTATGGTATGTAAATTATATCTCAATAAAGCTGTTAAAAATGCAGATGCCAATGGAATGGTCATGATAATGCTATAGAAAGGGGTAAAAAGGATATGGAATAAGAACCACATAGCAGATTGGCACACAGAGAGAAGAGTGACAGTCTCTGCTGCTAATACTATGATGAACGGCCTGGAAAGCAAGTCTCATTATCTTCACATGTCCATACAGTAAGGTTCAGAGAAGCTAAGTCATCAGGCCAAGGATGCACAGCACTACATGCTAGGTCAAGAATTCTAGCCCTGGCCTCTGAGACCCCAGCACTCCTTCCTGCACAAGGGCTTGCCTTTGAGATCACTGTGACTTGCAAAGCCAGGTTAGACTGAAAGGTGGAAGTGAACTGTAGGGACAGGAGGCAGTTTTGGTGAGCTGGAGGGAATTCATTGAATGTCTTTTTTTCCCCTATTTGGTTTCAGGCTGTGTGAATTCTCACTGCCCTGTCTTTCACTTTGAGCTGGGTGTTCATGGGAGCTCTGCATTTCGCGTGAAATCTGGCCTGAGTTTCGCTTGGTCGGGGGTGAAGCTATCAGAAACTGCTGAGCTGGGCCCAGTTGCTGGGCCCCATCAAAGGCGCTGGCCAGGGCTTCCAGCCCTGGGTCTAAGGCCAGCCAGCCCACAGCTTCCTCTGGGCCAGAACACAGTCAGTTCATCTCGTTTCAAGTTTCGGCTCACCTCCTTTCCAGTTTCGCTCTTGAGTGGTTCACACAGAACCTTTTCTCCCTTTCTCTGTGAGCTGGTCTTGGTTGTGAAATGCAGGCTGAGAAGTCAGCTGTCCTAGGTGAGGAACTCTGGTTTGAAAGGCGGAGAGAGGACCAGACCTGGGTCTGGAAACAAGGAGCCCAGGGCCTGCCCCTAAATCATGGCCTGCCTGGGCCTCTGCAAGCCTCTTCCAGCCTCAGTTCTGTAAAGTAAGGGGTTGAACTAGGACCACCCAGGTCTTTGAGTCCTAATAATCTATGAAGCCTGTTCTAAGGCTACATCTTTAAGAATGAGTAGAAAGTAGAGTCCTAGGTTTTACTCTTTCCATCATTTTAGAGACCTGAAACAGACTTTCAAGATTTTTCTAATTTCCTTCTCCCATTTTACAATCGAAGAAGAAAAACCCAGAAATGCTCAAGGATTGTTCCAGGCTATGGAGGAAGTTAGTGACAGAACAGGGGCTAGAACCCACCTCTAGGTGCTCCTAGACCAGAGTTCCATCCGAGTCACATCCCGTAGTACACGTGAATGCCCCCATGTCACCTTTGATTTGAGCCTTTCTTGTAAACAAAAACGTGAGAAAGGGGTTTCATTAATACTTATTACACCTTAGATAAATCAACAGCAATTTTCTTTGCTGCAGCCTGGCAACTTTCCCCAACATCTGGTCAGGGCCTGGCCCTCCCGCCCCTCTGAGGAACAGTTGGGACCGTGAAAGCTTGGAGCCTTGGGGCTCCCCCGGGACGGATGCTACCTAATGCGCTGTCTGCTGGGCTCGCTTCACTTCCACAACACCTGCTTTCCGGAGCCGAGCTGCCACTCAATCTCAAGCCAGTGGAGCATGGGTAATCGGAACAGAGAGGGAGCACACTGCAGTGGCTGGGGAGGAGATAACTTGACATCTGTGCTAAAGGGGCCCAGTGACAAGGAGGAAGGGGAGGGAAATGGAGTTTAACATGCACTGCTGGGACTTCCCTCGGGGTCCAGTGGTTAAGACTCCATGCTTCCACTTTGGGGGGTAGAGGTTCGATCCCTGGTCAGGGAACTAAAATCCCACATGCCATGCAGCATGGCCAATAAAAATAAAAATAAAAATAACATGCAGTGCTATGTGGGGGGAATTGTAATGATGATGGTCTTGGAATGCAGATAAGCCGAGCTGCTCAGTGACCTCTCTCAGCCTGGGGTCAGTTGCTCTGCTCTGTGCCTGGACACCCTGTGTTGGTTTTTAATCTCCATGACCTCTTCTGGCCTCAGCACCTTTAGTGATGATGAAGCCCTGTTCTGCAACGAACAGACCAATCCAGCATGTGGCTTCTGATGCAAACTTCTTAGGAAAATTACTCAACACAGCAGACATAGGCACCCAGCCCCTGGCATACCACGTGCTCTGCCAGGGGCTAGAGGCTGAGAGAGCAAAAGCGGACTGCATCCCTTTCTTCTAGCTGATCATTATTTAGTGAGGCAGGAAGAGGAGCAGGGCAGATATAAGAAAATGAAGTTTCTTGATACTTTTAAAGGAAAGAGAGGAGGTAGAGAGATCACAGAGGGAGGGAGGGAGAGGGGAGGAAAACTTGGGAACGTGTGGGGAACAGAGAAGAAGCATCTAACCCTAGGAGACACGAGTGAGGGCCAGGGATGGCTCAGTGGTGGTTCATGAGTGTCTGAGCTGATTCTCAACCTGAGGGTAGGGGTTAGCTAGTAAAGAAGGGAGGGATGAGCCAGACCCAGTTCAGTGAGTGACTTTGGAGAAATGAGAAATCTCATGTAAAACACCCACCATAGTGCTCCCAAAATATTTGCTGTAACTTTTGCCAATTTATCTGTTAGACCAGAGGGGCCCTTGGACATGAAGAGCCCCTTGGTATATTTTTTCCTGTGGTTTAAATTAAATTAATTCCCATATATTGAATATGAACCACATGGAAAACACTGTGTCAGGAGTTCAGGGATAGTAAAACAATAAACAAAAGCATCTGTGGAAGTCACTGGTAGTTGTCTACCCAACCACCACCTGACCCCCTCTTTTTCAAATTAAAAGACTCCAATTTTTTTGAGATGGCAGAATACCCAGTCTCAGGAGATGAATCTTGATTGGTAACAGGCCAGTTGGGTCAATTGATTTTACTTTGTCAGAGATACACTTTCCCAGCCTCCTCTGCAGCAGGTGTGGTCATGTGACACAGTTCTGGTTAATGGGATTCCTGGGAAAACATAGGCTTTCTGACCTGATGGCATAAACAGGGCTTCTCAGCAGAGCCAAATTTCTAGTTCCCAAGTACTAATTCAACCACATGCAGTTCAAAAGCAAACATCAGGAGAAAAACCCATCAAATTCTAGACTTAAAACCAATATATGGCTGAGAGGCATTTTTTTAAATTGAAGTATAGTTGATTTACAATGTTGTGTTAGTGTCTGATGTACAGCAAAGTGATTCAGTTATATATATATATATATATATATATATATACACACACACACACATATACATATATATATACATACACATATATACATATATATACACACACACATATATACATATATATATACACACACATATATATACACACACATATATACATATATATACACACATATATATATACACACACATATATACATATATATACACACACACACATACATATATATATATACACACACATATATACATATATATATACACACACACATATACATATATATATACACACACATATATACATATATATATACACACACACGTATACATATATATACACACACATATATACATATATATATACACACATATATACATATATACACACACACATATACATATATATACATACACATATATACATATATATACACACACATATATACATATACATATATATACACACACATATATACATATATATATACACACACATATATACATATACGTATATATATACACACACATATATACATATATATATATACACACACATATACATACATATACACACACATATACATATATATACACACATATATGCATATATATACACACATATATACATATATATACACACATATACATATATATATACACACATATATACATATATATATACACACACACATATACATATATATATATATATATATATATATTCTTTTTCAGATTCTCTTCCGTTGTACGTTATTACAAGGTATGAATAGAGTTTTCTGTGTTATATACAGTAGGACCTTGTGGTTTATCTATTTTATGTGTAGTATCAGCTAATCCCAAACTCCTAGTTTATCCCTCCCTTACCCCCATTCCCCTTTGGTAACCATAAGTTTGTTTTCTATATCTGTGAGTCTGTTTCCATTTTGTAAATAAATTCATTTGTATCATATTTAGATTCTACGTATAAGTGATATCATATGATAGTTCTCTTTCTCCTTCTGACTTACTTTAATTAGTATGATAATTTTTAATTTGTTGTTGGACATTTAGGTTTCTTCCATGTCTTACCTACTGTAAATAGTGCTGCTATGAACATTGGGGTACATGTATCTTTTCGAGTTAGAGTTTTCTCTGGATACATGCCCAGGATTGGGATTGCTGGATCATACGGTAACTCTAGTTTTAGTTGTTTAAGGAACCTCCATACTGTTCTCCATAGTGGCTGCACCAATTTACATTCTTACCAACAGTGTAGGAGGGTTCCCTTTTCCCCACTCCCTCTCCAGCATTTATTATTTATAGACATTTTAATGATGGCCATTCTGGCAAGAGTGAGATGATACCTCATTGTAGTTTTGATTTGCATTTCTCTGATAATTAGCAATGCTGAGCGTCCTTTCCTGCATCTATTGGCCATCCGTAAGTCTTCTTTGGAGAAATGTCTATTTAGGTCTTCCGCCCATTTTTGGATTTATTTTTTTGTTGTTGTTGTTATTGAGTTGTATGAGCTGTTTGTATATTTTAGAAATTAAGACCTTGCCAGTTGCATCATTTGCAAACCTTTACTCCCAGTCCATGGGTTGTCTTTTCATTTTCTTCGTTTCCTTTGCTATGCAAAACTTATAAGTTTGATTAGGTCCTATTTGTTTATTTTTGCTTTTATTTCTATTGCCTTGGGAGACTGACCTCAGAAAACATTGCTATGATTTATGTGAGAGAATATTTTACCTATGCTCTCTTCTAGGAGTTTTATGGTGTCTTATCTTATATTTAAGTCTTTAAACCATTTTGAGCTTATTTTTGTGTATGGTGTGTGGGTGTGTTCTAACTTCATTGATTTACATGCGGCTGTCCAGCTTTTTCAACACCACTTGCTGAAGAAACCGTCTTTTCTCCATTGTATATTCTTGCCTCAAAGTTATTTTTTAAATTGAGGTATAATTGACATATAACATTTACATTATCTTCAGGTGTACAATAAATAATTCAATATTTGTATTGTGAACTGATCACCACAATAAGTCTCGTTAACATTCATCACCATACAAATATTTTTCTTGTGATAAGAGCTTTTAAGATTACTGTCTTAGCAACTTACAACTACGAAATACAGTATTATTAACTATAGTCACCATGATGTAAATCATATCCCCATGGCTTATTTAATTTATAACTGGAAGTTTGTACCTTTTGACCCCCTTCACCCATTTTGCCCACCCTCGACCTGGCACCACTGGCAATCATCAATCTGTTCTCTGTATCTATGAAACTGAACTTTATATACAGCATTATTACATTTAGCTGAGAGACTCTTGGCAAATCACTTAATTTCATTAAGCATCCATTTCTTTTTTGGCAGAACGAAATCAAAAATAGTCCAGCCACAAAAGTTGATTTTGAGGAATGGATGGGCCACTGACTGTGAAAGTACATGTGTAAATCCTAAATGTGTTTTCAAAAAGCGTCATTCTTAATAATATTATGCTGTTATTCCCTTGACTATGCAATGCAATTTTTACAATTACTATTTATTTTTTCTTCAGTTCATTGTATTTGCCCTCTACTTAGGACCACTAAACTATGATGGGATATTGTCAAACCCCAGTGTTTTCTAATATCCTTTCAAAAATAATTTGAGTATTTTTCATAATATTTATTAAGTAAAAGGTAGTTGTACATTGAAATGCTTTTTTCCATATATTTTTAAATCAATTTTGTTATTTTTATGTTATTCTGTCCTGAGATATTTAGTTATTTTTTATGTAGCGATGTCTTTAGTAGAGACAAAATTAATGAATAAAATCAAAGGTATTTTTGTATACGAAATAAAATTGGGCCTATTGAATCTTAGAAAACATGTATCTTTCTGATTCAAGGACTTTGCATCTAACCAGATAAGCCCAGTAGCTAGTGGGTTTTAGATAAAGTTTTGAGCAAAGGTGTTGTCACGGGTTGGCAAATTTTCCCACTAAAAGGGTTTAATGTGATGATCTCTAAAATATCTTCTCATTTATTTTAGTATATCCTATTTTTCTTCTCTTCTGTCACAGTTGAAGAACCAGCAAATGGATTGAGCCTGTATTAGTTCCTCAACTGAGTTGGAATAATTTGCCATTCCTAAAGCCCTTATAATTTCTTGGGTGATAGGAATGTTTCTTTGTTCTAATGAGGTGACTCTGGGTGGGCTCCTGGATAGGGGCTGGTCACCAAAAAGACCAAGCTATGATTAGAAACCTAGAATTTTTAGCTTTACCTCCCATCCTCCAGAGAGAAGAGAGGAGTTGGGAATGAAGTTAATAATTGATCATGCCTACCTGGGGAGGCCTCCATAACATCCCAACAGTATCGGGTTTGGAGAACTTACAGGTGGGTGAACACATCTACTTACCAGGATGGTGACACATCCCAACTCCATGGGGACAGAAACTCTTGTGCTTGGGGTCTTTTCAGACTTAATCCTATCTATCTCTTCAACTGGTTGTTCATCTACCTGTATTATCATATCCTTTAATAAACTGGTATATGTAACTAAGTGTTTCCAGAGTTCTGTGAGCTGTTCTAGCAAATAATCGAATCCAGTGGGGAGCTGGTTGTGGACACCTCAGATTTACAGCCACTTCAGACAGAAGTTGTGGATAATCTGGGGACCTACTACTTATGACTGACATCTGAAGGGTGGGGGGGGCGGTTTTGTGAGACTGAGCCCTTAACTGTGAGATCCGACACTATCTCCAGGTAGATAGTGTTAGAATTGAGTTAAATTATAGGACGCCCAACTGGTGTCACAGAATTCCTTGGTGTGGGAAAAAACCCCACACATCTGATGTCAGAAGGGTTATGAATGTGGTACTCATGTGAGAGTAAAGGACAGACACGCAGGAAAAGGACTGGGTTTGTTTCCTTCACATTGGGAAAATAGATTTTTATAAACACTTAGAATGGAAGGGTGATTCTTTTCCTTTATTTTATTCATTCAACAAATGTTTATTGAAGGACTAATATCTCAAAATTAACACATCTTAGAGTCAAGTAAAATGATCAACTGGAAATTTTAAGAGATGCTTGATCATTTTTCAATATCTGAGACATTTGATTCCATACTTGGCAGGAGGTATTGCCCAAGAAAATAAGTCATGTCAGTTTTCCTAATTCTCAATGTAGTGGTCTAGTTGTTATTCAGTGTACTTGTTTAGCCTTAAAATCCATGTACAACTCCTAGCAATTCAATAAAATATGTTTTTTCCTTTCCTAGTAGTGCATGATGTTATTGAAAAAAGAGAGATTAGACTTGTTTGAAGATTTTGCTCCTAAGGCTAGTTCAACCATGAATCAGCCTAGCATCTTTGATTAAGGCATTACACATTTTTTAGGCTGTAGACAGTCGTCTTTAAAAGGGAATGACAATAATACTAATAGTAAAGTAATGATAATAATAGAAATAAAAACAGTAATAATGCCTCTCTCACATAATTGTTTGAGTATTAAGATACTGGTGCTAAAATCCTTAACACAATGCCAGGCTCTGTATAAATTAGGCAAAGGCAAAGCCCAGATTTGTTGCATTATAGCTATTTCTATCTGTCTATGTAGCAAGCTAGTTATCTATCTCCCATCTTGTTCCAGAAATAATTTAAAGTGGTCTATTTAATATTATTATCTTGTTTTATGATTCATTTTCTAGTCAACCCTATTCAGACACATTATTTTCTAGAAATAATAATTATAGTGATTTCAGTATAAAACACAGTATACATGTATTGTTGGTTTCCTTCTAAGAGGCTGTCATGTACTTGTAGGTTTAATTGCTGCCACTAACATGAATTTACAAGACTGCAAACTGTAAGATGAACCCTCTATGCGTTCAGACGCATACTTCAAAGGATTTAGAATAGCAAGGAAGTCTACGTTGAAAACAACAAATCATCAGGAGTTAATATACTACCTCTACACAAAAACTTCCATCGTGTCCCTGGATATAAAAATTCTGTGTTCAAGGTAGACTTTTCATATTAAATTCTACTCAAAGTAAACCTATGGAGCAAAGATTACTGTGCCAAAAGTTATAGGGTGTTGTAAAAAAATCGACTCATAATGCTGAAAGGGATTTTACATATAATCTGGTCTCATTTCACTACCAAAGCAAGACTGCCTCTTCCAACATTCTTGGAAGGAGGTTATCTAGACCCTGTTTGACTGCTCAAAGTAACAGGGAGTTCATTACTTTACAAGAATGGTCAGTCCTTTGTGAGGCAATTTTATTACAAAGTGTTCAATTGAGAATTGGGAGGAATGCAATTGTCAGGAAGATCTGCACATTAACTGGTCTCAGTCACTCAACTGGCCATATCATCTTTGGCAAGTAATTTTTCCAACCTGGGCTACAGCTCCCTCAACTGTAAAATGAAGAGAGAGAGAGATTGCTCTGAAAAAGCTGGGGAGATGAAACAAGATAACAAAGGTAAAGTGTCAGTACAGCTTAGCAGGTATCCGTAAAGCATCACTTGCCCTCTCCTCACTACCTTCCTCTGAATTGAACTCTTGCTAGTTGGTCACACTTACAGATTGGAACCTGTCTCATAAATTAATAATCATTAGAAACAAAACAGTAAGTAGAGTTCTTCCTTCTCCTGGCAAAGACAGGTTGGAACAGAGAAACCGCTGCCCCATTTAGAGACAACAGGTGTTCTAGGTATGCTTTGGTCCCCACTCTTTTTATATTACTGGACTGCTATAGGCATTGAGCTTTGTGACCTGTACTTAGATGTGTAAAACACATTGCACCTCGCTCTGGATCACTTCTCCAAACTTCAACACAGACCTTTCACTGACCTGACAACCACTGCAGGAGCCTGCCTTTACAAAAGTGTAGTGGGTGACAACACTCAGCATCCTTGGGGTGACCAAAGCTACAGCCCCGTCGATTCTCTGATAGCTGCTGAGGACCCCCATCCTCTCCTCCCAGATCTGACCCCGTGTGAGAGCAGGTCAACACGTTTCCCAGGCTTGTTCTAAGGGAAAGCTCACAAACCCCTTGCTTTAGAAGTTGGATGACTAAGTGTTATCAATTCATACTGAAATTTACACTGGCTTCCTTCCTCTGGTCCCATCAAACACTGCAGAACATTCTGTCATTTGTTCTCAAGTGAGAGGAGGGTGCCTGTGTAGCTGGTAGTATGGGGTTTCACATGTGGGCCAAGGGGAGTCTCAGAGGGTCTGCTTATCTCAATGTGAGAGATGTCTTCCCAGTATCGTACCTTGTAAGAGGCTCAGTGGGGTCAGACACTGCTGGAGTCTAGCACCTAGTGACCTTACCAATGCCCATCCCCCAATGAGCCCTAAGGAAAATCATCATCATCATCATCATCATCATCATCATCATTTTCTTGGCTGTTTACCCTCAAAGATTTTCATACACAGTTCCTTGGAGTGACCTGCTTAAGGGAGAAGATTTCCAGGTGGATGAAGAGCTTGTGACCTTTGGTGGCAGCTCTAGCATCATAAACTGTAAAGCAGGTAACATTCTGAGACTCTGGTGGGATTCTGAGCCCTTGTATGGAATCCCTTACCTTGGGTCATACTTCCAATTCATCATCATCCTTCATTCATTTGGTAGTCATGAGCACCTATCAAGTCTCAGGCTCTTCTTAGGTATTCAGAATATATTAGTGAGCAAAATTGGTACAGGTCCCTGCCCTGGGGGAGGTTACATGCTAGAGAAGAGAGAGAACATAAAGAATAATACCAGAAAAAGTACATGCAAGAATTCAAATGTGGGAAGAACTAATGAAAACAGAAATAGGTGTGCTGGCCCGGGAGGTTCTGGGTGTGGGTGTGGATGGGCGTGAATGAAGTCAGCCAAGGAAGATTGAGAGGAGCAGTCAGGTGTTGAGAGTTCAATGTTTAGGGCTTGGGCAATGATCATGGAGTTCCTGACTTTTCAGTCTTGGCTCTAGTGATATGCCCATAGACAAACTGCTTAACATCTCTAAGTTTCCTCATCTATGAAATGAGAGAAAATAACAGTGCTTCCTCATAAGATAATCATAGTGCTTCTCATAGAGTCTCAGGGACAGCTAACTAAGAGTGGTACCTGGTGTGCACTAAGTGTTCATTCAATGTGTTCGCTTATTAGTATCAGCATCCCTGTGTTGCAGTGAGGAGACTTAGAGCCAGAGAAGAGGCACAACTTCCCCCAAAGGGCAGACGTGGCAGGACCCAAGCTGCAGGTACAAACTTCAGAGACATAAACATAAGACATGATAGCCAAATGTGCATGTGGTTTGTGTCTTTGGGCCACTGTTTGGAGGATCTCTTCTTCCCGGCTCACCCCTGCTCCAGGGCATTTATGAGAAGACACCTCGACAGCATGTCTGGGGTCAGCTCTCTCAGGTACCTGGTGGAATCTGGAGGGATAATATTGGATCAGTCGGTCTGGTCATTTATAGCTCTTGTGTGAGGCATAGTAAGCCTTTCTGCCAAAGCCCTGGCCTTGGTGAGGGGAGAGGAAGCTGATTGCAGATAAGCATCTTTGTGACCTTATAAATAGTTGAAGACTCATGAATTCACCCACCTGCATTCTCTTCCTTAGAACACATGGTCCCAGGGCACTGAGTTCCCAGAGGCCCCCGTTCAACCCTTTTTTCTTGTCTGCCACTCCTCCTTTCTTAGAAGGGCATGCATCAGACAAAAGGCAACAGGCAACAGTGAGAGAGGAGAGGAGAAAGAGGGAAGGGAATGTCTCTGTTCAGGTTACTCCCTACATCATTAGTTGAGACTTGGGGGAGAGTGAATTCAAAGTCAGGACAGTACAGTACTGACCTGGGATTTCTTCTCACCCCTTTGAGTATGACCATCACTCTTCCCTTTGTATACCTCTGACATTAGCATTATCGGCATTCTAGGATCTCATGTACATCAGAAAAGATGGTTCATAGTTCACTCATCCCTACTCCACTCATTCATTCATCTACTTTATTGAGTATCTCCCATGCTCTGGGCTCTGTGATAAGCCTGGAAGAAGCAGAGGAGAAGGCAACAGGGAAGAATGGCAGCAAGCACAGGATGCCATGGAACCACAGAAAGGGGCAATAAGTTTTGTCCATAAGGGAAGGCTGGTCAGAGAAGGACATATAAAGGAGGTGAAGCATGAGCTGACACTTAATGCATGTGGAAGAATTAACCAAAGAGAGAAAATGAGGAAGAGAGAAGCATGTGTAAAGACTGAAATGAGCAGAACTGTAGCACATATGTGAGAGCTGGAATGGAGTGAGTGAAAGAGGGATAGGAATGCTGCCCCAGTGTCAGGGACTAGATGATGAGGGACTTTGGAGAAACAGAAAGCAGTTTGGGTTCCATTGTGAAGCCCACATGAGCCGTTGAGGGGGTTTAAGGAGAAAAGGGAGGAGACAGGTATTGCATTTTTCAGAGATTACTCCAGCTACACGTGGATAATGGAGCAGAGGGGAGCAAGAACAGAGGAAGAGAAATTATGTAAAATACTTCTGCAAAGCTCAAGAAGAAATATGATGGTGACCTGAACCAAAGCAATGGCAGTTTGGATGGAAATGAAGGGTTTGATGCCAGGGAAATGTGTGGTGGTCTCCACAGGAATTAGCTAGTTGTATCAGTCAGCTGTGCCAGAGTAACAAAAAATCCTAAAGCCACAGTGGTTCACAGCAACAAAAGTTTATTTGTAGCTCATATTTATGTTCATATCAGGAATCACATAAATTCTGTGACTCTGAAGCACCCCCTCTTCATCTGAGACATACTGATCTTGTGGATGAGGGAAAAGAATGAGAGCAGAGCCATACGAGGATTCCAAACACTTCCCTTCAGAACCTCACATATCACTCCCACTCACATTTTCTTGGCCACAAGAAGCTATGTGACTGAGACTGGCATCATTGTGGCAGAAAGGATTATATTTCCACAAGGGCTGCTCTTTTAGGAGGGACAGAAAATGTTTTCACAATTATGTAGTCTTTCACCATCTGTCCCATTGGTCACAAGTATTCACGCTCCTTTTTCAGTCCTGCATAATGGACTCATCCCTTCTCCAAAAGTCTTAGCCAAATCTCTGTGTTAGGGATCAAAATCCAGGGTATCATATTTGTCAATAAGTGAAGTCTGAGGATGACTCTTACTGAATAAAAATATGAGTTAGTTGTAAACCCACCACCATGGCCAATACAAGTGTGTTAGAAGGAGAGGGTCAGGGAAA
>NW_006798529.1:1373681-1380727 GCF_000442215.2 Lipotes vexillifer | reverse complement strand
GGAAAGAGCAATAATACCCCTGTTAAAGAAGGGAAGAATAAGACGCACCCATTACATTAGTCCTTATCAATTCTGAAATTCCACTGGCCAGATATGAAGAGGATTCTCAGATTCTCTACTTTAGGGATGGGGAATGTCTTTGATTAAGTCCAGGTTCTCCTCCCTGGGTGGACCTTCCAATTCATCATTCTCCAGGGCTTTGGTGGGAGAGGCATAGATTTGGAGCTGGTGTCAGAGGTGTGGAACAAAGAGTTCAATTTTTTGTAGTGTTTAGATCTAGAATGCTCATTTAGATAATGTATATGGGTGCTGGGTGTGTGTTCAGAAGTATAATTAAAACAGCAAGTTCAAGCTTATTTGCAAGGTTGGAGCTAACAAACTCTAATGTCCTTCTCTCCTACCTTAAATTGAATTTTTCATGATTCCAGATTTTCCTTTGGACATTGACATGACCCTTGAGATTCTGCTCAGGCACTGTACATGGTGCTTATGGAGACTATGGGTGTTGGAAATGTGACCCTAGATTGAGAAGAGAGAGAACTTCAAGACTTTGGGCAGGTTTCTACTCTCTGTGAGCTTCTACCTTTTTATTCTTTGCAGTAAAGCCCCATCTCACTTCTTTCAGATGATACTTCTCACTACCAGGTTTCAACACCTAAGAGAATAGGTGTTCTCATGATTCCCATCATCTTCTCTGGGTATCTGTGAACAGCAGTGATGCAACACTGATTCAGTCACCTCGTTAGGGGCTGGGTGGGAAGTTGAGTCAGAACTTTTAACAGTGAAGAACACCCACTGTTTCATCCCTTTTCAAGTGTAAAATTATATATTTGGGGGTCACTCAAGGCTCACGCTGTCCCTATTTAAAGTTTTAACTTGTTACTTTCATCTTCTTTTATCAAAGAGAAGAGAACATTTTATGACTTTATTATGGCAGACTTGATTCCACGTGCTTTGCCATACATCGCAGCACACTTGCAATTAGGCAGGGCCATGAGGTTACTTCTGGACAGGGGTTGTGCATAGCATTGACATTTGAGACTTCTGGAAAAAAATGTAGAAGACTCCAGCAATCTCTGTCCTTGCCATGCAAATGAGAAGGTGCTGTGTTCAGGTAAAGCACTTACAAGATGGTGGAATCTGTGTAAGTATAGATCTATGGATGAGATCCCATACTGAGCTACATGGGACATGGAGCTTGATCAAACCATAAGCTGTCATTTTGTTATGCCATCAAGATTTGGGAGTGTTTGTTACTGCAGACTATCCTAGATTTTACTGACTGATGCATTGAGAATCAAGAGCTCTTCTTTGGCCCATGAAGGAGAATCTGACCACTGATCTTTCAAAACAACACTTTAAAGATCATTTTGGTCTAAAAATCCTCCAATGGCAATAAAAGGAAGTAACTCTCTGGGAAGGGAATCTACCAGTCACAATTATATAGCACTTAGGAGAAGGAACAGAAGCACATAATTTGGTACTTAGACTCCTGTCCCACAATGCAATTAAAATGAGTGCATTTTTTTGGTATCTAATAGAGCCAGTCACATGCTTGATATCACATTCAATATTCAAAATTATGCAAATAGTTTCAACATCAGCTACTCTGTCCCAATTAAAATTAAACTATTTGTACTACATGCATATTTATACAATCATCCCCTCTGACTAGATGTAGTCATGTGCACAGGCATCGGAGCTAAATCATGTATTGTCTGAACAAAACAGACACAAGAGAAGGATGGATTGGTTTGGGGAGCTGGGGATAGCGTCTCCATTAGGCAGACAGTTCATTTAGAGTTTAAAAAATGGATTTTCAGCAGCTGATACATGGCAGATTTAATAACCTGACATTTTCCCTCTTTCTTCCTAGATAGTCCACTCAACTTTGACTGGACCTGTTGCAGGATGATACGATTACCATTGTGTGCACCCTCTGGCATTATTTTAAAACAGCGAATCCCTAATCCCTGCTTAATTTTATGAACTGTCAAAACGATTCTAAATCTCTCCTCTGTTTGCATTTTCACGTTGGGACAGGAGTCCAGAGGTACAGATTGGGTGTACAACAGTGGACTTCAGGCAATTTTCAGCTCTTAATGCCTGTAGTGTAAGAGGCTGAATTTGTAATAATCACCAGATTATCTCTAAAGATCACTCTGTTATACCTGCAAAATGGTTCTGCAGGAAAATGCAAAAGATATGGGGGAAAGTAATTGATGAGAGGCAGGAGATGATTGCTCTTCCTAATTCCTGATGCGAAAAAAAAAAAAAAAAAAAAAAAAAAAAAAAAAAAAAAAAAAAAAAAAAAAAAAAAAAAAAAACGCACCAAGACAAATGTTGGTAATTTCTGTTAAATGCTGTTTGGAATTTGCATGACAGAAACCTGCTTGAGAGTCATGGATGACCTCCTTCCATGGCAGGCAGCTCACCACGCTGGGGCAGAAGGGCTGGGAGATAATGCTCAAAATAGGTCCAGAAGGGGAGGCAGGGCCCTAGCCCAACAAAAAGATAGAGGGAGAGTCCCCTTAAGAATATGCGGAGTCAGAAAGTGCAGGAGTGTCCCTGGCGCATCACCTGGCACCTAGTAGGGGCTCCAAGCATGTCTATCTTTTCTTTTCCTCTCCCTGCTGGGGACAAGCAGCCTGGGGTTGCAAGAGGAAGGCCAGGGTTGGACCACAGTGTGTGTGACTTTGGGCAAATGGCACTCTGTCCCTCTCCAGGCTTCTGTCTCTGCACCTGACAGTTGAGGATGGAAGGCACTGCACTGGTACTGGCAACAAATGCCATCAACACTAATGCATAGAACAGAGGGGAACTGAGATCCTTCTCTTTGCTGGGAACTGGATTCGAAACTTTCCATCCATGCTTCTTTTCATCCTCATTATTCTGCGCAGGTATCAGAAGGTGAGGGTGTAGGACTGCCCTTGCTTCCCTGCCCCCAGTCTCTAATCTCAGGGAAAGGAGAAAAGATTGGGTCCATTGGCAAGAAAAAGCCTACATGTCTGGGAAGATCCCATCTTCCCTCTCCCCCGTCAACAAAGAAAATCTGTGGGGTTTTTCTAGGGGCTTAGGAATCACATAGCCAAAGGACCATGGTGAAACTATCCCTCACCTCCAAGTTCAAAGAATGGAAGTCCTAGGTAATAAAATATTCTGGAAAATTGAGGGAGGCTTACTTAGTAATCTTGCTTCCCCTTCTAGTTCACTAAAAGGGACCAGAATGTAAACCTTCTTCTACCTTTAATTTTGAGGACACTGGATGTGGAATTTGGAAGTCAATTACTGTTTTTCAGGTTTGATGGAAGGAAAGTTCGAGTTGTGTATGTTCATAGTTCAGTGTGTTCCCTTGTAAACGATGACAACAGATGCCATACCAGGGTGTCTTCCTGTACTGCCTTAACTTTTCCTCAAAGAAAAAGCCAGTCCATTTCCAGTTCTGGTGAGCTAAATGGGCTGAATGCAGTCCCCCTTCTCACGATGGCTGAGGGTGGTCACTGGACAGAAGGCAGGCAGGGTGGCTGGTTTTGCAAGTCAGAGGTCTCAGGATGTGAGTCTCAGTACATCAGGATGTTTGGCAGGTGGTGGCTGTTGTTTTATTTGAAATCTGTGAAATATAAATATGCTTTAAATTTATTTATTTATTTATTTTTAAATGTTTATTGAAATGTAGTTGATTTACAATATTGCGTTAGTGTCTGGTGCACAGCAAAATGATCCAGATATATATTTTTATATATATATATATATATATATATATATATATATATATGCAAGTCAGAGGTCTCAGGATGTGAGTCTCAGTACATCAGGATGTTTGGCAGGTGGTGGCTGTTGTTTTATTTGAAATCTGTGAAATATAAATATGCTTTAAATTTATTTATTTATTTATTTTTAAATGTTTATTGAAATGTAGTTGATTTACAATATTGCGTTAGTGTCTGGTGCACAGCAAAATGATACAGATATATATTTTTATATATATATATATATATATATATATATATATATATATATATAATTTTTAGAATCTTTTCCTTTAGAGGTTATTACAAGATATTGAGTATAGGTCCCTGTGCTATACAGTAGAACCTTGTTAGTTATCTATTTTATATATAGTGATTTGTATCTGCTAATCCCAAACTCCTAAGTTATCTCTCCCCTACCTTTCCCCTTTGGTAACCGTAAGTTTATTTTCTATGTCTGTGAGTCTGTTTCTGTTTTATACATAAGTTCATTTGTGTCATTTTAGATTCCATGTATAAGGATATCATATGGTATATGTCTTTCTCTGTCTGACTTACCTCACATAGTATGATAATCTCTAGGTCCATCCATGTTGTTGCATATGGCATTATTTCTTTTTTATGAGCAAGTACTATTCCATTGTATATAAGTACCACATCTTTGTCCATTCATCTGTTGATGGACATGTAGGTTGCTTCCACGTTTTGACTATTGTGAATAGGGCTTCTATGAACATTGAGGTGCATGAATCTTTCCAAATTAAAATTTCCCCTGGACATATGCCCAGGAGTGGGATTGCTAGATCCTATGGTAACTATTTTTAGTTTTAAGGAACCTCCATACTGTCTTCCATAGTGGCGGAACCAATTTACATCTTGGGGTCAGTTTATCAGAGTCTCCTAAGTAGGGACTTTGATATGAAGTCTTCCTAAGGATTAGCTAAAATTGACCTCACACAATCAGAAGGTGGGAGTTTTCTGAGAAAACTGGTAGACTGAACTTTCTTATGCCTTATTTTTTTAGAATGCTCTGCATTGATAAATTACTAAGCTAATTCTCTTCTTATGATGAACTTCCTAGAAGCAAAAGATTTACATCTCTTACACATGAAATACCACTTTAAATGCTAGACAAAACCTAATGATAATTCCTGACAGTTGCTTTAAAATATTGTAGTTTATAAAGTGCTTTTCATACACTGTACATCCTACCAGCAGTGCAGCTTAATATTGTTTTATTGACTCATAACATATTTTAAATAACATTAATGATATTTAATATTTAATAATAATAACAACACATATTCAAATCACAAATGATGAGGGAACGGCTATAAAACCCATGTTGTGTAGGTTCTTTAGATAATCTTGCTCCGTTTTTCACAGCAATACCGAAAGGTTGGTTTTATTCATCACATAATAGATTAAGAAAATGAAGTTTAGAGAGATGAAGCAGTTAGTTGCTCCACCCAGGTCACACACCTAATAAATGACAAAAGCAGAACAAAAAATCAGGTCCTCAGATGCCAGTTGAAATAATATTTATAATGTATCATATTAGCCAGGTTTAAAAAGATATGTGTCATTTGCAAATTGCATAACCCTCTCTTATATGTTTCACCACTTGCAGAAATTTCCAATGGCTTTCCAGAGTAAATTGCCACTTGGAGGTCCAAATGCTTATTTGATACAACAGAGGTGTCTACCTTTTATGAAATCCAGAAAGGAAATGTTAAAAGCAAAACAATTTGGAAAACGAGGTGAGCGGGAGTTCTCACTAGAGAAAGCAAAATCCTTTCATTCCAGAGAAGGCATTTTGTAAATCATCACGTGGGAGATACGTGTGCAAATTTTGTATGGCAGGGGCCCTGTGTGAACATATGGGTCCATTAATCATGAAATATTGATTGTGGATTGAAACTATGAAACAGGTTCCACGACACATGGGTTTGTTTTGTTGGTCTGAAGTATAAGGAGAATAACACAAAGCCATGTTAACATTCACTGCTTACTCTCCTTTTGTTAGCAGGTTAGTCCTCACCCAATTCACATATCCTCAGGTTTATGAATTATTAATCAAAAGAGCTAAAAAGTCAATCCAATCTGGTTAGATACTGTAGTTCTTATGGCTTCCAAACTTTTAAATAATGAATGGTTTCATCACTTCCCCAGTGGATGTCAAGCAAGTAGAATGTCTGGAATCAAAATCCCACTGGGTCACAAAAGCAACAGAGTAAAAAAAAAGTAGTAATTTTTAATAATAGCAACTCCAGTGTATTGTACCATCACTGCCACTCTCTGAAAAGATCATTTCAGAATGGGAAGGAGAGGCGTCTTGACAAAAGGGCTTTATGGGATCAAATATTGCCAGAAAAAGTGATACAATATAAGGGAGTTGGTAAAGGATGTGAATACCTCCACACACATATATTATATTGTAAAAAATGCTTTAGCTGTTCCTAATTTTTCAAAAGAAAGTTGTACCTTTAATTGTTCCTTATATTGGGGGAATTCTCTGATGAACATCTGTTCACAAATGGGAACCTGCAGAACATAGCAAAGAATAAAGGGGAGGAGTAAATGGTGTACTTAGATTAGCTGGATTATCATGAAAAATTAGGACTCCATGCTGCTAGGGCAGTCTTTAGTGGGTAATAACAAAAAGAAAAGACCAACTCAGAAATAACTGCTTGTATCTGAGAGGGAATGTGATAGAGAAATGCAGACTTAAAGTAAATATGTGAGAGAAGGAGAAATAATACTGCCAAGTACCACTGTGTGACAAAGGGTTGATTGGTGAAGAAATGCTATAACTATATCAAAACAGATGTTTCTGGAACTCTCTGCTGTTTCCGCTAAGTCTGTTGAGCCACTTTTGCTTCTAGGTGGGAACACTATCAAAAGGGAGAACTAGAGACTTGGTCAGTCCCTAAGGTTTAGTGTTGGGTTCATCCTGTCTGTTCTCCTGTGGGCTAAACATTTCCATTCACTCTGAAAATGCCCATTCACTCTGACATCCGCCTTCATACTGCAAGTTCCGAGTCCTTCCAGAAGTTTTGAGTCACAAGTGTTAGTAACCATTGGCTACATTTAGGGTGATATTACACGTATTTGACTAAGTGATTGGGTTCTCCTTGGGGAAGATGTCTGTACAATTAACTCTGGGAAAAGGTGTGCCTTTATTATTAACTAAGTTTTTGCCCTGAATCCCATTGGGTAGCTTTTTTGGTAAAATGTTCTCCAATATGCATAGATTAATAACTAGCCCAAAGGCCTGTTATTTCTTCTTTTTCCCTA
>NW_006798529.1:1371955-1373661 GCF_000442215.2 Lipotes vexillifer | reverse complement strand
TCCCTACACTAAGATTCCAATATAAAACACAAGTCGCCCAGTTGCATTTGAATTTCAGTTTAGCAACATATTTTTAAGTATAAGTGTCTCTCAAACATTGTACAAAACATGCTAAGAAAGATATTCCTCAGTTTCCTGAAATTCTAATTTAACTTGGTGTCCTATGTTTTTATTTGCAACACTACCCTAAAGCCAAGCTCAAATCTCAAGATATCATCATCTTCTAAACTTGTTTCAAATAGACAATATATTAAAGAAAGGGCCTTATACAAATAATTCAGGTTTAAATGATATGCTCTCATTGCCTTCCCTTTCTCCTTTCCTGTCTCTCTCCCTCTTTTCCTTCTTTCCAGTTTTAATGAGTAGATGTGCTGGGATCTGTCCTACACCAGCTGCTCCAGGGTGAAAAACTGAAATAGACCCTGCCCCTCTCCTGGGAAAGCTCTCAGTCTTCTGGAAGAGAAAGGCATGTCATAAAGAAATACTTTAAGATAAGTCATATCTAACTCTTCATCCAGCCATCTTTCCATCATCCATCCATGCATCCATCGATCCATTCATTCACGTATTCATCCATCCATCCACCCATGTGTCCATCCACCCATCCATCCATCTATCCATTCATCCATCCATCCAACCATCATGCATCTGACCATCCATCCATCCACCCTCCATCTTAAGCTGATCCATGGAAAAAGAACTGATTGTTTCTGCTTCCAGAAGAAATCTTGCTACACCCTTGTGATGCATTTTTAAAACAGATATCCCATTTTATGGATGGTAAAGCTGAGTCTAGAGCAGTTACTCAGCCCTGCAGAACTGATAAGAAGCTGGTTCAGGATATAAATCCCAATTTCAGTCTTAAAATACACCCCATTTTGATACAAGAGACAGAGCTAAACATTCCCCCCCCCAGCTTCTCTCGTTTTGCTGTTTTTTTTTTTTTTTCTTTCTCACAGAAGCTCTCTCCCCTCATGTGCCAACGCTCACACATTTCTCTCTCGTGACATCTGTGGCATTGGGCCCTGTGACTCCTGTCACCTGCTCGGAGCCAGGCTGCCTCCTTCCCCTCCCCCGCCTTCCTCGCCCTGGCTCTCCGACCGCAGGGGCTGAGAGTCTGGCCTCTGAACACCACTTTCTCGGTGGGGCACTTCCTCCTGAGGGCTGCTCTGGCAAGTTGTTTATCTCTCACAGGGATAGTGACAGAGATCGTATCGGTGGAACTCATCTGTCTGGGCACAGATGTCTGCCTCCGTGGCAGATGCCTCATCTCCCTGCTGTGCCTCACCTTCCAGAAGCCTTCTTCCTCCCCCGGAGCCCCTCCTCCCCTGTTGCAGATTAGCTGAAACACAGCCAGGCAGAGCGAGGGGCCGCACCGCTCCGCCCGGGAGCGTTTAAGCTGTTGGGGAAGATGGCCCTTGCGGGTCCTCCCGCCCCAGTTTAGACACAGCTTACCGCTGGGCCACGGATTACAGAGGAACCGGAGGGGAGGTCACGGGAACCCCTGACGGTAGTCAGGAGGGCAGCTCACAGAAGGGTGTCAAGGAAAAGAGGAACGCTACTCAGGGCTCATTTATTTATTTATTTACTATTTATTTATTTTAAATTTTATTTTATTGAAGCAGAGTTGATTTACAATGTTGTGTTCGTTTCTGCTGTACAGCAAAGTGATTCAGTTATACATGTATATATATATATATATATAT
>NW_006798529.1:1351395-1371945 GCF_000442215.2 Lipotes vexillifer | reverse complement strand
ATATATATATATACTTTCTTTTTCCTATTCACTTCCATTATGGTTTATCACGGGATATTGAATATAGTTCCCTGTGCTCTACAGTAGGACCTGTTGTTTACCCCTTCTCTGTATAACACTTTGCATCTGTTAATCCTGAACTCCCAGTCCATGCCTCCCTGCCCACCCCCACCCCAGCCCCTCGGCAATCACAGGTCTGTTCTCTATGTCACAACGACTAATTTAAAATGCCTGGCACAAGTGGCCACTGTGCAGAGCCTTCAGACAGGGGCTGCCCAATAGAACTTTCTGCTGTCGTGGAAATCTTCCACACTGGTGCTACCCAATAGAGTAGCCATCCACCATGTGTGGATATCGGGTACTAGAAATGCAGTCAGTGTGACCAAGAAATGACATTTTTAACTGTATTTTAATTAATTAACAAAGAAGTAACCACATGCTGCTAGTAGCTACCAAATTAGTTAGAGAATGTGCTGCAGGGTGCCCACATGGAAGGTACACCCCTGTGGGTCTGCTTGCATCTCCTTTCTGACCCCCTGCTAACGCTAAGAGCAGTTTTGAGTCTGTTTGCTCTTAATGCATTACTTAGTTTCCCCATCTGCAAACTACAGTTAATAATCTTCAGCTTACCTTCTTCAAAATGTGTTGGGAGAATCCAATGAAAGAACTGATAGTAACAACAGTAATCAATAAAATAATTGAGAATAATGGTAAGCAGCCTTAAAATAAGCATCACTACTTTGTTAGGATTCTGCAGTGTGTTCTATGTGCACTTCTCTTCCCTGGAACTCCCCTGATGACTGTTTAAGACATTTGTACACTTGCAAGTCTCCAAAAAAATGCAGGACTCATGGCCACAGCTGGCATTTCATGCTTATCCCCATTTTTGGACCACCTCTGGGGAGAGGTACTGGCAAGGTAATGTGGATGAGAAGCACTTTTTTTGGTATCTGAACAACCTGCCTTTCAATTTCATGGAATCAAATGACATAGAGTCAGACGGACAAGATCCTTCACCTCCTGGAGAGCTTGCTTCCTTTTTGTGAAACAGAATCATGAATGCTCATGGCATCAGGCTGCCAGTAGCAATGATAGGACGGTCTGTGTTTGAAGTGCCAAACACAGGGCCCAGGGCACCCAGGAAGTGTCATTCCCTGCCCTTCCCCGGAAGGGGAACAATGGAAAACAACCGTTGATTTTTGATGAAACATTTAGCATGAATGGTAGCCTTTGAATACCTGACTAAGGGCTACAGGGAACGTTACAAAGGGAAGTTCTGTGGGTCTGACTGCAGTTCTTATTGAGTGCAGTGAAGACTTCAGCTGCTTCCAAACCTCTGTCAGATGCCTTGACATTTCTAGACTAAAGTCACTCATCTCCAGTGGGTTGATTTACATGCAGCAAAGTTTCTGGCTTTTAAGGAAAGAGGCTTTGAAATCGTATTATAAAGACCTCAGAAGGTTTCCTAGACATCAAACAACACTTAAAATAATATTTTGATGATTTAACTGTAAATAAATCAGGAAGATGGGGATTAAATTTCTATCAAAATGCATGTGACTTTTAAAATCAGGGAATGGGGACTTGGCACAATGGACTTGGGGATTTTATTGAATACAGAGCACTTGAGAAAATCTTTGTGGCATGGGACAGGGCTCAGATGGAGTGGGGCGCACCCTGCCCTGTTTCTTTTATAGACGCCAAAGGACATTTTAGCCAGGAAAGGAGTTTTAAGCTTTCACAAGATCTTATCTGAAGTGGCCCTGGTGCCCTGTCCAGTGGGCAAGCCCCCGAGCACTAGAAGCCCTGGACATCTCTAGAGGGGGAAAAGGGAGTCCAATGTCCATCTCGATGGCAGAGCCAAGAAAGGGAGATTTTGCTGGCAATTTGGTTCCCTCAAGCCCATACAGAGGATCAGGAGTTCTGGCCATGGGTACCATCAGCAGACAGAGCGACCAAGTTTATCCTCAGGCTGCTGCACAGAGCAGGTGTGCTGGCTAAGACACCAGGTGGGTCAGGAGATGACCAGTGAATCATTTCTCACAGCCACACAGACACAGACACACACTCAGACACAGACACCCAGACACACCCTCAGATACACACAACCAGAGGCGGAAGTGGCTATGGGAGAATGTCTCACTGCGTTGCTAGAGCTGACCTGCTGCCTTGTTTCCCTCTGACCCCAGGCCCTTTGCTCCTATTCTCTAAATGAAGTCAAGCGGGCACGATGCAGTGGGGATGAGAGGCTTCTCTTCTCCCTCCTCCCCCCTCCCTGCCCTCCTTTTCCTTCTCCCCCTCTCTTTCTCTCTCTCTGTCTCTTGCTTCCCCTCTCTCCCTCTCTTTTTCTCTGTTTCTCCTCTTTCTCTCTCTCTCTTTCCCGTCATTGCTTCTTAGTGAGTTCCTCTCCAGCACACACCCGGAATTTACAGCGCGTCCTGCTCAAATCTATCCCAATGTCCTCTCACACTCCGGGAGAGCCAAGGTTTCTGCTTGTTCTCTCCCCCACCACGTGACTCTGGCAGCCCCTCTGGCAGCTGATAACTGTGTTCGATGGGAAACCTTGGGGTAGAAGAGGAGCTCAGCAGCGGAGCTGAACCATCGGGCTTTCTCAGGGAGATGAAACTTTGAGCCGACCAGCCTGGAGACCAAGCTGCTGGACATGGTTTCAGGGGAAGGAGTAGGACAAGACAGAGCAGCTAACTACAGGCTTTTGGATACCAGAACGGCCCCCCTGAGGCCTTGCGTAGTCTGGCCACATGTCACTGGGTTGGTTGAAAGAACACAAATGGGGAAGACCTACAAGCTGGGGTGAGGTCCTGGCTCCTGCGTTTCATGTCAATAACAGTGATCCTCCCAGGATCTCTGCATCTTTATTTCCTAAAGGGGAATTATGGAAAACTTGCCCACAGGATTCATCGGCTGGGCAAATAACACTGTCTGAAGGGAAACACGGCATGTCACCAGCTGTCATTACCGTGAAGTGTGGTGTTGGGAAAGTGTCCACAGCTGAATGGGGCTACTCTCAGCTGCCCCATGGCTGTAGTCCTTGGTGCGGGCACTGCCCGGTCCCAGCAGGCTGACTGGTAGGGTTGGGGTTTGGTCCAGCCCTCAGTGCCTTGAAAGGTCAGGAGGAAGCTGAGGGGACTTGCAGGTGGGGTGGGGGGATTCGACTGCCAGAGCCCCCTGAAGACAGCCTAGAAATCCCTGCGTCCTTATTACGTACAAGGGGCAGTGACCACAATGCTGACAGTGACAATGATGGAATCACAGTAGTGGCTGTGGCTTAGTCAGTGCTCATGAAGTGTGCTGTCCGACTGCTTCCTGCCTCATTTTATTCTCCAGAGAATCCTGTACCCTAGGCATCATCATCCCCATTTCACAGATGAGGAAACTGAGTCTCTGTGGGGCTTACTGACTCACAGAAGGACACACCGATAGGATGCGGCTGAGCTGGGATACGAAGAAACAAAGTCCTTACCGTAATCAAGGAAGTTGCTTGCTGTGAGGTTCAGGAGCGATAAAATATATCTGGATGATTACCACCTCTAAAGATCTGTTCAGAGATGTTTTTGCTAAGGTTATGATTATTTATAATTAGCATTAACACTAAAATATAGTAATAGTAATAATTCTATTACTACTTAGTGGTGATACGAATTATAACTACTATAATTATGACAATAGTGCACTGCAGCTAGTCCACTCTGTCTTAGCCAAGTTTCCTAACTGAGGTCTGCTAAGGTGTGGGACTAGGTGTGTTGACAGAGCACTGATTTATCTTCAGATTTTTGCTCCCACGAATCAGAATGCTGAATCTTAAAACATGTTATTTTCAGATGTGTCTGTATCTTGCTTGTCAAACAGATATCACCTAGTTACTCTGCTTGTCCTGGTCTCCTCTCCAAGGATAGCATATCCTTCAAGGGTCAGTCCCACCCCTGCCTTCTCTTAAAAGCCATCCCAAGCGCAGGGTCTCTTCTCTCTCCCTGGATGTATGTGGTGTTTCATCACTGGCTGTTCTCACTGCCTTCTGTCACTACTGTCCCCCCAGCTGTATTGAAGTCCCCAGGAAATGTTGGAAGGAGAGACAGAGCTTTGGCTCGAAACCAATTCTTGGCTCTGCTGTGTCCTAGCTAAGTGACATTGGCCAAGCTAGTAAAGCCTTCTGCCCTTGGCTTTCTCATCTTCCCCATGGGCTTCAGTATCTCCACCATGGAAACTGATGGCGCCAGCCCAGGTCCTGGCTCTAACAGGGGAAGGGAGCTCCCCCTCCAAGGCACAGATGCTGCTCACGGGAGCACAAGGAAGATGCTGTGTCAAACATCCAGCCTGGAGCAGACTGGAATGGGGTGGACACGGATAGGCTGATGTGGCTCCAGCTCTCGGCTCTCCGTGCACAGAGGGGCAGACACAGGGCAAAGCTAAGAATATTCTAGAACATTGATTTTCTCATTTCCACAGAGAATAATACCTGCCTCTCAGGATAATAGTGAGCATTAAATGAGCTACTACTGCATCCCAAGGTCTGGTACTTTTGGAAAACAGAAGTTGATTTTAGAAGTGCTTATCCTCTCTTGTTTTTCCCAGAACTAATTTTCAATAATAGTTATGAAGAAGAAGCTAGGGGGAAAAGATGGGCGCATTGGTCCTCACTGTGATGGAGCACTTCCCAGTTTCTGGAACCCTTAAACAAATGTAATCTCATATAACATTTGCAACAATCTCAGTGAGAAGGTATTACACCCATTTTACAGATCTAGAAACTGAGGTCTGGTTGGCTTTCATGACTTGTCAAGCCTGCCCAGGTGGGTCCGTGGACTGTCCAGCAGCATTGTTGCTCACAGATGCCTCACCTCGTGCGAGAGGTCCAGTCAGGGGTTCTGTGGATTAAGAGCCAAGGCCGCAGACATTGAAGACGTGCCGTGCCCACTCCAGGCTGTGCTTAGGTGATTGGGTGCAGGGTCGGAGGGGAGAGGGGGGCTGACCGATGATCCCCTTCTTTTTCAGTTGGCCTTGTAAAGATGAAAAAAATCCAATAACCTTTCCCTCTATGTCTATACGAATGATTGTCTTTCTCTCTCCAATTTTTCCTTCACTTCTTGGCTGAAGTTTCAGAAGCTGTGATCACAATAGGGAAGAGGAAAATTTGTAAGTTAACTTTCTGCATCTGAGTGGCCGAGGCAGGAAAGGTAAAGGACGAAGATTCCAAACCCCCCTGCCATGTTCCACTCCCTGCCCCTGCCCGCACCCTTCCCCTTCCATCTTATTTTTGTGTCTTTGCTTATGCTGTTCCTCTGACTTCGTGGTCTCCCTCCTTACTCATCAGCTGGTCTACACCTCTTTGCCCTTCAAGCATCCTCTCTAACTTCACCTTCCCTGGATCCACCAGCTGCTCCACACCCACATCTCCCCACTCCCAGCCTCCTAAATGAGGCTCTGTTGATTTAATGAACTTGAGCTTCTGACCTCTTTCCACAGGTCTCCAAGGATCTCCAAAAGGTTGGCCAGGGTCCCCTCGGTGGTTCAGGCTCAGCAGTTTGGTTCGTGGTTTTGTCTGGCTCTAATGCTCTGTCCCAGACTCTACTAGTATTGGCCAGAGTTGGCCGCAGCTTCCGTCTCTGCTATTCACCCCTCAGCGTGCAGGCATTTCGTCCATTCATGCCCTCTGACCTCTGACCCTTGGCTTTGCACCTCAGCTCCCTCTACCAAACCCAGGCAATAATTGATGTTTTGGCGTACAAGGCATGCTTCTCCAGCTTTAAAGCTCAGCGTGTTGGGCTTCCCTGGTGGCGCAGTGGTTGAGAGTCCGCCTGCCTATGCAGGGGACGCGGGTTCGTACCCCAGTCCGGGAAGATCCCACATGCTGCGGAGCAGCTGGGCCTGTGAGCCATGGCTGCTGTGCCTGTGCGTCCGGAGCCTGTGCTCTGAACAAGAAAAGCTCAGAGTGTTTGAACTGGACTAGTCTCCTCATCCCACAGGCTTGCAGCAAGAGGGACAGTGCTCTCACTTTCTACCCTGGCACCTTTGAGCCCCCAAAGTCAGGGTCAGCCCCTCTTTTCTGTGGTGTGTGATCTGGACTTCCAAACTTGATCCCAGTAATCAGTCACCTACCCATACTCCTGGCCCTGCTCCTCTGCACGTGATCAACTTCCTACTGGACCACAGCGTTTTCTCATTTGGAAAATGATGTGGTTGAACCTCATGCTTGTAAGGGCCCCTCCTGCTTCTATTACATCTTTTTTAATGACTGAATATTTGGGATATCTTCTCTTCAAGTGACCTCAGAAAGGTTCAAGACTCAAAGACTGTGTTTTATTTATTGTGTTCTTTTTTTTTTTTTTAAACATTTTTTCACTGAAGAATAGTTGATTTACAATGTTGTGTTAGTTTCAGATGTACAGCAATGTGATTCAGTTATATATATATAGTCTTTTTTCATATATATATATTTTTCAGATTCTTTTCCATTATAGGTTATTACAAGATATTGAGTATAATTCCCTGTGTTCTATAGTAGGTCCTTGTTGGTTATCTATTTTATATACAGTAGTGTGTATCTGTTATTCCCAAACTCCTAATAAAATCAACCTCATGGGACCTTTAGGAATTAATCCTTAGGTAGGTTCCATTCAAAGTTTCTGTTGATGGCCTAGATAAAGACAAGGACAATCCCACCCATTGTGTGCATAGCCCAGAGGGAGAGGAAGATGGTAGATGTTGTGATCCAGTCCTAAAAATATGCCAAGAAACTGGAATGATGAACTACATTTGAGTAGATTTTCCTCCTAGAAGAGATGATAGCTGAGCTGAGTCTGAAATGACATTTTTCCTATGAAGAAATTGAAGATGTTCCAGCTGTAGCAGGGGAGACGTGGGGGTGACTTGACTCCTGCCTTCAAAAGTCACAGATCCCAGGCTTGTGATAACAGACTGGCTCTCGCGGACAAAAGGAACCAGACTTGATGCCAAGGTCACAGCCATGAGCAGTGGTGGGTATTGCTGTGAGGCACATATTTAGTCTCAGTAAGGGGCACTTTACAGCAGGCTCAGCCGGACATTTGTTCATTAAGCAGATGTTCCTGCAGGAGCCAATCTGCCAGGTTCTGAGGAAGCAGCAGTGGCCAAAGTGGACACACCTCTTCTCTCCCAATCACGTGTTCTGGAGAAAGAGATGCATAACAGGACACAGGTAAATATGTGCTTACATAGTTCATAATCATACAGGAAGCACGTTCATAATGGTGCCCAGGTAAACATGTGCAGAAACAATACATAACAGTACACAGGTAAATGTGTGCATAAATGTAACATCATCACACACAGGTAAGTGTGTACATAAACATTACATGATCACAGGCAGGTAAGTGTATACATGAATAGTATACAATCGCGCAAAGGTAAGAATGGACATAAAAAGTACATAAGAATACACAGGTAAACACGTGCATATCAATTGTACATAATAATGCACAGGTAAACACATATATAAACAGTACATAATCACACAGGAGAGTGTGTACATAAATTGTGCATAATGGCACACAAGTAAACACATGCAAAAGCAGTACATGATCACATACAGGTAAGTGGGTACAGAAATAGTACATGATAATATAATTAAATTCATGCATCAATAGTACATAATCACACCCATAAGCATGTTTGTAAGCAGTAGGTAATTGTACGCAGGTAAACGTGTACATAAACAGTACGTAATAGCACACAGATAAACATGTACGTAAGTGGTAGGTAATCACACAGAGGTAAACACATATGTTCATTAGTCAGATCCATTCACACAGTGGTCAGTGCCATGAAAGGAATGAATAAGATGTGGTAACAGGATGGGGAGTGAGTGGAGGTGATGGGGCAGTGAGGAACCACTGTAGACAAGGTGGTCAGGGAAGGTGTCCCTGAAGACATGTCACCTGAGCTGAGACCAAAGAGCAGAGACAAACAGTGATACCTAGAGCTCCCCGTCAGCCAGGGGAGTCTGGACAAATCTCAGCATTGCTGAAGACAAGGTTAACGTGGCTGGAGATCAAGGTGCTTATGGAAGTGATGAGAAATGAGGTTAGAAAGATGGACAAATGTTGACTTGTGCAGCATCTAACCTTAAGGAGATGCTGCACAAGTCCACATCTAAGCTTAAGGAGAGTGAACCTAATGAGTTGTCAGAGATGTGGTGAACTTCCCGTCAATGGAGGCATGCAAAGAGAGAATGATCATGTTTCAGACATGTCTAAGAGGGGCTTGAATATTAGATGTGGGAGACTGAGGAAGAGATACAAGAGCAATGGCTGGAAGTCTGATCCATATTTGACATAAAAATGTTCACTTTTCTGGGATTGGAGACATCTGAAGTTTCATCCCCTAGCAGATCTGATTGGACACTTTGCCAATATTGAGGTACACTTACCATGGTGGTGGGGGAGTGGGTGTCAGTGCAAATACCAACCAAGGAGAGGCCAGGATGGGGTCCAGCAGATGCGGTGGACATCGGTGGAGCACGCGACGTGCCTCATTTATAGCTAATGACCACCCTCCCAATGATTACTAAAACCATTAAAAAATAAATCAATAAATTAAAATGATTTTATGTTAGCCCTGCCCTTATTCTACGCTGATGATAGGACATTAGAAAATGAATGCAGTTTGAAAGGCAGCACGATCTCTTTGATGTATCAAAAAGCCCTCTGCACTAGACTAGAACTTTGGTAAGCTGCTGGCAGTCAGAGCCACTACTTGACGATTGTCCTGATGTTGTATCACCATGACTGCAGCTACTGACATGTCAATTTAATCTCCATTTAAAAACTCTCTTAGTTCTTCCCTAGCGAAGTCAAATGGACTTAGCTTTCAGCACAAGATGCTCAGTTTTCTACAGAAAAAAATGGAGAATGTGGTTGAAAATTCATCACATTGGGGAGAGGAGTCTTCATACTTAACTTAGTATTGAAGATTTCCCTAAGAACACTCTGCTACCAAGAATGGGAACACAGAGTTTAGGGCCCGTCTGCCCCTCTCACACTCGGGATGAAATGCAAGCAGGTACATTGGGCCACATAATTCTCAGCTACATTTCTGGACTCAGGTGTGTATTTGCTCTCACAGCACTGGTACCTGGTGTGGATACATCTGCATCTATGCAGTGAATTTTCCATCTAGCCCATGTGCTTCCTTGAGCAGGGCACAACCTCTGTGAGCCTGGATTCCCAATCTGCAGAACAGGGACAAAGATGCTGCCTACCCTCAGAGAGAGGATGTGAGATTTTGAAAGACCACAGATGAGCTCGGTGGTCCCCGAGGCCCAGTATTCATCAGATGGTTGAAACTCTCTCTTGGCTTCTATGATACTGCCTAGGTCCATTCAGCCTTGATGGAGGTTTCTGATCCTACTCTGGTTCTAGAAAGGTAGTACAAGCTAATGGTGGTGAAAGCTGGCTGAGACGGAGATTTTTTTCTTCATTGTATTGTCAGGGAACTTGAGGCTTTGGGGTTTAAGAAACTTCCCCAAGATCTAGCAAGGTGCAGATTTATTTTTCAAACTCAAGCTTGTCTGATGCCAATGTCCAAGCTTTGCCCAGTCACCATAATTGCCCCAAGAGCCATCTGTGGCACATCCAAGCCAGTCACTGAGCTGCCAACAGAACTGTGGACTGACCTTCTGGAATCTGCCTACCCCCATCAGGTGACACCTTCCCCCAACTTGCTGGCTCATCTGATGAGACCCCCCGACTCCATCTGGTGAGATCCGGGTTTTGTCACCAAATCGCCCTCTGAGTGCTCGTATCTTGAAGTCTCCAGAGAGAGAGGACTTGGGTCATAACCACACTAATGACGAAGCTCTAACCGAAGGCCCCAGTAACCTCTTGGTTTCCTTCCTTCCCATGGCCATGGTAATGAATCCGGGCAGGCACAGGGGGAGTAACAAGATCCAGCTTGGGGTTAGCTAAGTGGTGGTTTGTGGTCAGGTGCCCAGCAGATGGGTTCAAACTACCTGGTTTAAATTTCCAATAATTGTCAGGTTGGATTACCCTCCAGCTCACGGGACCTGGAGCTAGATGGCTTCAGCTACCAGCCCTAAAGGAGAGAAGATGCTGCCCCTACAGGGGATGCTGCAGGCAGGGACAGAGAGCATAGGGCCCCCCAAATGATTCCAGAAACCTGGCTTCTCATAATGGGCTGGGGGCCTCTTGCAGAATTTACAAGGACTTCTTCCAGAAGATAGGAGAGAGTGGCAATCATGAAAGGCCAGATTTGATGACATCATTCTCTCCTGTTTCTTGCTTTTGTGTTTAATTACCAAAATGTTAATGCATATACCTGTATTTCCAAATGCTTGCTTAGTCTGCTGTGGGTCTACTTACACTCTGAATAATTGCTAGATTTTAGTGGAGACCTTCTAGGCACTAGGCTGTTTCACATGCATGAGCTTATTTAGTGTTGAAATGACTTCCATGGGGGTCTTATCCCCATCAGTTTACAGTTGTGAGTGCTGATGGTGGAAGAAGGGGATTGGCCTGCTGATGTCCAGCAGAGAGCTGGACTCCTTGTAACTCTGCACATATTAACGCCCTCCATCACCCCCTCTTACTGCCTCTCTGCATCCTCTCTCAGCAATGCCAAGCGGAAGCTTCCCCCACCCCCAGCCGTCCCCTGGTCTTCGCAGCATCCAACAAACCATTCATTTCTTCATTCATTTATTTATTCATACAAAAGCATGTACCCAAGCTGGCTCTTCTCCTGTGATTGGCATCAACCTGGTATATACTAGACACTCAATAAACATTGACTGTGTGAAATGAACAAAAACATCATGATTAAGAAGACAGGGCTCTTCTGTCCAAAGCTTGTGCATAGCCTGGTAAGGAAAATGGAACTATAAACAAATCCATACACACCGGGATGGTCAGTTTTACAACAGATGATAGTAGAAGGAATTACCGTAATGGGGATTCATGAAGTTACGTGTGCAAAAAAGTGAAGTCCCTTACACCATGTTTGGTGTGTGTGTAATAAACATTCAGTGAACTGGTTTGGTTTGGCTTCCTGGTAGACCATTCTTTCTAGAGGTGGAAGGTGTGCATATGTGTGTGTGTATGTGCGCATGCACGTATGTGCGTGTGTGTCTGCGTGCCTGTGTGTATCTTCAATCTTCTGCATTCCCAGGGCTCCTGGTGCACACCCAGTCATATCCTTGGTACCCAGACTATGATAGATGCCTAATGAAAGAAAAGCAAGGGCCAAGATAAGACAAGAGGCAGTTAAAATGTCACCCCAAAGCTTCCTGAGGGCTTTTGAAAGGCAGTATGAGTTATTTTGTATTCTGTATTTGTTCGAAGAATTGCTCACTGTCAGAGCATCTGGGAACAAGACCAAGAGAAAATATAGCCATCTTGTTCCTACCTGCTGGAGAGCTGTGAGCTGTGGCTCTCAGAGATGTCCCAGGGAGAAGGAGGCGCTGGCTGGGAAACAAGACTGTGCTGGAAGATGGGAGGTGTCATTGTCTGCAAAATGGGGACACTCGCAGCCTTGAGGGGTTATGGATGAATAATCTGACATCATCTGTGAGAGTCTCTCAGCCAGTTTTCTGGTCTGTTCATAGGAAGGGTCCTTGACCTTGATGACCCTCAGTATCCACATCTGCAAAATGGGACCAATGAGGCACCAAAGGGGGTTATTGTAACTCCCCAAATGAGACGATGTCCCCCCTCCCAAGTGCTTTATAGACAGTCAGGTATGGCAGAGGTGCTGACTAATTTATTAATTCTTAATATATGCATTTATAATATATTACTCTCTAGCTAAGGTGAAACTGGCTCCTCTGGTGCATTATGTAATTGTCACGGCCAACTGAAAAATTCTCACAGCAAGGTTGTCTGTGCTACTTAGGTGGCCACTGAGAGAGCTCGGGCCCCCAGACAGTTAAACCACACTGGGGCCACCTGGTACTTGAAACACCTCAAGGGCCTTCATAAAACTGCTGGGTGACCACAAACTAACCACCAGTTCCTTTGGAGCCCAGCCCAGGAGCCTGCAGCAGAACCGCGGGAGAAAAGGGTGATGCAGCATTTCATGGCTCCAGGCATCTTGCCCGGGGCAGCCAGCCTAGTTATCAGGTTCTCACAGAGACGGGCCTGGAAAGTCCCACCTGGCTGAGGACTCTGGCTCCCATCACTCTCCCCATGTGCAGGGAGCTTCTCTTGGGGGCTGCAGACCTTGAAGCTTTAATGTTTTAAAGAGTTTCAGTGACTTCAGGTTTCAAGGGTGTAGGTCCTTCAGACAAGTGATTGTCATTGCTTTTTATTGGGCAGCTTTAAAAGGGCAGAAGGGAAGCTGGGACAAACCACATGGTGGAAAGTGCATCCACTGATGGGGTGTCTTAGCTGTGTCTTCCCCCACCTTGGGCTCGGACATTCTGGGACGGAGCCCAGGAATATTTTGATACCACCAATTTCCTCCCCAAATCTTAAGTCACCCTAACTCTGTTCCTCCCTTCCCGCTATTACACACACACAATCATTTCCCCAAATTTTGTTACCCTAACTCTGCCCCTTCCCTCCCCCAACACACATACACCCCCCCCACTATCCTGTTAATTTTCTTCTTGGAAAACTAGCAAGGTCAGATTGCTTAGTTATCAGAACATGATCTTGAGAGTCAAGACCCTGGGTTGGAATGGCACTGTCACCACATGGTGGCTGTGTGGTTTGCGCAGCTCATCTGACCTCCCTGACTATCCATTGTTTCAGGAGGTCTGGGGGTGGTCTGAGAATATGCATTCAGACAAACACACCCACCCAGGGGGTGGCTCAGGCACTAGTCCAAGGACCACACTGAAAAGCCTTGCATTAGGAGGTCTACGGGTGACGTTCTGAGGGTCAGTGACTGCTGGAAATGGTAAAAAGGGTATTATCACCTGTGCGTGTTTGAGGTGGTTGTTGTAGAGTCCCAGAGAGACCTCTGACCCCCAAAGAACTTAGAACCAGAATACAGAGGTGAAAAGATTGGGAGCTGATAAGGACTCCAATGATTGGGGCCTGTCCTCCTCTGGAAAGGTGGTGGCCCTGCTAGTGGGGGAGGGGGTAGGGGGTGGGGGGTGTGGGAGGGATGAGGACTTCTGTTTAAATAGGTGAAGGCCCAGAAATGTGGGTGGACAGCAAAATATCTAAATGGCAACGTCCCAGGGAGAGTAAGAGGCACCAACCAGGTCCCACAAAGGACTGGACTGCAGGGAATTTTGATGTACAGTGTAGGACAATGTAGACCCAGAGAGTAGTTCCAGGGAGTAGAGAACTGGGGGAAATTGTAGGTGGCCAAACAGTGACGGTGGAAGGGACAGGGGCTTTACGGATGAGGAGGGACTTGAGGCGTTCCTGGAACAATGGCGCATGCTTATTCTCAAACGTAGCTTATGTAGAAAGAAAAAAGATGAAGGTTCCAGGAACAGCAGAACCCACAGTATTTCTGAAATCCCCCCTGTTTCATGAGCCCTTGGTGATACTTGGGCTAAAGGAAACTTGGGCTCAGATCCTTTCCACCTGGTCCTCCACATGGACTTTCACCCAGAAAGCGTGGTTGTCTTCAATTTGAAGACATGTTTCACTTCAGGTGGTTTGTTTCCTGACATCCCCACCTACAAGTCAAAGCCTCTAGTCCCAAGATTCTCGTGGAAGTCCCATTCTGCAGGGTGGAAGGCTGGAGAGACACACCTTGGCCAATTTTTCAGGACACAGAACAAAACAGACCAGCCAACAAACAGACTTTGCTGAAGTGCCGATTGTACAAGGCAAATCACCCCCGTCGAACTTCTGCTAGCCACTTTCAAGGGATGAAAGGGAGCTGGGCTTCTCTGTACTGCTCTGTGTCCCCCCCTCCTGCTGCTGAGGAAAGTAGAAAGGGAGGGGAGAAGAGCGATGGAGGAAAAAAATGTCAGAAAGACTCACTCCAATCCTGTGCACGTTTATTGAGCACCTACTATGTGCTGTGCTTGACTCAGGGCATAAAGGGAGAAGGTCCTGGGACCACCTCCTCACTTGTAGCTCCTGGCCTCATGCCTCTCCACTCGGATATAAGACTCCAAGGCAGTTAGGTCTGTCTAGGACTGCTTCCTTGCCCATGGGTCACATCTCTGGAAAGTCATTCCTTGAGCCTCTGTTTCCCATCTTTAGGAAGGAACAGAGAAGAAATAACAAAATCACCTGGAAAATAAGGTTTAAAATGGCAATAAATACATATCTATCGATAATCACCTTAAGAATAGATAAGGAAGATGTGGTACATGTATACAATGGAAAACTACTCAGTTATAAAAAAGAATGAAATATTGCCATTTGCAGCAACATGGATGGACCTAGAGATGATCATATTAAGTGAAGTAAGCCAGACAAAGACAAATATTATATGATATCACTTACATGTAGAATTTAAATGTGATACAACTGAACTCATTTACAAAACAGAAAGAGACTCACAGACATAGAAAACAAACTTATGGTTACTGGAGGGGAAAGGGGTGGGGGAAGGATAAATTAGGAGTTTGGGATTAACAGATACACAATACTGTATATAAAATAGATAAACAACAAAGTCCTACTATGTAGCACAGGGAACTGCATTCAGTATCCTATAATAAACCATAATGGAAAAAATATGAAAAATAATTTATTATGGGATACTGAATACAGTTCCCTGTGCTACATAGTAGGACTTTTTTGTTATTCATGAAAGTGATTCATGAAAGAATATGAAAAAGAATATATATGGATAAATATATATATTCTTTTTCATATTCTTTCATGAATAACTTTTCTGTGCACTAGAAACTAACACAACATTGTAAATCAAATATACTTCAATAAAAAATTTAAAAAAGAATAAAAATAAAAAAGAATAATCACTCCTCCCCATTCATGTTCTCTCAACAGGAAGCTGATAGGATAGAAGGAGTAACACAGAGACAGGTTCTTGAAACTAACTCCTTAGGTGGGAGGTGGGTTTCACACTCTGTGCTTCCAGAACTACCCATAGGTATCTTAGTAGCTCACTTCTTATTTCCCTCCGTAAGCATCTGAAGAATTAAAAAAAGAAAATCAATGTTGGCAGTTTCTTCTTTTCATCTAAAGGAGGAGGCCACCAACCACTCCTTGAAAAGAAGTGAATTTTGTAATGTGAATTCACACGCCATATTAAAAACCTTGGGGCCACATGCTCTTTGGTGTTCTGAAAGTTTCAGATTTCGGATGGTAGTATGTTGCATGCTCAGTTTTATTTAACATGCCCAGTGGGGCCTGGGGCAGCATGCTGCCATCAAGCACATGAAGATTTCTGCAGGAAAATGTATGAATATGAGCACGAACTGGGATCAATAAGGACTATAAATAGCCTCGTGTCAGCCCAGGTCAAACTTTGCTGCCAAATGAGTTCAGCTCAGGTCAGGTGTTACAACCAAATCAGTTCCAAAATTTAGGTTTTCAGAGTGTTTGAACTCTCAGAATTGTAGATAAGGAACTGCAGACCTATGATGATAACCAGCATTGATTGCATAACCAGTGCCAGCCTCTGTGCCAAGTGTGCCCAGTCACTGCTTCCCAAGTGCCATGCAAGGCTGGTGTTGCTTTCACCCCCAAGTTGTAAGAGGGAAACCGAGGCTTAGTGAGGGTCACATGGGTAATAACTAGTAGGGTGAGGTCTGCTCTCTCTCTCTCCAACTCCAGAGCTTAGTTTCTGAACCAAGACATCAGACTAAAACCCATGACTGCCAACTGGGAGGTCTAGGAATAGCTTAACAATCGAAATGGTTTACAGGGGTCAAGAAAGTAGCTCATTCTGGCATTCCAAATTTACTGGTACCTCTTCCTAGCCAAGAAGAAAGGATAAAGTTAGCATAAGGAAAGTCAGAAAAGGAGTCAAACATAGACACACCAATTTCTCCCCTTGGGTGTCCATGAATCAGGAGCCTGGGGTCTAACCAGGCTGGAATTTTCACCTCCAAAGGCCATGGAGTCTCCTTCTTACCTTTCCCCTGTCCTGTTGTGAGAGCCTCATGACTGCCCTGTCTTGGGATTGGCTCCTTCTGGCGTTCCCCACCTCACTAATAGCTTGATCTTCGCAAAGGATATATATCTCTAAACATGTCATTTCTCCACTGAAAACCCTCCAGGGCTCCATTTACAGAAGTTCATTCTGTTTACAGAAGTTCAACTGTTTTGACCTGGCTTCCAAGGGGTCCATTTACAGAAGTTCAACTGTTTTGACCTGGCTTCCAAGGGGTCCGGGGCCCTGCATACTTCACCAGGTCAACTAGACCATGAGATGTTCTAGCACGAGTCCCCATTTTTCCACACTAAATTCTATTGCTATCACGGTTTTCCCACTTTCAGTATCCTTCTATTGTATTTTAAGTAAAAGTCTGCCTGAGTTGGAAGGCCCAGCTCAAACGTCACTTCCTCCAAGAAGACTTGCTTTTGGCCCACGAGATGGAAGGAAGCCAGTGTGCTCTCGACTCAGCTCTTGTTTTTACTTCACTTGCAATAGCTTTAAATACCGCTTCTGTTGAACCATTCTTTTAGGTCCACTTTGTTGAATATGGCAAGTTGGACTCCATTTTATAAATGAAATTATGACTATCACTGAGTCCGTAGCTTTAGATAATGTTATGTTGAATAGGTGGAACTCAACAGAGACAAATATAAAGCAACATTTGTTTGGCTCTAGAATGCTGAGCTTACAAATTCACTTCCCTGCTTTCATAGGCTCCTAATCTAGGTTATTAGATAATAGCCCAAGTGTTAAGACATGGCTTTTCAAATATTTTCCATAGTTTACAATAACAAGAAATTTAATTGCAAGGATCCCTTATAATTGATTATTCATCTCCCCAGCCTTACCTATATGCATAGACCGTATGTTACACAATTCAATTATTCTCTAAAGACTCACAATATTTACAAATAAAAGTGAAAATCAATCATTAATTTCTTTTAGCTCCATGCTATTCTAAATGCCACCTCTCTTCTCTGCCCATTTTCTCAGAACAATGTGTATACCACCAGGATCTGCCCTGGATTTCTAGATGTTCTTAGCCTTGAGTTACTAGTTCAAGACTTTGAAGAGATACTTATTGCTTGCAAACATAGCACCAGAGTCACTGGATGGGTTCCTTTTTTAAAAAATTTTTTTGGCCAAGCGGCTTGCAGGATCTTAGTTCCCCATTCAGGGATGGAACCTGTGCCCCTTGCAGTGAAATTGTGGAGTCCTAACCACTAACTGCCAGGGAAGTCCCTGGTTCCTTGTTTTCTGTACTCAGTCATTCTTGGGTCAATCAGGTGTGGTAGGTCTATAAGTAGAATTTCAGGGACTTTTTGTGGAATTCTGAATGACAGATAAAGGAATACCCAGTGATTTGATCTTTAATGGCGCTTTGGGCAGATGAGAGGTTGAACTCTATATAATAAAGGTGGCTTTTCATAGAGCGTTCAGACTATCTGTGATTCTTCAAATAAGCAAGAGGCTTCAGTGCTGAATTTAACCACAGAACAGGACTTTTCCTCTCGTCCGTTGGGTCCTTGGCATTTCTGCCAGATTCACAGTCCACGGGGAAGCCCTTCCATCACAGAGGGCTTTTCTGATTATTCTCGATGATTCCTGCAAACATATCCTCCTCAATCAGTGTCTCAACCTCCCATGTTGCCTTTAGCTTTCGGTCCAGTTCTGATTGGGAAGATACCCTGACCCTTAGCATGCCTCTGGTAACCAAATGACAGACATAAATATCTTTAGCCAATTTGGAAGTTGAAAAGCCTTTGCCAGCCTCGGGGAGCCACATTGGCATTGCCAGGGTGTCCTTGGGGACACTTACGGGCCAGCTTGGTCCTCCTAACAGGAGCCATGCCTGCCTGTTCTACTACCTGCAACTTGTCCCCACGTCCTCAGCTCCTGCTCACATGAGTTTGCATGCATTTGGATTTAGGGTTTCCTTGTTTTTTGCCTGCCTTCTTCCACAAACTTCTGACATTGCTTAGAACTTTGGTAATGGGCATGAATCAGTTTCATTGAAATGACAAAGTTATTATTCTAAAATAAAATTAGTTATTATTCTAAATAAAACGTCCCTCCTGGACCTGTTTCTCATCTATCTCTTTACTCACCATGTGTCAGATTCAGTTCAACAATGATATAACCATAACACTTTTTTTGTTGTTGTAGTTGTTGTATCTGCATTAAAATTCTGCTTTGTGCTGGGCCCTGTGTCTCATGTTGGTGTTACAGAGGTGATTACTTCTTGGTCCTCTCTGATCTCAAGGATCCCCCAGTTCAGAAAAAGATAGGGATATTGGCTCATTATACCTGACTTAGACACTTCCTTTTTCTTCAGCCCTCGGAGATGTAAGGAGGTGCCTTGACCCATCTCCCAGGCTGTTCTTGAGAGTGTGGGCAGCTCTAGCATCCTTTTCCTTCTGGAGTCTGGGCCACCAGGAGTGGGCGTTCTTCTGCTGTCACCAAGTAGATAGGACACGAGTGGGTACAGGCGACACGTTTCTTCCTTTTGGAAGTGTGGGTGCTGCAACACTCTCTTTTCTTCCTCCATTCCACACAATGCCAGTGAGGAGTGGGTGGTTCCAGCCACACCATCCAACCGACCACCCTGAGTTCTCTAAATCTTAAACATCTATGTTGATTTGGGGTTGAGAAGATCAGACAATGTGCTGCTTGCTCCCATGCCTGTATTGGAAGATGCTTGGAGCACTGCCAGAACTGGATGCTGAGATGATACAGATCTTCATACTAACAGAATGTCAAGGCTGACTCTAAGGTCAATGCTAGCACATTCTAAGAATATGGCTTTATGTTCCTGTACTTGAATGTTTCAGCTCAGATTTCATTTCCCTCAGACTCCTCCTGGAAAGCTTCCCAGCTTCTTCTTCCCAGTATTATTAATGCCCTTGCACTTTCTTTCATGATCCTCAGACTATCCCACACCTACCCTTCCATTGCTTTCTTTAAGCATGTGGGCATATGTTTAATGTCTGTGTTCATCATTAGACTGTAGACTTCATTAGGAGAAGTGAGTAACTGAGTCTTGTTCACCATTGTCCTCTCAGAACTCAGTATACCATACGTGGCCCAGAGTAGGTGTTTAATATATATTTTATAGTAGAAATGGGATTCAGTATTTTGTTTGATGACCTCAAAGACCTTTTAAGTTATGCAAAATAGATCTTATTATCTGAATGTACAGCTGAGGAAACAAGTTCTGGGCTGGTGAGTGAGATCAAGTCAAAGCTCTAGAATCTATGTTTTCTAATTCTTAGCAATATTTTTCAAAAAAAATATATGTGCGTTCTTGGGGAAGACCAGAGAAATGCTTGGGAGACATTGTCTGTTGAATGAAGAGTTGGTGGTCATTAAGGTTCATTTTAAAGAATGAATTTAGGAAAACCAGTCATTGCTTACCTAGGTGCTTTTAGAGAGCCTTGAGTATCGAGGCAAGAACATATAGGCAATAAGCATGAATGGCAATGCCTTAGTTCCCTTTCTGTACAGTGGGAGCAAATGTGAGTTGCTAGCTCATTGGGTTGTTCTCAGGAGCAAATACAATATCGAGGGTGCAGGATTTGGGGAGCCTGTCTCTGAGTCAAGTGATGGGGATTTGTCTCCATGACATCCTCATTTTTGGTGGCCCTTCACTGTAGCTCTGGTAAATCCTTGGGGTTTGGCTAAAAGCTCAGTAGCAAATGTTTTAGAAAAGATGCTTTCTAAGACTTCTGCTCTTGTAACATTATTTCTGTAGGAGAAATAATTAAAGAACTCTAGTCTACGCCCCCAACCCCAGCCAGGATGTTCAATGCTAGGTCTCTGAAAATTCTAGTTCATTATGTTTATTTTCATTTGTTCCCAGTCTCTGTCCTTTTAAGTTTATTGACCAGAGCAGGGGCAAGGTGCATTAGATTTGTCTTTAGTATTATCTTGGCAATCTATTTGTCAAGGAAAAAAAAAAATATTGTCCCTCAGAAAGAGAAGAAAGTTGAGACTTACATGTTGTACTAATGTCAATGCTTACTGGTAACAAGTAACTATATACATCTATTGACATGCTACTTTCAGGTGCCAACACCTCTGAGGTGATGGAGGGCAGATCTACAACTATGAAAGTTTCCCTTTTGTAATGTGAAGTTTTTTTCAACAAACTTTGCTTTTGCCTAACCATGTCTTTTAACTACCTTCTCACATTTAAAGGTTTAAAACAGTATGTCCCATTCCCAAGGATTTTTGCCCCACAGTTAATGTAGGTTAGCTCATCTTGATGAATAATTGGTGCTGGGGTGAAAGGTCTGTGCTCAACAATGGTGGAAGAAAACATTTTACTTTTAAGATATACAAGATTCTCAATGGGGATTCCATTTTTAGAAATGTATCCCATATCATATAATGCCAAGATTCTTTATAAAAATAAATGATTTGTTTTTCACAAACACATTTAAATGTGTAAGACAGACTCTTCCAACTGTGTGAAAAAAAGGCAGCCCAAATGGGATTCCTGCT
>NW_006798529.1:1309973-1351184 GCF_000442215.2 Lipotes vexillifer | reverse complement strand
TTCCTGCTGTATCCAGGGGTTAGACTGGGGTTAGTACCACACTCCTTCAAATTTTTATGTGTCATTCATCTGACACATGTTTCATTTGGAATCTGGACTTATATACAATCTCATTGTGGCCTCTTCCCATCCCCCACTTCACCCTCTCAAGTGCTCTTTGGGGCATGCTTTCACAGCTCCATCTCCTCCAGCTTTTGGTTGTTAGAATTTGGTAGTTGGCTTTTAGTTTCTCTTTTTGAGACAAGAGATCTTTCTGTCTCTCGCACCTAGGGGTGTGTGACTGGCTTAAGAACAGCTTATTTAACTAAGAGCACAACTCACTAGGCTTAATAACCTAGAGAGCTAGTTTAATAGTGACATCCAGATGGGATGGCATAGAGACCTCTGATCTAGGGACATAGGAACTGGGAACCATTCTGTCAATGAATTTTACTATTCACTGACCAAAAGTCTTCTAGCAAACCTTGCCATCTTCCTGTACTTATGTAGGACCATCTCAAAAGCTTTAGCAAAGGCCCTTCTGAGAACACATGGTAGAATTCTGGTAGATTTCTGGAAACCAGGCGATTTCTTCTTTGTACACTCCTATTTCCAGTTCTTTATCCATACTTACAATCACTCACACATACCTCAAATATTTCAGCATCTATTATGCACAAGAATTTACTGTTTTGGCACTGAAAATACAGAGTTAAATAAAACTTTGGCTTCAAAACAACTTTGTTGGGGAGTCAAGCATGTATATAATCACCTAGAATGAGAAGCACGTGACTTCTTTTCTTGTTTCCCTTTCTCATTTCGTATATGTCTTAGACTCAAATGCCCCCAATCCTCAATGATGTCAACTACCAGTGACAATTTTCTTTTGCCCAAATACCCCAAATGAGCACAAACGCAGGCCTGGAAGGATCACTGAGCTAGGAAACATCAGGGGTGGTGAGAAGTGTCTGCCCTACCCCTGCCCGACATAGGTGGGTCCACAAGCCAGCCAGGTTGTGGCTCTCAGTTTCGTTTCCTGGGCTGTGAAACGGCGCTATTGGTAACTGCTCCGGTCGCTGAATCAAAAGAGTTAGTTTTATGTGAAAGAGCTTTGAAAAGTCTCCAACACAATGCAAATGTGAGGGTGATGGTATGAAACAACTCTGCAAAGCTACGTGGATCTTCACACAAACTGTGAACAGTGTGGAGTGAACAGGCAAGGAGGCAATGGACATTGAATCGTCAACTAATCTCTTGAAAAATATAGAAGCCACTGTAGGAAACGAACAAACCAGCAACATTTTTGAAACAATGTAAGGGAGTTCACAGGCCTCTGGGTGGCCCACTTATGGAATGCTGGAGAACTCTTAAGCCCTCACTGAGAGCTGTTGATCTAAGGCAGCATCTTTGGAACTCAGCAGGGATGATCAACTCAAAGAAGAAAAACCTTGACAAGCCTAGAAATCAGCGAGCACAGGGAAATGCACCTCTTCTCCATCCTGCCCTGCTGAATACGGCCCTGCATATTTACATCTTATCGTTTCTTCTAGTGAAACAAAAGAGCACCATCTGCCCAACCACATTCCGCTTCCAGGAAACTGAAATGAGAGCGGATGTTGTCTTTCACTGCATGTTTTCATTTCGTCTTCTTCCTCTTATGCGGGACTCTATTTTTGTTATCACACTCTTAAAAGAAAATATATACTTGGAACTTTTTTTTTTTTCATACATGACTCCTTAAATTTTCCAAAGTCTGGGTCTTCTTAGGTTCAAGACACCTGTCACCCAGAAGTGGAGAGTATTCCTGCAGCTATTGACCAAAATAGGCTTCAAGCTGCCCTGTAGACACTCTGTCACTTCTATCCATGGCAGAGATTATGCCTTATTCTACTCCAACCCCCAAACTGTCAGTCCTCAGCAAATATGGATTGAGGTTGTAAGACCAGAAGCAGATCTGGAAGTAGTGTGAGTGAGGGGGTCCCAGGAAATAGTTCAACAGACCATGGTGCCAAGTCTTAATCACACCGATCCTTATAACTCAGCCTCCAAGACTGAGGATCCCTAACAAGACAAATAATTCCCCCGAGGCCAGAAGGGTTCTGGTGTTTGGCCCAGTGTGAAAGCTCAGTCCTGCCTGAAAGAACAAGAGATTAATTAGTGACCTGTGGGTTCAGGAATCAAATATACAAGATTGCTAAAGTGCATCTGAGAATCTCCTAAGAAAGACAGACGCCATGGATAGAACTTGGTCTCTGTCCTCTGTTTATTTGCCTACACAGTGCCTTGGTCAAGGCACTCCTGTAAGCAGACACTTAACTGAGAATGCACTTACTTGTCTTCAAAGGTCAATAAGCCATAACAAGCTGGACAGACTGTGCTTATGGGGAGAAAAATCATATGCAGGTGGTTGGTGATGGTAGCAGTATTGAGTCTGTGGGGTACATGTCAAAGAGGAGTGACCCTATGGCTTAATGAGAGAAGGGTCCTGAGAGCTTAGCTGGGAACTCACTACAGCTCCACTGAGACTCCAGACGAGGAAGCTAAGCTGACTCCAGAGTGCGGTCAGGACAAAGTTGGATGTCCAAGTCAGGGGCCAGGAGGGTGGATGAAGAATCAGAGAATGCACATCCATCCCACCCTGGCAGTGGCAGGAGGTAGCAAAACTTCACTCCCGGCATGGAAGGAGTATGTGGCTGGCTAGACCAGCTGCAGAAAGATATTTTTCCAATGAAAAGTGAAGATGCTGAACATCTAGGTACTATTTACTAGCACTGTAGCCTGGGGACACTCCCGAATTCCTCTGAGACTCATTTCCCTCTTTTATAAAAACGAGACAAAGATAATAACAGTGCCCACTCTCTACTGCCAGACCCCAGCCCCAGGCAGCTATAAGGCTGTGGCGTGATAATGTAATTTGTATGAAACTTCTTTGTAAACTGTGAAGTGCTGTTCCAACTGCAGAGGCTGTCATCTTATATGATGAGGAACGGTTCTACATTTGCTGTGTATATGCTGCAAAACCCCCAGATTAAGGATATGACAGTCTAATTGGGGAAGGAAGAGGAGTGAGCTAACACTCTCACCCAGGGAAGATTCTTAAATGCCAGCTTCATCGGTGGCATTTTCTCGTGCTTCACTTTATTCAATTGTTGCAGTTTTAACGATCTTCCAAGGAGGTCACTACTCTCCTTTTGGCTGTGAAGTTACATTGACCAGGAGCGCAGGTGCTGATTGGTAGAAGCAGGATGTGACCAAAGAATTTTTTGACTCTCCCTACCTTCATAGGCTGGGCAGTTCTTCCTTGAACTACAAGTCATAAGGGGGCATCAGTTTCAAGTTACATCTGGGCTCCCGGCCATACATGTAATCTACAGTGCCCATGAAATCAATGTCAGAAATGGTGGGTTTTTTTGCCACTTCCCATCACCAGAACCCCGTAAGCATGCTAAGCTTCAGGTCGCTAAGGCGCATCTCCCCCGTCAAGATCAACAGGACAGGTGACTTGTAACCAGTCCACCAGGGAGAACATGCAAAGATTTCCTCCTGTCAAAGGTGCAAAGATCTGTAATGTGTGGCTCCTGTAGTCACAGAGAACAGGAGGAGAATGACAAGGAGGTCATTACAAACTCAATCAAAGAGAGGACTTTTGCCTAGGGCCATCCATTGCTCAGAAAGTTTGCCCCAGAAGGTAGCAAGCTGTCTGGAGACATTCAAGCAAGGCTAGGGAATCTTTTCTGTTGCATGTCAAGAGAGAATCTCTGGACCAGGTGAAAATGTAGATGTAAGAACTTATAATACGTAATGTTAATAAATACAATCATAACATATGCTACATAATAATTTCTTCTTAATTATGAAGACTTAGCCCTTTAGCAAGTGTTTTCACACAGTCATACATGGCCTTAGAGTTTGAGTCCTGCTCAAGGCCAATCAGTTGGCATCTCTCCCTCCTGTATATACATATCAGTGTTTTCTCACGCAGGCAGCTCCTTGACGTACGGGAGAGGAAGCTGCATCCTGAACTCCTAGGTCCTCAGTGTCAAGGGTAGTAACTGATGCTGTTTCTCTAGCACTTGGCACAAGGGTTAAGCTTGCAGCCCCCTAAATAAAGTTTGTTGAGAATGTTCAGATTGTAGACTCAAACCCATGTCTTCAAACCCTCTAACCAGGGCCCTTTGTTCTATTCTCACATGGCAAAGTTATCTAAAGCATCATTAGAGAAATTGCTGGGAAATTCTCTCCTGACACAAATGAAAGACCCTTCCTTCTTTCCTTCTTTCCTCTCTTCCTTCTCTCCATCCCTTCCTTCCTTCTTTTTCTCTCCCAATCAGTAACTATTAAGCCCTTGGCTAAGCACCAGAATTACAATATGAACAAGAAGGAAAATGTTGTTTGCCATTATGATTCAAGGTTAAGAATGAACATAAATGGACCACAAAGTAAGGGGAGCTCAGGTCTAGGATAGTGAACAATCAAGGCTACAGGAACTCATCAATGCTAACTCCAAAGGAGATAATATCAGAAAGAAGGCCAATCCTTGTAGTGAGCAAATTTAGACTTCTGAAAGAATCTACCACAGTGAACCTCCAGGTTCAGTAAGAATTTCCAAGAAGGTCCAACAGGGGACAGACCCTTGGAAACACTGGTAAAGATGAAAACTAAGCTGGAACCTGGGTCTTGTTCTTTAAATCATTTTACCTTTTAAACAACCACTCATGCCTCCCAGCCTAGGATGCTATTTTTATCAACAGTTGAAACTTCCCACTGTGCCGGGACCCACTGATTAAGAAGATAAATTCCCTGCTCTCACGATGCTTGGAGGCTGTTACAAAGAACGTCTAGTGTGTTGGACTTCCCATCACAGTGGATAAAGGCAGACTTTTTGCTGGGGTGACACCGTTTCCCTCTTTAGGAAAGTCTTTCACATATGTAATAAGGTCTTTTTTTATTGATTGGGAAGCCAGAGCAACAGGCTGCTAACCCAAGAATAGACGTGTTTGGTTTTGGTAGATTCCTTGATTTTCCCTGTTGTTCACTGAAAATGTCCAGGTGGACAAATCACAGGGTCTGGATTTCAGTAGCCAGTTCCCTTCTGAAAGAAAAGTGAAGGAGTTGATCTGTGATCTGGTGTTTACGTAGCTGTTCAAAGCAACTGCTTTGGTTTTCTATGATTCAACTTCAAGGCATGTGAAAAAAAAAAAAAGATATTTTTGAAAAAAGAGAACGCTTTTTATGGTAAAGGAGATGATAAAAGAAGAGTGAATTCTAAAGCAGAGTAACAAAGAATTTCTCCTGGCATTCTTTCAAATAATAATAATAATAGTGACACTTACTATATGTTTCCACTGTGCTCTGAACTCTTCCCATAGCACTTAGATACAGTAACTCACTCAGTCCTCACCACATGCCGAGCACTTTGGTCCCATCTTGGTGGCCTTGCGGGCATGTGTGTCCACCAAGAATTCTGGGATCCTCAGCTGCACGGGCAATTTTGGACTTTGTAAAGAGGATCTTCCCAGCTTTTGCTCTTTGATATTGTCATCAAAGTTGTGTGAAAATCCATCCAAGGTGGCAGAGGAGAAAGCAGGTGGCAGGAAATACGTCTGGTTTTGTGACCACACATTGCTTTAACCTTTGTTCACCTTCCTATGAGATGGGTGGGGAAAGTCACAGACCCACAGAGCATATTCAATATGCTTGGGGTTTGTAGGAAACGATTCCAGAAGAAATCTCCCAAGAGCCAGGCAGCAGCCTTTCCTGGGAGCAGGGGGGAGCCCTGGACTTTGCCATAGAGGGCAGTATTTTATAGCAAGGACAGACCTTGGGACAGTATTTTGAATGAATATTTTCTGGGTAGCCATGCTTCCCAGGCCAAGTGGAGAGGGCAAAAGGAGATGTCATGAGGGTCCATTAAATATCAGCAAAGAGCTCTGGTTGTTCATTGTGTTTTAAAGGAGAGGTTGTTAGAAATTATTTCATAGTCTCCACTCCACCCTTTTACATTCATGTCTGACAAACAGAGCTCCTTTGCAAAGAGCTCATATCTAGAGCGATCAGTCACTCCTATCTTTAAACAACATGATATACAAGGAAGCCAACATTGTTTGAATAATTAACACCTAGTGTAAGAAATGAACTCTTTCTTTAATTTAATTTTTATTTTATATTGGAATATAGTTGATTTACAATGTGGTATTAGTTTCAGGTGTACAGCAAAGTGATTCAGTTATACATATATATATATATATCCATTCTTTTCCAGATTCTTTTCCCATATAGGTTATTAGAGAATATTGAGTAGAGTTCCCTGTGCTATACAGTAGATTCCTGTTGATTATCTATGTGTGTGTATATACATATATATATATATATCCATTCTTTTCCAGATTCTTTTCCCATATAGGTTATTAGAGAATATTGAGTAGAGTTCCCTGTGCTATACAGTAGATTCCTGTTGATTATCTATGTGTGTGTATATATATATATATATATATATATATATATATATATATATATATAGTAGTGTGTGTATGTTACTCCCCAACTCCTAATTTATCTCCCCCACCCACATTTACCCCCCAAGTAAGTCAGACAAAGACAAATATATGATACCACTTTTAGGTGGAATCTTAAAAAAATGATACAAATGAATTTATTTGCAAAACAGAAACAGGCTCAAGGAAATGAACTCTTGATAACCAAGCTCTCAGGTACCAGACTATCACCAATGAAGCCTCCATCCTGTCCTATAGGGCTGCCTTGTCATTCACGATAAAACTCCACTAAGTGGAGGCACACAGTTTTTTTGGCACACCAAGACAGGATTTCACAAATTGGAAGTTGTTTCTTCATTTCATGACTGGCTCTTTCTGTGGCATGGTATGTACCCTCTCATGGGGTGTAAATGTTGTTCCTCCCTGAAATAACAAAGTACGTTGAAATACCAATATAAGAGAACAAGATTCTAAACAGGACTTCTGATGAATAGTTCAAGATTTATATGTGAGATGGTGCCAACTCCAAGCCATCCTTTTTATTCTGAGGAAATGTGTCTGCCGAGGCTCCTAGCCTTTCTGGACCCAGAAGGAGGAAAGACATGCTTCAGAACACTCCAGAACTGTCTTTTCTCTCCCTTCTACAGAGCTTCAGTACGTAGTTTTTATTCATTTTTAAATTTTTTTTAGTCTGTCCATTTGAACACAAAGCACCCTGCGCAACCACATTGGATAAAAATTCAGAAATGCCCACGAGGAAATTTCCAAGCATGTGACAATATGGCAAGTGCCAGGGACAAGTCAGAACAAATTTCAGAACGAGCTCAACCCTCTGAAGTTGATCTGAAATCACAGTTTGGTTCTCTCTCTCCTGTATATGTGTATGATGTGTATATATATATAAAGATAATATATACCATCTTTAATTCTTAGGGTTCACAGAAACTTATACCACTGGAAGAGTGAGCTCATGCATGTGCATGCACACGCATGCACGCTTGTCCAGCAACACAGGGTTCCGTGAACTCTAAGAATTAAAGATGAAGTGACATTTCACTCATTAGAATGGAAGTCCCCTAGTTTATGCAATAAAGGGGAAACATGCCCTTAAGTTGCATTAAGATTTCTTTTTTTAAACAACCTGATTTGAATTTAAGCACATAATCAAAGTTGTGCTCAGCTCTTTGACTGTATGGAAGTAAACCAAAGTTGACTGCAAACTGCTGTGAAGGAGGCATTTCAGTCCCAGTGGAGGATGTCCTGTGATACAATCGCTCCTTGAATGAAGCTTTGAAGTGCATTTCTCTCTCCACTCCCTGTCAGGGTGTCAGGGTCTGCGGTGGTGACTACACCCTCCAACCCAGTTATCTGGTAGAGTGGGGCCTCCATGGCAAAACTGTCAGGGTTCAAATCCTGACCTTGCCCCCCTCTCCCTGAGAATCCCTGGGTATGTTTCAACACTTTCTGTGCCTCGGTGTCCTCCTTTAGAAATCAACTACTCCAAGGTTATGGGGATGAAGCAAGGTGATGTATAGGAAATGGAATCATTGGAAAAGCACGTGTTGTATAGTTGACATTCCCTGTATGTGAGCTATTACCATCCTCCAGGTTTCATTTGCCTGGGAGAATCATAACAAAAGATAACTGACCTGATCCAACTAAAATGTAAGTTACCTGCTTTTGAGCAGTTCAAGTGGCACCTCCTCTAGGCAGGCACCCCAGACTCTCTCGGAGAGAAGGAATCTGCTATGCCCTCCTTTGCCCACAACATATTGTGTTGCTGGTACCTCTATAATAGCTCTTACCCCACCTGCCTCACCCTCAAGAGTGCAGAGTCTGCCCACTCCCCTGTGGCCCCTCTGCACACTGCCAGCCACACAGAAGCGCCATTCTTGTGTGTCAAGCTGAGCAGGTAAATAAAGTAAAGCCCGCTTGGTCATGATGTTCCATTGTCCCAGAGATACAGGTGAACCAGTGTGATTCCTTAGCCTGTCCGCTTGTCTGTTTGTTCTCAGAACTGATTTCCTGCTAGGGGTAAAGTTCACACAGGAACAATCCATGACTGGAGCTGGACAGAACATTTGTCTTTTGGACCTGGGAACTTCTGAGGCTCTTTCTAATAGATGGTCACTTAATCTGCCATTGGCATCAAACATTACGAATAAGCAACACAGGCCTGGTGTTCTTTCAGTTAGAGTTAAAAAAAAAAAAAAAGAAAGAAATAAAAAAGGAAAAAGAAAATAAATTGTCACCTGCCATGAATATCATAAAAAGAAATATTGGTAGGGGAAGGGGTGGGAATCCTCAAACAACAACCCCCCAAAGAAACTCCAGTTTCTAGTATGGGCATGATTTAAATTTTCATGAACAAATCAGCTGGCTCACACAAAGGCGGCAGCGATGAAAAACAGTAATAAATCATGGTGGAGGGACCGTGACCCATCAGGGTCCCCCGGAGGACCCCTCTGACCAGGCTTCAGTGTGTGCTTCTTGTTGTGGAGAGCACTTCCTGCACTGGGTTAATTATCTTTTAAAATTCATATCTGGAGCCACGGGCTGCCTCGTGGGATTAAGCACAGTACACTTTGCAAATTGAAAATAAGATAGCTGTTAGGAATGTATACTTGCCTCTATGATTACTGCAGCAAACAAAGGCAAAACATTAATTTACATCTATTATAATAGAGAAACAAAGCCAGAGATATTCCTTGCATCTCAGGCAAGAGATGAGTTTGCAAAGGTGATGCTCCCAGAAGATGAGACGGGGGATGGGCTGCAGAGGTGAGGGCTGGAGGGCTGGTGATGAGTCCACCTGTTACTCTCTAAGGTATCACATACACCACCACCCCCTACTCACCTTATAGACAGGAGATGACGACAGGTTCAGAAAGGGGAGAGACGGGGCCCTTTCTACCCAGCAATTTAGGAATAGTAAGAACAGGGTCTCTTTTAAATCCACACTTGCATTTCTAATAAGACCGTGGCTATTGGGTTTTGTTTTTTAATTCAAAGCTTGTTAGAAGTATATCAAAACTCCCCAAATAATACATTTTGTTACAAAGTGGAGACTTGTTCCTAAACCCCATTGGACAGAGGAGAAAACAGAGGGTCAGAGAAGCTAATAAATATTTAGCCATTTTTGGTTGCTTACCATGTGTGAGGCACTGTACCTGCTATGGTGGGTCCTATTATTATGTTTCCCTTCTCGTGAACGAAGAAATTGGCATGCATGAGGTTAAGGCACTAGCCCGAAATCACACAGCACCGAGCCTGTACTTGGGCCACTTTAGCCTGGATGCAGGATGTTTGGAGCCCCCATGCCTTTTGCTCATACCCTTCTCCTGGGAAGGTCTTTCCATACTCTCAGCCTGGATGCTACTTGTCAAGTTCAAGTCACCTCATCTCAGAGTCTTTCCAACCAACAGGGAGAATCTACCTTCCCCTCACCTGAGTCTGCCGTTCGCTCCCCACCAAACCCCCTTGTGGTGTGGGGCATCAGCTGAGCTGGGAGCACAAAGACCACCTCTTTCTATCAGAGGATCCATGCTTGCCCCAGGTTGAGACTGAAGCAAGAGTGCAGCTCTCCCACTACCCTCTCCACAGAGGCTTTTTTCTATTTTATCAGCATGTTGTTCCTTTAGCTCATCATCCAGAACTTTCTTCTCACCTGTGTGCACTTACCATCCTGCGTCCTATCAGCGCCAGCTGCTGGCTTCCCAAACACAACCTGTTGCTCTGAGGATGCTGAGTTCATTCTTACGGAAAGCATGCCCTAGGATGGGGTGGAGGAAGCGGGGGCAACGTCACGATATTTACAAGGGTTTTGGACTCTGACTTAAGGCAGGTCTTGAAATATGGTGTCTTGATTAGGACTGGGGATGGAAAGGGTGCAGATATAATAGGATGGGTGGACACAGCAGGGTGAGGAATTTGAAGAGTCTTGGGCGTGAACTATTGTTTGATGCTCTCTATTAAAAAGTAGAATCAATTGATGTTCCTAGAGTTCATGATGGACATGCTTACAACTATTTTCTTCCTGGGCAAGGATCCCCTGGAAGAGTCAAGTCATGTCAGTGTGGTCAGCAGACTGTGTAGGGTAGATGGTTTCAGCTGTCACACTGTAATCTCATGTCACCACCTCATATTGGATCCCATAAGGAGGCTACCTCTCTGGTGACCTCCAAGCTACCCAAAGGACACTGGCTTAGGAGGGGCAAAGCCTGGATTCTGGTCTTGACAATGTTGTTCGATCATTGTAAGAGGCCTTGATGGGCCTCTCTGACCCTCTGTTTTCTCTTCTGTCCAATGGGGCATGGAGGCCAGTTTCCTCTTCATCCCACGGTTCTATGACTAAGTTTATTTGCCTAAGGTTGTGGCTTTGGGTAGCAAAATGACTTCCTAGCAGAGACAGGAAAGAGGAGGAGGGAAGGGCACTAGAGAGAGCAGGAGGAGGTGGAGAGGCAGAAGGGGCAGGTTTGGAAGCCTCTAGAACAACAAAGTCCCTTTCCTCAGGTCTGGAATTTTTTTTTTTTTTTTTTTTTTGGCGGTACGCGGGCCTCTCACTGTTGTGCTGTTGTGGTCTCTCCCGTTGCAGAGCACAGGCTCCGGACGTGCAGGCTCAGCAGCCATGGCTCACGGGCCCAGCCGCTCTGCGGCATGTGGGATCTTCCCGGACCGGGGCACGACCCCGCGTCCCCTGCATAGGCAGGCGGACTCTCAACCACTGCGCCACCAGGGAAGCCCAGGTCTGGAATTTTCAAGGGTTTTATCTGGTAGAAATGTATATAGCATTTACAGATTGGAAATAACTCTGTAAACTCAGATAAGATTGTCCCAGTAATACTGTCGCCAGAAACAGCTCACTGTGGCTCCCTTTCAATTAACCATTTAAATCAGCCCATACAAACCCCAGCCCCTCCTGCCTCATAATAAAAAAGCAAGTTAGATCAGAGCCGGGGAGTTTTGATTCATGCTGCTGGGTATGGAAGATCCACAATCTTTCTCTTGGAGGGTATAGTCTAATGTAGTTCTTTGAAAAAACATTCCTTCAGCTGCTGGCAGAGATATTTCCCTCCCTCCTTCCTTCTGAGATGAATGGTGATTCATTATAGATAAACCCTCCTGATTAATTTTGTTTTGACTTTAACTTTGACATTAAAAAAAAAATCTGTAATCGGTAAAATTCGCCCCTCTAACATTCACTGCTCAGCTATTTTTAGCTGGCTTTGGTGTTTGATGCAGAAGAGGGGAAAAAAATCTAAATTTAGAAAGAAATTAAATTGTTGACTGTCATCAAAAGTCCTGGCTGTCAGATTAGAAAGTCATCTTGTTAGACCCTTTGTGATGAATAATAAATCAGCGATTTCCTTGAAATTCTTATTTGAGTTCTTTCCCTTCTGTCAATCGGAAGCATCAGAAGATGTGTTGGTGAGCGCAAGCTGGTTCATCGACACAAAGCCTTTTCAGATGTGCAGCTACTGGTCTGTAGAGAGGTCTGTACAGCCTGGCCCCCGGGAAGGGACTGGTCAGTTATCCATGTACATGGATCGACAGGGCGGCACCGTGCAGTTGCACAATGAGGGGCAAACAAGGCAGATTTGAATCCTGATTTCAACTGGTGCTGGGATGCAACTAAGTTCCTTTGTTTCTATGAGCCTCAGTTTTCACATCTATAAAATGGTTAGGATAATACACGTTATACACAGAGAGGACAAAAGATTAGGAATGATGTATGGAAACTGTGAGCACAGCATGCTACCTATGTAGGCATCCAGGACGTGGAAGCAGTGATGAGAATTATAATAATTATTGGGAGTGCTGTAGCTTCAGTAACTCTGTAAAGTTACTGTAAAGTTAAAGGGAAGCCATAGGGAAATCTGAAAGTGACTTTCAAGTGTGTTCTGTTCAGTTTGAATAAAAGGTAATGAATAACTGGACTTTTCTGCCATATGCCAGGGTGTATCCATGCAGTCTGAGGTCAAGCTTTCCCTCCCTTTCATGACACAAGGCTCGGCTATGTTCTAAATAACTCTCAAAAGTCCTAGCCACAGCTAAAACTTGCAATGAAACACTAAAATCAAACCCTTTGAGAAACAATTCAGTGACTGAGCTCAGACTAAGTGTGACCCTTGGTCACTTAAAATTAGGCAGAGATTTTTTTCCCCGAGAGTCTTCAGTCCCTTTCTTGTCTCTGTGCTCTGACCCTCATGGTGATTTCTCACTTCCCTAAAAGCCTGTGGAGAATATGGTGCCTGGACAAAACTTTTAGGGAGACCATTTATGGTCCTGTATTGGTGGAAGAAGTGAAGAATGGGAGGGAAAAGGAAGGAAGGAGGGAGGGAGAGAAAGGAGGTGATGGAACAGATCTTTATAGTGGGAGGTATTTTACAGATATAGAACGTTATTTTGCAGTTTCTAAATCATAGAGAGCAGGGCTTTTACTACTCTGTACATAGTAGTACTGTGTACATAGAAGATACCTAATAAATATTAGTGATTCATTCAAGGGGAATTTTAAATTTAAGTTTGGATAACCATAGTAATTTTTATCATTACCAGCAGCCTTTATTCTGCATAACGCATGGGCAATGTTACCTTTTTTCTCAGGCATATTCCAAAGGTTGCTTAATTCAAGTTTAATAAAGAACAGGGAGGGCTAGGAGCTGCCAGACTCAGCCTGTCTTCTGCTCTACCCTCAAGACTGTGCCCCCTCGTCCATCTTTGGTTCTGAGCATCACAAGAGTTCATTAACATTCAGACAAGGACCTCTGCTTCCACAGGACCTTTCAAATGAACCCACCCAAGAACCCTGGAGTGGGACAGAGTTTGGCCATTTCAGTCCACTTTAGCTCCAGAGGGTCTCTGAGGCTCATCTTCGCAAGGCAAGGGTCCTGCAGAACAAGCTTGGAAGCCCTTCATCATGTCCAGCCATTTTCCAAAGCTGGTGATGCTGGTCTGAGAAGATGTGTCCAGTCTAGGGTGACTCATCCAGTTAGGGGTAAGACTCAGGTTAGAAAATGCATTTTTCAGAATCTCTGTGTAGGACTCTTTTATCAGGTTGCTTCCTCTTGGTTATAAAAGGAGTTTGAAGTAATCTCTCTAGAATGTGATCCCTCTTGCAATGTCTAGACCTGGACATTTCTTTCTTTCTAGGGGACCTCATAATATACAAAGATAAGCCAACTGGAATTGGGGTAAACAGAAGACTGGATTTAGTGAAAAGCTTATAATAACCTCCAGACTCCTTTCTTTCTCCCAAGAGGAGGAGGTCATGCAGAGCAGGGTCTTCAGAGCATTGTGTTTCCAAAGATGGGGGGCTGTCAGCAGACAGCCCCGTGTCCCCACTTGCCTGGCCTGGGTCTGAAGCGTTGGAACATTGGGATATAGGAGGTGTTCACTCAATGCCTGAAGAACTGAGAAATGCACCTTGACATGAGTGAGATTGTACATTGTCCATAATTTACTTCTTAGCACTGTGGCCCACTGTGAGTTTCACTTGTTTGGAATCAAAACTTTCTCTGCTCTTAATTTTACAATGAGTTGTTTCACTCTAGATATGGGTGAGCCCAGAATATGCATATTTATCCTCAGCTCAGCAAAGTCCCTTTCATTAACAACCCTCTCTTCACCTGACTAATGTCCAAAACCATGGTCCCCTATATATATTTAGAGGATTTATATCAACACTCTATTGTTACACTTGACTTCCCCCTTTTTCTTAATTATGTAAAAAAAAATCACATTAAGCCGAATCTAATTACTGCAATGTATATTAGAAGCAGGGCACCATCAAATTTTTATTTAAATTAATCAGGTTTTGATTTAAGATATTAAATTCAAATTAATCATGTAAAAATGGAAATGATCCTTGACGTGCTTCCAGCTGTGACTTCAGTCTGTTTTCTCATGAGTCAGTTTCGGGATGTCTTGGGGGTAACATTACAAAAATTCACGCTGGTGCTATTTCAATTAGAGTTATTTAGCAGGACAGATGTAAAGAATATGGTATAATTAAGAAGGAGCTGGTGACATGGCTACAGATTTTCAGGATTAAATGGGGGGAAAAAACTACATGAACTAAAGTGAAAATTTGACTACTGGCCATGATGCCCCAATTCAAGTGCAGAGAGGTGACGCATTCATTAGAGACAGAAAGAAGATTTGCAGAAACGCAGGACTTTTTCTCTGGAGCCATCTACAGACTCCTACTTTGGTTTCAACTTTGAATTTCATTAACAAGCTGGTACTAACTGGTACTGCAATTCTTATCATTCCTGAAATGATCTTTCCCCATGGCGATCATAGCCATCGACTAATTTGATTCTAGTGCCGTCAGAAAGCTATGAGAGTTAAAACAATACTTTAAGACCCATTTTTAAATCAAACTGCATATATTGGCATATATAATTTTGCATATATAGATCCATTTATTATTTACACACACACACACTGGGTGCAATTATATCAATAAATCCTTTAAAGAATTCTAATTTTCTCCTATTTATGATAAATATGACAGATTACAGAGTGTATGTAATGCACTGACTCATTTTTCCATAGAACTTAGATGGAGTGGGTGATAGTCCTTTATTCGCGGGTGATGAGATGGGCTTATAAAGGTTATGCAGTTTGCCCAAAGCCTCATATCTAATTAGATACTCCTGGCCTGCCCACAACCATATCTTGTTCTCCACAACCTCGGTAGTGGCCTCACCTCTGAATGAATTTGGTTTCTGAGGCCTCAGAAAATTCCAAGAGTCAGAATATGATTTTAAGGGCCCATTTAGGGCACAACTGGTCAGAACAGAAATCCTGGCATTGTGATTACTATGCTGGGGCCCCTTGTTTGTTTCCAGAGATTTGGCTGAACCCCAGAGAGGGACAGGGGTGGGGGTTTCCTACCAGAGGATGTGACTCAGTCTGGGTTTCAGAGCCTCAAATGATCAATATTTCCATGTAAAGAGCACCATGTGTATCCTTTCTTGCATCCACTCCAACAAACACTGCTGCTCCCACAGGCGTCATGCGGCCCCTCTGTCCTGCTCTGACGCGCCGGAGCCCCCAGACTAAGTCTGTGTGTCTCTCCCCAGAGCACAGCCTCTTCTCCACCTGAGTCCTCAGGATCTCAAGAACCTCAGGTCCCTCTCCCCTGATCACAGGCTGGATTCTGGTGTCATGATTTGCAGGTGCATCCCTGGAATATGAGGGTCTCAAGGAAAGGAACCCAGGCTGGTTTCTCATAAATAAACTTGAGTCAGGGAGAATCAAGGTCTGTGTCTTGTTGGTCTTTGGATGCTCACACAAGCATGGGGCTTGAAACCCAGTAGGTACCAGGTAAATGTTTGCGCAAGGAGAGAGGGAAGGAGAGAGAGGAAGACAAGAAAACAGTGGATGAACGTTTCCACCTCTGAGTTAATGGTGACTTCTCCTGTGAAGGAGGATGACAAGGCAGGCAGAGACTCTTCCCTCTTCCCATCCCACCCCCCCCCCCCCACCCAACACACACAGGCAGGCAGAGACTCTTCCCTCTTCCCATCCCCCCCCCCCCCCCATAAATGACTATCCAATCAGGGCGATGGTCCCACCCCACCAGCATCAAACTTAGGTTTATCTCACGCGTGTGTCTGGACTGATTGCACAGTTGTAGAAAGCAGGTGATTCATTGACGGGTCCTGCTTCCCACTCATAGGATATAAATATATGTAATTACGCTTTCAAAATCACGTTTCATTCCTTAAAAAGGAATCAGGTAGGAGGTTAAAATAATAACTTTTTTTTCTCGGTGGAAAATGGTCTTTGTCAGTTAAATGCAGTTGCTGATTTCTCAGAAATCCAAGTAATCCAATAAAAGGAATGTTTCAAATACCAGGATAACAATAACATGTATTTTTTCTGGTCTCCTTTGTTTTCACTTTTCTATCTAATTTGACGTTTGTGCCCAGCATCGTCTTTGGATTCAGACCTCGCTGCTAACAAGCCCTGGACGAGATGCTCAACCTCTCTGAGCCTTGATTTCTCTAGTTGTAAGTGCTGACTTGTTTGGGGTGCAACTTTCAACCTATACTTACACTGCTCCTCCTAGAAGATGGGGCCTGGATTTCCATAGTCATCACTTGCCGTGGAGGTTGGCTTAGCTGCTGAGTCCCTACAGCTCTTAATAGATAAGGCATTACTAACAGGCTGGGGCATGCAAATTCCCTCTAACTTATCCGGCTCTAGAAAAGCATTGTGGAAAGTAGTTTGAGGTTTGCGGGCTTGAGTTAGGATCCTGCTTTGTAACTTCAAGTTTGGGTGATATTGGCAAACATTACATTTTCCGATTCAGTTTCCTCATTTGTGAAATGGAGCAAATGGCCTCTGTGTAGAAGAAAGATTGCAGTGATTAGCAGAGAAAACATTTGGCTTCTCTGACTCTATATTCTAGCATCACCTCTCCTGCGTCCTCCTTGAGGGTCCTTAAGTATGCCAAGCAGGCTTCTGCCCCAGGGCCTTTGCACTCTGTTCCCCCTGCCTGGGTTGCTCTTCCCCAGTAAGCAACACTTTTTTTTTGTTGTTGTTACTTCACTCAGATGACCTCAGTGTCCCTTTGTCAGAGACTTTTCTGATCATCCTCTCATGCCTCCAGCATTTTCTATTTTATTATCCACCTTTATTTTTCTTCATAGCACTTATCACCCTCTGAAATACTTGGTTTTACTCCTCTATTTCTCTCTTGCCTTCCCCCTACCCCCACCCACCATTAGAGCAAGGACTTTCTCTCCTGTTCACTACTGTAACCTCAGGATGTAAAAAGTACCTGGTAAGCAGTTGGCACTCACTACATATCTGTTGACTGAATACCTTGGTCTGAAGTAAAGTGGAAAATTCACCAAGGAAAGGCAAACTATCCTGCATTCTATGAATTACCTTCTTTTTGGAGGGAACCCTGGGTTCAGTAGAAGAGAACTGGACCCTTGGCTGTCCTATCCATGGAGCTCTGAGCTCAGAGAGCAGCTAAGTGGCATGAGTGTGCTCGTGCAAAGATACAGTACATGGAGAGGCAGGAGAAATGCCTAGAGAGACGGAGAGGAGCTGAATCATAATCTAACCATCAGAGCAGAAGTGTGGGTTCTGAGCAAGGGAGGACTCCCCCCTCCCACCATCCTTCCTCCCATCATCCCCCATCTGTCTGTCCACAGAGCCTACCTTGCACCTGAGCGCAGGGAGAGCCTTGCATCATTACCCTTGGCACTTGGGAAGCCAAACTCCGTCCTATTTACTCAGCTCTCGTGGTCAGGGCTACATTCCTCTGTGAGCACAACGTCTCTGAGTGCCCCTGAGAGGCTGGGAGTCCTGGCAGCAGCAGGTCAGGGACAGAAAATTAATACTGAAGAGGTCTTGGTGGCTCCTGCTAATTGTGTGGCCTCTACAGGTCTTGGTGTGTTGTTACCTCCCCTGCCTAGCTCCCTGGGGCCACATCTAACTTCAGGCTGAGGGCAGTGAACTCCAAAGAGGTGAAAGTTTCACTACGTCTTTGCATCAGATCTGGAAATCACTTACTAAGAGCAGATGAAAATGTGGACCAGTTTAGAATGCCCCCAAAGGCCATGTATGTGTGGTCCTTTCACACGTAAGCCCACATCAACCTCCCAGCAGTCCCACAAGGAAGATGTTTTGCTATTTCTTTCACTCCTGAAGCTGGGGAAACTGAGGCTCTCATGATTTCCACGTTCTGAGGATGCCACAGACCTCAGCTGCATAAACCAGAATGGAGGTCAAGGTTGATCTGATCTCAAATGCCCACATCTGTTACTATCCAACACTGTGTGCAGGGCCCAGCTCCAAAGTGGGACACCAGATCTGATTTACAGGCCCACCATCCCTGTTCTGAAAACTGTGCAGTCAGACATATTTCAGAAATCAGAATTTGACATGTTTTAGAACATTATTATGTCTCATAATTGTATACTATATAACACCCCCCAGAGGAGTCTGGGGCAGATTCTCAGGATAAAATGCATTCATACTTCTGAAGCAAAATGTATGAATATTCATACTATGTGGGGAAAAAAAGGACTATAAATAGCCTTATAGCCATCCTATCAGTTCAGGTCAGTTTTTGCCACCAGATAAATGATGGCTTTTGGTTTACAAAGCTTTTTGGAAACTATGACTATAAGATTTGGGACTGGTACAAGCTAAGGAGTGAGAGACAGTCTTTCTTTTCTCCATGTGACAGAGGGCTCGTACGGCAGCCCAAGGATTGTGCACATTTTCAGTTTATAAACTCGATGTCATTTGCAAACAGAACACACATTCAAAGCAGAGAAGCTGCTTTAGCAGAGAGTGGCAGGCAGAGTGTCACCAGCTTGGCTGGGCTCTGGTCTGGGCGATGCTCCCATGGACCTATCAGCCAACATCAATGTGCCTGGGAGTTACCCTGCCCTCCCAGGGAAGCAGCTTAGACCAAAACATTGCCCATCCCAGGATCTAATGCTCAGTAAACAATCAGCAGACAGTGCCTGTGATTGTCATAACCTGGAAGAGCCTAATGACAGTCAGATCAAACGTCTATGAAATGAGTAGACACGTGTACCACGGCATTCAGAACACAGTCACTCATTCCTCCAAGCTTTTCTCCATCAGTGTCTTGGTGACACTGTGCATTTAATTTGGAGTGGTTGGGCTTCCCTGGTGGCGCAGTGGTTGAGAGTCCGCCTGCCTATGCAGGGAACACGGGTTCGTGTCCCGGTCCAGGCGGATCCCACATGCCGCGGAGCAGCTGGGCCCGTGAGCCATGGCCGCTGAGCCTGCGCGTCCGGAGCCTGTGCTCCGCAACGGGAGAGGCCACAGCAGTGAGAGGTCCACGTACCGCAAAAAAAAAAAAAAAAGGAGCGGTTTTCAGATGTCCCCGGGCCACTGTGTGGCTCTCCATCATCAAAGCTCAGGCATCACCCTTGTGACAAATACGAAGGGTGGCGTTAGGGAGCAATCATAAGGAGATGGCACTTTTTCTAAGACTTAATTCAGAGCCTCCTCTCTAAAATCCGGAAGAACCTTTCACCCCACTCCAGGCAGCTTACAAGAAAGAAACAGGCCTGTCTACCTTTAGACCAGTGATCTTACCGCAGGCCTGCGCTTGTGTGGGAGATGGCTATTTTGTCAAGACCCTGAGAAAACGTCTTCCTCCCATCTGATAGGGTTGTTACTTCCTTTACAGTGTGAAGAGCCGCGGTGCGGCTCCCATCCCCCCACCACTTGGTGAAAGCCGAGAGCAAAAAAAATAGGCCAGGTTTTCATAGAGGCAGACCAGAGGCTGCAATTACGTAACCAGGCATGGTGCCTGCGAGTTCATGTTCATGGGTGGGTAGGAAGGGAGGCAACCACAGGGCTTCCTGAAGAGAAGCCCTCTCTGAGATGGAGTGAGTGGGGAGGCTCCCTATGGAACCCCAGCTCAGAAAGGATTTGCTGCCTTGGTTTTCTCATCTGTGAAGTGGGCAGCTCGTGACTGGTTCACAGGGCCTGGAGGTTAGAAGGATCTTAAGCCTACAGCAGTGCACCTAGTGAATTAACACTTCCTGATTGTTCAGGATTTTGCAAACATTGTCTCATTCAATCCTTCCCACCTATGGTGTTGATTGTTTTTATCTCTATTTACCAATAGGAAGACTAGAATGATATCCTCAAATGATTTGCCCAAGGTCACAGAGACAGTGGTGGAACTCAGGCCAAGTCTAAGGGCTGTCTGGCTCTACACTTGTATTAATTCTACTCACTAGGTCAGTTTTAAAACTAAAATAACAACTATGAAGCAAATAACCAATAAACTGCAATGACAGCACGAAAATCGTTATTTTTCTGATCAAAGCATCTAGATTTGCAAAGACTAGGATAAGTAAATATTTGACGTTCCAATTTTTTTAAAGCATGCACAGTTCCCAGCCTGGGACAGAGGGTCAAGAATAGCTTAATTTGCATCCGGATAGCAACTTTTCTTGTAGGCACTGGAGGCCAGAAGTGCAAAGATGGACACGCCCTTCACCAAGATAGGCAGCTCGGTCCCAGAGCATCACAGGTTCTCTACGTGGGGGAGTCTCTGAGGTCTTGGAGGGGAGAAGATTAGCCTTTGAGACCATGCAGAATGGGGACCTGTGTCTTTAATAGATCTGCCCGCTCCTGTCTTTCCAGAGCAGAGCCCAGCAGTTGGGCTACCCCCAGGCCCAGGCTGCCTGTTTTGCACAGCCTCTGAAGCCAGCCTGGCTGCTGCCCTGGGAGTCTCCCGGCCACAGGTGAGGTTCTGTGGCCCCGGCAATGCCCAGGGGGCCAATCAGGCCAGGCCTACATGAGGTAAGATGGAGAGTAGCTCTGTGCGCTCTGGGCTTGCTCAGAAATCTCAGCAGATCAATGTCACCATGACTTTTAATTACCCCTCTTAGGCCTCATCATTATTTCACAGCCTCTAATACGCCCAGCAGGCAGTCCTGGGCACACAGATAAACAGACACCCAGCATGACCTGGCATCCCAGGAGGTGCCCATCTTGGCCTCCCAGCCCAGGAGAGGAGGGTGGCCTGACAAGGGCCAGGCTCTGCTGAGTGCTAACCCTGTGGACACCTAGAGCCTTTGAGTAACTTCAGTAGCCCTCCTTTCTTAGGGTGGAGACTTAGCACCATTCACTGAGGACCTACTGCATGCCAGGTGGCGGAACCAGGCTGGACGTGCTGCAGTGGACGCCCCTGGCTTCTCCAGGGTCACTGCCTGCTCAGGCCCCTCTAGTCATCACCAACTGCCCCTCCACGCTTGCAGCCTCTCACCTAGAGCCATATTCTTAACACAGGGTGATCTGGCCCCTGGGGGGATGTGTGACAATGCCTGGAGACATTTTCCATTGTCACTGGGAGAGAGATGCTACTGGCATCTAATGGGTGGAGGCCGGGGATGCCGCTAACATCCTACTTTAGGGCACAGAACAAACCCACAACAAAGGATGGATCCAGTCCCGAATGTCAACAGGGCCGAGGTTGGGAACCCTAGCCTGGAGGTCACCAATAAACCCCTTCACGTGGTCCATGTAACACTTTTTGTGCCGCTGGTGACTTCCCAGGCCGCGCCTGCCTTCGTATCTATCCTTCAGCAATAGAAACACTCACGGTCTTTCTCCCAAACCTGCTGCCTGCCCTACGGGAATGTGCCTCCTACTTGTCCCTTCCCCTCCCCGTGGACTCCCTCCCCAGTTTTCTTTACCCACCAGCGGACATCATGCAGCAAAGTCCTGCCTCTCCTCGGAAGACCCACCAGTAAAACACTCCTAAGCTCAGGGATCAGCCCTTTTGCTCTGGGGACCCTGCAGGTTCATATTTTTCCCTCCACCTCCGTGCCAGCAAACCAGCAGATCATGGCTTACTCCCCTGCCTAGTTAATAATCACAGTTGATGATCTGGGACTTGGGGATGGTTTGCATTTTTAAATAAACCAGAAAGATCCAGTGCCATCGCCCTAAGAGGGTCTCCCTGGCTCATGAAGCTGCTGTTGTGTCTCTCTGCATAAATGAAGACCTGTGGCCTTGGGGCAGGACCTGCACCTGGCAGCCCACCCTCTCCATCCCCCAGGGCCATGTGTCCACATGGGTGTGTGGGACAAGTAGTTGCTCAAGAAACACCTATCATGTGGACGTGTGGACAAATCCGTGGTGTAGTCTGCGATGAAAAGAGAGTTCAAAGCGGCCGGCCAGGCTGGGATCTCCTGGAGGTCCTCATTCCTCCAGCCCCTGCTGCTGCCATGAGCAGGCTTCGTGAACATTCGCTAAACTCCATGAACATGTGCTGCTGTCTCCTGCCCTCAGAGATCTTGACTTGTAAACGCCTGACCTCTAAAACTGTCCAAAGTCTCACTGAAAGATTTCAATGACCTCAGAAACCTTCCCCAAGGAAGACATCATTCTTATTCTTCTCTAGAAGACAAGGAAAGAGGCCAAGCAACTGTCCAAGGTTACCAGCTAAGGAGTGATGGAACCCAGACTGCCTCTGATAAGGCTGGAAGCTCATCCAAATCTGCCCGGTGGTCAGTCCTTCTGTTTGCATATGAGTCCTTTCAGTACAGTTTAATTATACACGACCCCACTCTGGGCCAGGCCAGGCCAGGCCAGTCCCAGGATGGAAATGGAACAGACTTGGCCCCTGCCTGACCCACAGTCATAGTAGCTCACATCAGGGGACAGCGGCTCCCCAGCCCTCAGAGAGGCAGGCCTGAGGTCCACACAGGCCACGGCCTAGGAGGGCCTTGGCTACCCCAGTATAGCCACTTCCCATTGGTCTGGGACCCATGGATGAGAAGACAGTAGTCTTGCCAGAGCAGACATCATTGGTCAGCCTTCCACTACTTTCTAAATTGTACTACCATGTGAGCTCATAGGTGAATGTTTTTCATCCTACTTTAGCTCCCAAACCACAAGCACAGGCACCTCAGAGGGGTTCCCATTCATTCTCTGCATCGAGTCCTCCACACAAAGTCCAGAATTTTCCATGGGGGTTAATCATCTGACCCATCCCTGGAGGCCCCTCTGCAGAGCCCTGCACCCTGGGGGGGGGGGGTGGGTCCATAGAAAGCTATTGGGGCGAATCACTTACTCCGTCTGAGCCCCAGGTTCTTAAATCAGTGAAATGCAGAAAGTAAAGGACCTGCCTCAGGCCACTGGTGTGAGGGGTCCCAGCTTAAATCACGTGAGGCCTGGAGCAGATTCAGCAAAGCTCAGAATCTCCAGGACGCGGCGGTTGTGTCCTGTTTCCACACTTTTGCACACTCATTCCTTCATGGTGGCTGTGATTTGTCAAGTACAGAGGCAGAGGTGGCCAGGAAGAACTCTCTAGGGCTCCTTCTTAGTATGGGGGTTAATCATCTGACCCCTCCCCGGAGGCCCCCCTGCAGAGCCCTGCCCCCTGGGGGGGGGGGGTGGGTCCATAGAAAGCTATTGGGGCGAATCACTTACTCCGTCTGAGCCCCAGGTTCTTAAATCAGTGAAATGCAGAAAGTAAAGGACCTGCCTCAGGCCACTGGTGTGAGGGGTCCCAGCTTAAATCACGTGAGGCCTGGAGCAGATTCAGCAAAGCTCAGAATCTCCAGGACGCGGCGGTTGTGTCCTGTTTCCACACTTTTGCACACTCATTCCTTCATGGTGGCTGTGATTTGTCAAGTACAGAGGCAGAGGTGGCCAGGAAGAACTCTCTAGGGCTCCTTCTTAGTCCCAGTCTAGTGAGACCCTATGATTCCAGCAGGATCTCTGAGTGAATCGGGATGAGTCTGAGCCAGATTCTGGGTGGTGGTTCCTCCTGGGGGTCTTTTCCTCAGGTTCAACTGCACGGCCCCCAACCACGGAAAAGGACCTGGTGACCTTGGCAGACAGTTCCCAAAACTTTGTGTACAACTTTTCCAAGTGTCCTACTTACCAGCTGGTCTTGCCCCTTATCCCTCACGTCTGATGGGGAATCGCTCCTGTTTGAACCTTTCCATTTCAAATTTTGAGACTGGGGCTGACTCCGAACTTGACCATCACTGGGTTATTATTCAGTCTGGTTTTGTCATGGAAACTGAATTTATGATGTTATCAAATAAGTCGTTACAGATAACCAATCAGTAGTAGCTGATCATTGATGAGTTAGACTTACAGAAATAAGGAAAAATAATGTGTATTTGTTTAGGAGAGATTTCATACACAAAGAACTTGTCACAAATTCAACTTGAAAATATCTGAATTTACCTAAGACTAATATTCTCTCGAAGGAAAATTCTGGAAAACTTGAACAAAAGTGTAAAGATTTAGATGCTAAATACAGATCTATTTATAAAGCTTTTCTCCCTCCCTCCCTCCCTCCCTCCCTTCTTTCGCTTGCCCTTCTGCACGTATGTCAAAACTCTGCCTGTATGATATTTGGGGAAAAGGGATTCCTATTTGTTGAGGATCTAATTTACACCAGGGTCTCTGCGAGAAACTTTATTAGCAAATGCCACTGTCATAATAGCCTCTTGAGAGAAGTATTCCATTCCCCACTTTTGTAGAGATTTTCTGCTTTACCCAGGCTCATAGGACTTGCAAGTTACAGAGCCCAGACAGTCTGCCCTCAAAACCAGTGTGCTTTCCTCCAAAGATACACGCGTGAGAATCCAAAATAAATGAGGGGCCCTGAGGTGATCAGTTCCCTCACCGATCAACCGCGCCAAGGGGGCATTTAACTAACGTCGAGTTGAAGGTTAGATTATGGAGGGGACATCTGGAAGTTTTCCCAGAATGGGAGTAGTGGACAGTTGTGTACTTTGAAGCTGGATAGCCAAACCCTTCAATATTTCTTGTGGTTCCTCAAAAAAAGATTCTCCCTTATGCTACAGAAGGCAGACACTAAACTCTGACTGAACCTGGGTGTCTCCGAACTGAACTTGGACATCTTTGACTGAACTCTGAGCACCTGATTGAACTCTGGGTCTCTGATGAATTCTGGTGTCTCTGACTGAACCTGGGCCTCTCTGATTGAACTCTGGGCATCTTTAGAGTCCCTTCCCCTGCCTGGTGCTGAGCACAGCGTGTGACCGGTGACAGTTGTGGGAGACCCATGTGGAAGCTCTCCCCTCCCCTCCCCTCCTTTCCTCTTCAATCTCAGGGTCTCCCCTTCACATCCTGTGAGTTTTGATAACACCTTAATACGAACCCCTCACACCTTCCCGCTGCCCTGCAGTTTAGAAACGCTCACACCTGTCCCACCTCTGAGCTTCCCCTCAAGACACAACACAGCAGCTCTTTCCCCAGCTGACAAGCCAGCAAACAGTCTTCGAGACCCTGGTCATTACTTTTTCTCTCTAACCTTCTGCTTTTCCAACAACTTCCCCTCTTCCACTCACTCACATGCGTGTCTTTACCTTTGTTTGAATTTGATATTTTTTAATGTGGTAGTTGGGTTAGGAGCTAACAGACACCTCTCATGTACAAATTCTAAGAAAATTTGTCTCCCTCCCCCCACCGTGGAGACTCCCACTGTCTCAAGTCCCTAAAGACACACTGTGGGTTAGTCACATCCTTTGCTGGTAGAACTCTGCCCTGGTCCTGGTCAGGTTTGCAGGTTGCCCTGGAAGGCCCCTTTTAGGGGGGAAGCTTTGGCAGAGCAAACCACAAGCCAGGGTGTCAACTGGCTGAACACCCACCCTAGTGGGTGCCTGGAGAGGCATCTCAGGGGTGGCCCCTGCACATCTGCTCACGGCTGAGGCCAGGAGGTCAGCGAAGCTGAGCTCAAGTGAGCTTGAAGACCGCAGGCGTCTGGGACCAGAAGAAAGACAGAGACCTGCGCCAGCTGCCAGGCCCACTGTGGGGCTGAGGTTTCTCCCATGTGGAGGGCTCCTTGTGGCTGAACGGAGCCAGAGAGACAAAGGGAGCACGGCCACCGTGCCATTTGGCTGACTTGCATCTTTAAACCTAAATCACTCTGCAAGTAACTCTTCCAGAGAGGCCTGGATGCAGAAGCACATATCTTGGAATAGTGGGTTTATCAAGGCACTTTATCAAGGAAACCACTACAGGTCGTCCCCAGGGAGAAGCCAGGTGGTCTGCATGGTGACCTTGACCCGCGTTTGCCAAGAGCACCAGCTGTCTGGTCCTAGGTCTCTGGGTGTTCACAGCCAATCTGAGGATGAAATGGAAGAGGCAGGTGCGAGCACCCATGATGGTGTCTGATGCAGAGCAGGTGCTTGGCAAGGGAGACAGAAGAAAGCAGGAAAGCTCCATCCACCAAGGCTGTTTTTGCAAGGTTGTGGCAGGAGTCATGGACAGAAAATGCTCTTTCTCTTGTGGAATTTTCTAGAAAATTTTATCTCCAGTTTAGATGTAAAACATCAGGGCTCACACCCATCTTCCTCCACAGGCTTGCTGAGTGGTGACCAGAGGGTGGCCATAGGGTTTGGTTTATAAATGCCGAGCTCCCCACTCACATCCACCCCTGCACCCTGACACTCCTTGCCTTCCGTTGATTGAAGAAAATGCTCTGTCTTCTCTCTTGGGCCAGAAAGCAGCCCTGACACTCACCAGGTGTGTTCGTCAATGATTGTTGTGGAAAATCAAGGGGGGAGCAGCTTGCTTTTCCGAAGAAGGAAGCCAAGGACCCGTTTGGAAACCCTATCCCTTGGAAGCATCATTGGTGGGGACTTTCTAGGGGGAAGAGATGGGGAGAGCTGGCCATCCCTGCGGTGAGAGTTCAGAGCCAGGCCCTCCGTGTCCGCCCTGGGAGCTCTCAGGGCCCAGATGGAGGACGCCGGCCTTCATGACCCTTCCGCCAGTATGTGTCCACAGTGCCCCGTCCAACAGGCCCCCACTCATTCAAAAGAATTAGGCTGATGTCTGGGGATGATTTATAACCACCGTTTATTTGATGCAACCATAAAACTCCAGAGTTTGGCAGAATGACGAAAGCTGCTGAGACCGAAATGTGAACGTGATATGGTTAAGTTAAAGAAAATGCATCTATAAATCACATGACACATCTTGATGCAGATTTCAGATTAATGTCCTCAAGTTGACAGCATTTTGGACTCCAAAACCAGTTCTATGGAATGGTCACAAGGACAAAATTTGCACAAACAAAACAAATTTTTAAAACTTATGGAAGGAGCAAGAAGAAAGGGAGACTTAATAGAGAGTCTTTGTCTGTGTGTGTGTGAATTCCATGTCGAGGATGAAACCTAATGCGGGACATTTTTGCAGGATGGACTGTTAGGCCAGGAGCAATGCTGGGGGATTTTGAGGAGCATCTCATTCCATCCTCACAATAACACAGCGGGTTAAGTTTCTCATTACAGGTGAGACAACTGATGCACAGGGAAGTGATGCAGTCACCCTAGGTGGCTAGGCTTTCCAGTGGTGGAGATGACACTCCAGCACAGGCAGGCTGACCGCACATCCCTGGCATGCCCACCTCACTCTCCAGGAGGAGCAATAAGATGTAATGGAAGGAGTCTCTTTCTTAGCACCCGAGAGAGCCACGTCCCAACGTCTCCATTGTCTCCCAGTGGGGCTCAGCGTCTGCATCATCAAGATGAGGATGGAGATAAACTCACTCCTTAGACTTGTCATTGGGATAACATTTGCTTTTATCTGATAAAAAATGTCAATCTACCCCAGTGCTTACTGCCTAATAGGCTCTCTAGGTTTGCCAGCTTCCCGTTTTTCCTTTTCTTCCTCGTCCAGAAAGTGAACCTGATTTGTGTTGTCTCTCAGCAAGCTGGTTGTCCTTTTATGGATGGGGATGGGCTCCCAGGGCTGTCAAGAAATAGCCCCATACACAGGGTAATTGTTCCTTGGTTAGTGTCCAGTTGGGTACAGGTGATGTTTGGAGTTCTACATCGTGGCTGACCAGGACAGCACAGATAACCTCTGTCTGAAAGGCCATTCAGGGGTCAGCCAAAGTCAATCACAATGGTCCTGCCAACTGGCCCATCTATCTGATCAGAAATCATACTGCGTGGGACAGAAAAAAGGGACTGGCATGGGGGTAGGGACATTTGCTCAGTGCCTGAATTGCCAGGAAGACAAGACCATAGTAATGTGTCCCTTAGTGCAGGGCTCGTTCAGCCTGAGAGGGTGAGCTCTGAATTGGGTTTCCAGCCCACCTGAACCAAGCTGGGCTCCCAACTTCTCACATGGTTTGTCCATGGATTGTCACATCCACTCAGCTGATGCCATTGGCTCTGCATTTTATTAGTCCCTTAGGATGGTCCCCTAAGATTTAGTAGAGCACTCAAAATAAAATGGACTCATAATTTATTGCAATTAATACATGGCATTGCAAAAAACTCAAACAATATAAAATGGTTATATAAGGAAAATTCTCTTTTGCAGTAGGAGGACCACTGTTCATTGTATTTATCCTTTCAGAAATAGACTAAGACATTATCAAGAATGTGTGTTTGTCCCTTTGTGTGATACACTGTCCTGCCTAGTTTGTTAACTGTCTTGTATTGGTATCTTTAGAACAATCTCTTTTTTTATGACTGCAGAGTTCCCTTTTGAGTGACTGGATTGTCGTATAGTTTGTAACTCCTGTTTAGCTGAATATTCAGGTTATGGAATAATTTCCCCATTATAACTGATGCTTCAATAAACATACTTTTAGATATTTTGCATGTAGGTGTGAAAATATCTGAAGACTAAAGCTCTGCCCACTTTTAATTTTGATCATATATTGCTGAATTGCCCTTCAGAAAGGTTGGGTGGACTTAAGCTCTCACGTGGCAGGATCTATTCCCCATCCCCTTGCCAACACTTTTTAAACTTCATGACATTCTCTTTTCTGATAGGCTCTCCTTGCTATTGTAATTTGAGTTGTACTAACTGTTGGTGAGAATTAGAATCTTATGTCCATAAGAAGTGTATATTTCTCTTTATGTCAGTTGCCTGTCCATCTGCTTTGCACATTGCAAATATCCTCTCCTGTTTTGTGGTTGTTGGTACAGAAATCTTAAAATTTTGCCTTTTCAGATTTATTAAACATGTCCTTTGTAGATTCCCCATTTTATGGCTCACTTAGAAATAAGACCTTCCCCATGACATGATTATAAGAAAACATGCTTCCTCATCCTTTATCCTTTGCTTTTCTTTTCCTTTTATTTTTTATACATTTTACATAATTGTGTGTGTGTGTGTGTGTGTTTTAACTAGCAGTGTCCCTCCCCTCCACGAAAAATTTACAGTGGCCAGGTCCATCTGGGCTAAAAGATACTAAGAAAGGCTCTTGCCTCACTCCTTCCTTATGGCTCAGAGGGAAGCAGTATCCCTCCTAACTGGTCACAAAAGGAACCACAGTGAGAAATTCTCTGGAAAGTGCTCGTTCTGCACAGATTTAGGGCCATTCCGTTCAGCCTCCCTGCTAGCACCCACCACCGATACCCAGAGCTCCTCGTGGGGAGTATGTTATTTCTTGGTTGGTTCCCAAGAACATCTTTTAATTTTATTACTCCAAATTTAGTTGAACAATTACTCTGGCCAAGCCCTAAACAGATCAGCCATCTTCAAGTCCTAGGAATAGCCGGAGATGGAGTTTTGACAAAAATAACATGTGGGTGGGATATGGTCTAGAGGGATGTCGGATGAGACGGGAGCAGCCTGGGGTGACTCAGGTGACTGTGGACATCAGAGGGAAGTGGACCCTTGAAATGGAGAGAGAGAGAGCCTGAAGATGCAACACTAGGACTCGTCATTCGAACTCTGAGCAAGCCGCAAGGCCGTTCCAGGAAAACCAAACCTGGCCTTCAGGGCAGGTTTTCAGTAGCAAAGCAGAATTTCTCTCTCTGAGGACACCTGTGTGCCAGGATCTGAGCTTGGGTCTTGGGGATTCAGAGGAGGTGCCACGGGCCCTGCTGTGAGCTCACAGAGGACACGGGGCTACTGGGGTGTGGGGTACAAGGGCTCACTCTTAAAAACCATGGAAAGCAGCACCAAATTCCAGATTTACCGCTTACCAACCCCAGGTTCCAGGCAATCCCGATTCTTGAACATGGCTCCACCCTCACCCTAAACCCACCTCCAGGCCCTCTTCTGCACAGCTAACCCCGTATGTCCTTCAGAGAACAAAAGGTCTTTTGATAATCACGAGAAGGCAGTTGTGGAGGCAAATAGCAGGTCTTCCCACCATTTTGGATATAAAAGCAGAACGGAGTTGTTGCTGGATTCCAGAGGGCTCGGTGTGTGTAGACAGCGCCCAGGGACCAACTGATGCTTCCGATCATTATTGGGGATGCTGGCATGCAAACAAATGGCGCATAATAAAACTCAGGGAGTGCCATCTGTTACCGAGAGGTGAAGAAAGGGCTGCCGGGGGTCTTTTGGGGGTCTATAATGTTTCTTGAGGGATAAATGCATAGAGGGGCAAATGTTTTGAAGGATGAATATTAGTTTTCTTTAAAAAAAAAAAAAGCGAGAGAGAGGGAGAGAGAGAGAGAATTCCATGTAGAGAAGTCATCATAGGCAGAGAGGTAGGTTTGTACGAAGAATAAAGAGTGTGTGTGTGTGTGTGTGTGTGTGCAGGGCATGTTGCCGTGGAGGTGGGGGGCAGGGAATCAGAGGAAACCACAGCCCACAGCACCAATCCTGCGCTCTGCAAAGCCACGAGCCACTGAAACTTCGGGTGAGACTGTGACAATTTAGAGGGACAGAGGGCACCAAGACGACAGTGTTCTCAGGCACTACTGCTCCTTCCCAATCCCCTGCTGTGCCAGAAAGTTGTTCCAAAACCACACTACACCCCCCTCCCTTCCTGTGTCCCCTGCCCTCCACAGAATGGACCAGCCTGCTGGGCTCAAACCCCAGACCGGCCGCTCGAGCTGTCTAACCTTCAGCAAGGTATACAGCCCAGTTCCTGACCCAGTTTGCTTGTCTACAAAATGAAAATATGAATAGTTCACTGCAATGGGTTGCTGGAAACTTTAAATGGACTAATCCACATACAGAGTAGAATGCAAAGGGAGAACTTGAAAAAAAAAATGCTAAGACTTGTGATACTCCTACTTAGTATTGCAAAATCTTGTACGCACAAGGCACCAGGCCGGAGAATGTGCCTTTGGCCTGGAGAAGCTCATGGACCCGTGGGCAGATCAGACCTGGAGCAGACAGTTATCACAGAAGTGCCCTACAGAGCAGGTCGTTAGGAGGTGGCGGGAGGGATCAAGGGACCCTCTCCAAGGAACGTGATTTGATTTGATGTGACCCTTCTCCAGGCATGAGGGAGGGGATCCTGCGGCCAGGTCCCTTCTGGATCCTTCCATTCTCTTCCATGAGGCAAGGAAGGCTATGCATTTACACCCAGCAACTCCCCTAATCCACATGCTGTGCTGGCCTCAACTGGCATTTGAATAATGCAGCTTCGGTGGGAGGTGGGGTGGGCAGTAGGCACTTCCTGCCTCACTGTGCCCCCTGCATGCTGGTGATATTTTGATCATTTGATATTTAATGATCTGGGTTGGCTCGAAAGAAGGAAACTTGGTTCGAAATGTATGCGTTCATTTTTATGCTCTACTGAGAAAATTTATTCAGTGTGATGCTCGGTAGTGAGTGCCGTAAAACACCTTAATCCCTGGTTGAAGAAAGGTAATACCTTGACAGATGTGTGCCTCCTACTTTCCTCCCGGCCATGTTTCAACAACAAACCTTTATTTCTGCTTCTCGGCTGTAGCAGGGAAGAGAAAAAAAACAAGGAGAGCAATAAAGCAGTCAGAAATCTCAGGAGCCAGGCGGCGGTGCAATCGTAATGACAGATTTTTAATGTGGCGGGAGAGATTGACAGAGAAATGTCTTCGGAGCAAACGCTTGCCAGATGGAACGCAAACGGTTTATTGGAGTAGAGAGGTGCAGCTGAACCACGGAGAGAGAGGGTGGAAGGTGGTCTTTCTGGATGCTGCGAGTAAACACACCAGAGAGGGGGACGGACGGGGTGGGGAGGGAGAGAAAAGACAAAAAAATCAATTAATTAATTGAGAACAGGAGAGAAAGGCATCGAGGTAGACCCCAGATATGCCTTGCAGAAAAGGGATCAGTAAGTCCTCAAACCCCAACTTGCAAACCGAGTGTAAAGTCCCCAAAACCTGAGACTTGGGAGGGGACCACAACTGGAAGTAGGAAGATCTGGATTCGAGGGTATGGCTGGTGCAATTGATGAAGTTCTACTGAACCTTTAAGCTCAAGGTTTTCTGTGACTTTGAGTCCTTCGGAGGGTACAGATTTTTTTGTTCTACAATTGTTTTCAGCATCTAATGGGTACGAGGCACTGCAGACAGAAAGGGGAGGACAGCTCTGTTCTGAAGATGTTTCATGAGATACACATGCAAAGCATTTATTATATTTGATTTCCATGAAAAGCAATATAATATACTATTAAAATTATGTATGAGTATATATATATATATATATATATGTTTATCTATATATCCACACTGTTGATCCATTCATCTATCCATCTGTCCATCCATCCACCCATCCATCCATCCATCCCTCCCTCCCTTTTTCCTTCCCTTTAACATCAGTTTCCAGTATAAAACTCATAATCTGTTGGAAGTGCATAAAAATGGTGGTATCCTCCCAATTCAAAAGTCAATAAAAGCATACGATACCCCCTAAAATAGGAAGAGTGGGAAAAACATTTTATTCAATTCTGCAAAATAATCAAATATTAATAAAACTTTTGAATCCAGAAAGATAGTATTACATGTAAGGGCCACATTTTTAAAGTATAAATAGCTGCAATATAAAAGAATGACTAAAGCAACAAAAGTAAAAGGAATATTTAAGGCATCCTTAGGACCATGACAAAGATGCCAGTGATTGTGAGGTACCCTGATATTCTGACTCAAGTTCCAACATTTCCATGAACCAGCTTTGACCTTGAGCAAATCAATTCCCTTTTCTGGCCTCAGTTTCCCAAGCTTGTAAAATCAGGGGGTGTATTGAATGAATACACCACAATTTGCCCATGACATGATTCTCTACATCCTTTTATTGCTAACATTTTTAGGATGCTAAGTGCAGATTTCTGAGAGTGGATATTCTCAAGGCTAAGAGTAACTTTAAAACAACAAAGCAAAAGAATGACATGAGTAAGTGGAATGTGCTTTTACAGTATATAATACAATAAAATACTTTTCTTAAATAATCCATGATAGATGAATTCATCTTCTCTTTAGAAAACTCCAGTCAAACATAAAGATGTTCCTTTTCAGCACCAGAAGCTACAACCTTCCTTATCCTCGGAAACAAACAAATGAAACTTCATGTTCCCAGGGATGGCAAGTCAAGTTGAAACCTGTTGTCACAGCCCTGCGGAAAATGTAGATCTGTAAGATTTCATGCCAAACATTGGGTGCCAGACATCTTGCAATGGGGAGGGAAAGAGTGTGGGGGGTAAGAAAAATAGTGGCTAAATAGAAGAACAGAATGGAAGAAAATAAAATCATACTCCTAAGCCATTCAGAAAGCATTCTTCTCTGACACATTCATGATACTTATCTCAGCCAGGAAGAAAGTTCATGATAAGAAGCACCATGAGCCCCTTGGGGATAGAAGGTGTTTTGTGTCAGGACTGGCCTGGTGCAAAGGGATGTTTTTAATCACTTTGCATATGCCTATTTCCTAGCTCCATAGAGGGATGGGGGCTTTAGCGTCTGAGAAAAAAAGAAATAACCAAAGCAATGTGCGATGGAAAGTTGTTTTTGCACCATGTGCATCTGGCGTGTTTTCTATTCCCGTTTCATCCTGCCTGGTCTTATGGTCTCAGAGGAAATAGCCCAAAGCCTTCTGATCTGTTCAGCCCAGTGTTTCTACTTTTATCTTAAAACAAATGGCCAAATAATCAAATGATTTGTTTTTTCGTAGACTACTGTTCTTTGGAGGTTTCATACTGTCTTGTTCGAATTTACTTCTTAAAAAATTAAAATCCTGCTTGTCATGAGAATCTGGCTGAGTAAGGACATTTAGGTCCAAAAACTAAACAAGGTAAAGGTTTGGTTTAGTTTAGTTAAAAAGGTTTAGAAGACAGAAAAAAAGAAAGACAGCTGGATGTTTAGAATATATACAGTTGGCTTCTTTGGGTTCATTAAAAAGAAAAAAAAAAGGCATTATAATAACTTCTTGATTTGGTTTTTGCACTACCTGCCCAAATTCCTGGCAAGATTTTTTAATTCAAAAAAATTTATTTAATTAAAAAAATTAATTAAATTAAAAAATATATTTAATTTATCTGTTGTAAAAAGTCTTTTCCCATTCTTTTCTTCAAGAAAGGACAATAGACTACATGTCAGGTGGCTTGTTCTGGCTTGGCTCCATTCCTGAGATGTGACTGCAGGTAAACCAGTCAGGTTATCAGACCGTCAACATACTCAACTAGAAAATGGGTACAAGAATGACACAGTACAATCCTCAGGAGAATCCCAGGGTCTCTAAACAATAAAGTTTATATACACATATGAAACCTACAGTTATAACCTAATAATTATCCTAAATAATTATACTGTTATCATTGATGATGATGATGATGATGATGATGACATTTTCTAACTCAATGCTTTCTGGGTAACTCAAGGTTCATTTACAAATTTCTAGAGCTACATCTGATCAATATAGGCTTGAACGATTAAGCAAAATACCTTAACCATATATAGAGTTTCTATTTTCTGCATGCTCTCATTTTCTCTTTGTCTCTCTGCAGGACCTAGAGCTACACCTATTCCAAGGGGGTTTAGCAATAGTTTATTTAACTTTGTTCTGCTTTTGTTTAAAGGAAGAATGTATCATAGAATAACTAATAATATGGGGGTATTTTACACCTCTTGCTTCCCTCTATCATTTTGAGATACTGAGCAAAACTAGACTGAGGATTAAACTAGGGTAGTGCAGAGGAAGATAGTTATGTAGTAAGTTAAAAACGTTAGGAAGTGAAGTCAGTTTGAGTTGAATGAGGCTCAGGTCCTGCTTGACTCCTCCTAATTTGCGGGGACTTCAATTTTCTCCACTGTGGCTGAAGATAATTTTCAAGGTCCTTTCCTCCTGCCAAAGCCTAGGATTGAACTCTTCCATATTGTGAGAAACAAAATTTGGAAAATGACCCAGGACACATTTATTTTATTGATCTTAGTTATTAAGAAATCAAATCAAATCCGATCAGATCAAATCAAATCTTGAGGCTGCTGAAATGTGTAAATCAACTGATTTTTTAAATGGAATCCATAGCTAAGCTTAGACCTGCGACCTGTGTCAGTAGTATTTGCTTTATTTGTTTTCTTGTATTTTAAAGTAGCAAATATAGAAAATTTAGAAAATAAAAAATATGGAGATGTTACTGCCTAGAAATTGGTGTACAATCCTTCTAATATTTTAGAAATGTATATGTATGAATATTTTTACTTATTTACACAAATGGCTTCATACTGCGTGCACTGTCATATAACCATTTTCACATTTTTGAACATGTTTTTTATTCGACATCATTAAATACACTTCGACAGCATCATATTTAGTTAAATATTTCCTATATTCCCATATAGAATGCAAGCTCTGTGGGCATGGGATTTGTTGCCTTATAAACAGCTGTATCCCTCAGATTTAAAACAGTGCCTGGAACACAGGAGGCAGACCCCAAATAAATATTTGAAGCAAATAAATCCACTGTAGTCCATCTCGTGCGTATATCATAACTTTTTCGGTTTAAATGTCCTTGCGCTATAATTGGGTATTCTTGAGCATGGGATCTGGTCTCATCTTGTTCACTGCTGTGGTGATCTCAGCACTTGGAACAAGGCCCGGCACTAAGCAGTTGCTTAAGAAATGCTTCTTTTTTTTTAGTTTTTACAGATCATCAAGTTTTTTTAATTACATAGAATTATTAATAAAAACAATACTTTTATAATAGTATTTGACACTAATTTTGTCATTTACAAATTCCTACTAACTGATTCTTTTATTTGAACTGAACATTATGTGAAAAAAAAACATAACTTCCTCCAAAATAATCTCATTTGGGAAGCCAAATAATAAAATGGATAGAGGTGTGTAATGAAAATGAATGCATAGCGGCAAAAAGGAAGTATTAAGGTTTTTACAGTTATTTCCAAGGACAGCTTATTAAAGGAATGTTCCATAATGAATGGCTGCAATATCCCAATGCTGGACCCCATTGCTTCTAATACTTTGTTATTATAAACAACACTGTGATGAACATCTTTTAGTTAAAATATTTGCTAACATCGCTAGCTGTTTAAGGATAAAGTCCAGGAAAGTATAATTCATGGGTCAATGGGTGGGAATATTTAAAGGCTTTTGAAACATATTGGAGATTCTCCTACACCCCTCGAAAAGTGGTCTTGGTTTGTTTGTTTTTACCAATTTACATTCCTAAAAATAGTGTAGAAAGCACCTCTTTTCCTGATGCCTTAATGCCAGAGAAGTCAGTTTTTAAAACCTTATTAATTTGAAAGATGGAAATTCCTATCTCCTTGATGTCAGCTTACATTTCTCTGACTATGAGGAGATTTAATACTTTTATATGTTATTCTATGGTTTATTTCTTCATTTGTTCATTTTTTTTCAGTGTGTTTTTCTTTCTTTTTCTTATTAACCAAATTAAAATACATAAAACCTTTAAGTGTATTTAGTAAATAGTAAGCACTGTTCACCATTATTATTAGAACTCATATTTTATTTTATTTTCACCTTTTTATTGATTTGTAAGAATTTAATATTACGTATCATCTATGCACATTTATATACCATTGGTTGAAACATATGTTGAAAATATTTTGTCTATTTTATTTATTTCAGAAATATTTTGTTTTTATATTGCCTCATCTACCTAGTGTTTCCTTTTTCTATTTTCCTCTGCCATTATGACTAATTTATCTTGTGTGGGAACAATTTAATATACTTTTCAGACACACACAATATTTTTACGATGGACTGAGTTTAGAAAAAATATCAGTAGACTATTTTATTTGAAATAATCCTATTTTGTTTGTGACAATATTTGCAAAGCAGTTTACTAGATGTTTCTTTTGGGTCTTCCCATAACCCTTACTGTGGTGGATGAAGCATTAATACACCCTTTTGTACTGATGAGATAACTGAGACTTGGGCAAAAAGTGAACACATATAAAGCAGATGAGAGAGGACGGGCAATATTCTGAATGTAATTTCAGGATGCTCTACAGTTTGTTTTTTTCTTTAAAAACCTGTGGAAAATGATGATGATGATGATTATGGTGATGGTGATAATGGTGCTGATGATGGTGATGATGGCAGTGATGATCTCTAATCGAATTTCAATGCCAGCCTTTTGGTGATCTCTCATCACCTTACACTTCCTACGTCCACAGTCTAGGAGGAAGAGTAAGATCATTAAGGTTTCCTGAGCGCCTACGCTGTGCCAGGAGCTTCTGTATATGTGGTCTTAGTTAATTCCCACTACAAATCTAGGCAGTAAAAGTTATAAATTCCAGGTGTATTTTTTTCATTTTTAAAGGACAAGGCTCTCAGACTCCCATGTCCTCTCCTCGCATCATGTGCCCCAGGACACACTAATAAACACTAGAGCCTGGATTCCTCCCCAGCCAGTGCACATCCAAGGCCTATGTCTCTCCCATTCACTCTGCAGCCTTAAGTCTGACAAAACCAGCCCCTGACTTTGAGTGGCAAATTATAGCCTGGTTGTATAATAGCTCTCCATCTTATTTATTCATTTTTTTTGAATTACTAAAAAATCATGGCAAGTAGATCAGCATGGCCCCCTGCCCCCCGCACTGTGGAAGTTTGATAATGTATGTCCTAACTGCTTAATTGATTGATTACCTCACTGCAGCTTCCTGAGGTACCGAATTTATCTCTAATAGCCAGAGTCAGGCTCTGCAGGCAACTGTGGGGGGGACCGGGGTCCCTTGGTGTCGATTTGCTCTTAACTGGAAAGTCATTACCACTTAATACATGTAGATTGTGTTGAAAGAAAATTATGTGTAATGAAATGAGGGAAAAATTAGTGGAGTGTTATGGGCGAAAGCAGATGTTAGGGAGGAATTATGCTAGCAGAGATAATCACCTTCGTTGGTATTGTGTGTGCTGGGGTGTTAAGTGAAGGATAGGCTGGGAGACAGAAATGAATGCACTGATCGACACAGATTCGCCCCTTAGAACTGGCAGCAAGGAATGCTCCCTCTCCACCTGGACTCAGAGTCTGGGGCTCCAGAGCCTGGTTCTGTGGCCCTTTTACCCTGTAGTCTCCTGAGGTGCCAGGACACAAAGAGTCTACTCACTGGTGCTGGGGAGATGGAGTGAACTGTCCCATAAAGGCCTGAAAACAAAGAATCGAGCTCTAATTTTTACAGCATTAGTTGAATCTGGGAAAAGGCAAAAGAAAAAAAAACAAAATTAAACAAAACAAAAAGAAAACACTTCCCTCCACCCAGAAAAAAAACTAAACTAAAAAAATCTTATCCTCTAAGAGGGTAAGGCTGTTGGATCTTTCTGTAAATAGTCTTATCTCAAATGACGGTATTTAAGTGCCTCTGCCTGTGTGTGTGTGATGCCAGAGGGAATAAAACCTCATTGCTTTTATGTCTCAGGATCCTTGGGTACAAGAGCTTGGCATTCACAGTCCAAACCTCTTGCTTGACTCATTTACTGATGAAGAAACTGAAGCCAGAGAAGAAAGGCTTTTACCACAATAATAGACCCAGTGAGTGGAAGAGAAAGCCCGCCATCTGCATGGGGGAAGCAGAAGTCGTGTGCACCACACAGCACAGCTTCTTCAAGGGCATGGGGGGTCTCACTGCCTGTTGGGGGGGCTTCAAAAGGAAGGAAGGTTTCCAATATCCTGGCAAGTGTACAAATACCTACATGCATCACGGAAGCACTGGAAGTTGGATTCGAGCCTCAGTTTTCAGCAAGTGGCCACTTCCAGAGTCTATCTCAAAGAGTTTTTTCTCTTGAAACATTTGGATTGATCCTATTATAGGAGTTCTCAATGTAAGATAATCCAAGGTTCCTTGGTGCTCTGAAGCACTAAATAGGCTTTGTAAAACTAGCATCAGTTGTTCTTAACCATGTGGGCTACGTGCTCAAGGGCCAGGGTGAAATCCATTGCATGACCACGTCACATGACCAACTTCTCCAGACAGTGTGCCAGCTATAGAAGGAGTGACTGCAGTTCCTACCCCATGAGTTTGCTGTAAGTATTGACCAAAATAATATTGACAGGGCACCGACCAATGCCTGCAAACAGTGGGTGCTCAATAGTTGGTTTTCATTATTCATAGGAATAACTGTTATATTTGGCAAAGAAGTATACTGCATGTTTGTATATATAAATATACATGTATACATATCTCAACTCTATTGGGATTAAAAATATAACAAATCATTTTAAAAGGTTCCTGAATTAATGCACCAATGTCTTTTATTCATAAGCATGTCCTAATCAACATAAGGAACCCTTTAATCGAATATTGCAGACTTATGTTTTGTTGTTAATGTTTTAAGAAGGCCTAATGCTTGAAATGGTTGAGGGTGCTACTCTACAAGTATTGAATTAACTCTGTTCTAGAAAGAACTGGCAGAAAACTGAAAGACCAAGAGTTTAAGTAAACAAAGGCACGTTATCTACACCAGCAGTGTCCTTGGATAAAGCCAGTTTTATTGCAAAAACCATTGCTGTGCCATCATAAAGCCCAAGGAGAAATGGTAGGGATTTTTCCTCTATCCACTTGCAAATGTTTAAGACAAGTACCCTTTGGATTTTGTTATGGAGACTGGTATCATGGTCTCCTTTAGAGCAGGCAGCATTTACCAGATATCCACTGCTACCAAGGAGACCATGCAGTTCACAGGGGCTGGAGATGGAATATGTGTTTCAGGATGTTTGAATTATAACAATGCTTATAGTTAAGAGCAGGACAGGACTATACCACAGGGTATTTAGACATGACTCTTTATTTGCTAGTTGCTGAAGAAGTCAGACTCAATAAGGAAAACTTGGCAAACAGAGAAGCTTGGTAAATACAACACACACCCACACACATACTATGAATGTTAGGAACATGTTAGGAACTATCTTATTTTAAACATCACAAAACCCCAACAAACTAAGGATCAAGCCCTTTTACCAAAAGGGGGAACTATCTTTGCACATTGACTAATATTCACAACAACTATTGAAGAATTCTATCACAATTCTATTAATACTAACGCACAATATGCTGACTTTAGCAAATACTTCGGAGTTAGACCCCCAAATGAGCCCTGGTTCTGTACTTTGTCTATATGATTTTTAGTTCATCATTCAACTTCCTGAGTCAGTTTCCTTATCTGATAATAGAGTGGTCTAACTTGCTAGATTATCTGGAGGATTAAAAAACATCATAAATGTAAAATGCCTGGTATACATTGTTTTCAAGGGTAGCTATTATCAGTGTTTTTATAATTATCTACAAATTTTAGGACACTGGTAAGTGTTTTGGGCTAGACCCATGTTTAAATCTCAGCTGGATGTGTGGTGTTGGTGGAGTGATTTTAACTCTCTGGCACTCAGTTTTCTCACCTATAAAATGGGAATAAAAATAACTAACTTGTGATTTTCAGTGATGAATTAATGAGAATATTTAAGTAAAATAACTCAATGCAGAACACAGAACACAATAGGTACTCATAGTAGGCACACAATAAGTTTTGGCTTTTTTAATCCATGAATAACAAAAACAGAAATGATACTTTGAGAGGGCTGAGCGGTATCAGCCCTCTTTCCCCAGGTTCACAGCTCAGCAAATTTTTCAAGGGGAAACCAACTCACCATGTCTACTTTAATGGCTTCAAGAGGCAAGCAGTCTCTTTTGGAGTCAATGGAAAATTATGATGAATGTTTCAGTGACTAAAAGAACAATTAAATTGCTCAGTGCTGGATGCCATTAAATGAAATGGCACTGCATTAGTAGCACATAGCTGTTATTATTTATAAACACAGAAAGGCAACATTTAGTTAATGCTTTGGGTCTGCCTGCTACAGATCGCTCACACAGGGGGTCCAAGTCTATGCCTCCTTCTCTTTATGCACGTAAGGGAAGGGCTTGCAGCCCAGGAGGCAGTGAAAGAAAAACCCTGTATCCATGGTTGATTTGCTGGCGACTGTGTACATGTACATTATCAAATTCCTACCCTCTGAGTCATTGCCTTTAGTAACAGAACCTCAACTTACCTTACTTCAGCAGGAAAT
>NW_006798529.1:1297121-1309903 GCF_000442215.2 Lipotes vexillifer | reverse complement strand
GCAGGAAATGAAGTGTCCCATAGGAGGACTGTCCAAACATCTCAAGGCATGGATTTTGGAAAAGAACATCCCTGAGTTTGAAACTCACATTGTGACCTTAAGCAAAAGAGTTATCCTTAAACCTCATTGATAAAACAAAGATAAAACAGACCTGAATGTTTTTTGTATGGTGATTAGAGGAACTTAAAAGGGTGACTTTCTTCCCTTTCTCCCTCTGAAGGCAGATTTGTTCCTATTTTCTTATTTTTGTTTTTTATTTGTATGTTTGCTTTATTTTAAACATGGTGGGAAAACTTTCCAGTGCATATCCAGAACTACCTAACTATTCTTCAACCTTCATTTTGTGCACAGTACTTACACTTTAGTTACAGTCATGACCTTGAGATCTGTAGGACCATTTGACATTATACCAAATGCCTCCAGAATGCCACAATTCTTCTTTTTTTCTTATATTTTCTATTTTTAAAAAACAATTCTCTTTTGTCTTTCTCTTCCTGGTTGGCCTATTGACAGCCAATTCTCTGTGTAATAACAATTTTACAAGCTACCTCAGTCATCTATCCTTTTCAGTATGCTTAAAACCAAGTGATTATTATCATATTTATTGATTCTGAATTGAGTCTGCAGAATAGGACTAAGACCTCACATATTATTCAAGTGATAGGCTCCTGAGAAGCCCTTTCAGTTTCTTGGCTGTGCTATGGAGAGCTGAGGACTCAAACCAGTAATTTACAGATAAGGGTGTTCAAGCCTGGCAGTGGGAATTAGGATACTGACATTTAAGATCCTTTGTATCCTAATATTGAATGACTCAAAGGACCTGGTTATTGTATTATAATTTATGCCAACACTGATGTTTTCAGTTGAATTTTGGATAGTGAATTTACCAGTATCTACAAGAGTGCTTAGTAAACCACTGAGAAATATGTTATGCAAAGCATTAGATCATCACATCACCTGTGGTTGAAATTAATCTGTTTTCCCAGCCCTGCTCACCTTTGATTCTGACTAGAGTGAGTAGGTATGCTTCTCAGTTACAGTGCCATCTCTAACATGGTTGTCCTTAGCAGAGAACCCCAGTGCCTTTAGATGGCCTGGAGGGGGTCTGTGGCAGCTGGAGACCTCTGGCTAGTCACCTTTTTCCAGATCACTCATACATTTGCTGTTTTTCACACTGTGTCACACAAATAAAATCATTTCCTATGTGTGCGCTGGTACAAAAAATTAGGCAAGCACTGCTAAACACCTTTATCATCTGTGTGTATCTGCTGCTAATTTCTATAAGGATGCTCTTACGTGCTGTATTATCACAGTTGTATCTTCTAGCAAAAGAAAAATACCATAGTATGACTATTCTTGTTTCTAATATCTCAACATATCATCTTAGAATCTTTCTCTGCTTAATCCATTTTCTCCTTTCCTTCACTACATACTCCAAAGAATAAGAAGATGAAGTTCAGTGTTGCTTATAGGTTAGGATCATGTGACCTGCAGCCACAAAAGCCTGAGTATGATTCTTCATTTTGCTGCTTCATAGCTGTGTGACTTTGGAGAAATTTCCTAGCTTCTTTAAGTCTTGGTTTCCTCTTCTCTAAAATGACACTGGTAAAGGAAAATGGCGCGCGTGTGTGTGTGTGTGTGTGTGTGTGTGAAAGAGAGAGACATTAGAAAAGTTAAATATTGATACAGTTTAACCATTTCAGATAGTACCAAGGAATACTTTCACTCCTTTACACCTGAATGAAACTTATGATATATTCAAGCACTAAATAAGCCTTCTCTCGATACTAACTCCATGCTACTCATGATAAGAAGACAAATATGTATTTTATATTCTGTTATGTCACTGATCAGTGTGCGGGGAAATAATATGTAGATAGATAACATAGGAGATGTGGTTATTTGTTCATAAATATTCACTTTCTCTCCACTTTTGCCATTCTGAAGACAGGCTTCACTTCCCCATCTTTTTGATGGAGAGGTTGACTGTATGATTTGCTTTGGTCAATGGGATATAAAAGGATGTAATATTTACTACATCTAAGTAACAGCTTTTAGAGGCAGTGGGTTTCTTCCAACTCTCTTATTCCTGACCTTTGCCATGAGCAAACATCAGGAAGCAGTCAGGGGCTGTTCCTTTAATCTAGATCCCGGAGTGAGAAGACCCAGGGAGCAGGTTGAACAGAGTTTCAGAGCACAGAGCTACATGTTTCAACTTATGTGTAACATGGAATGACAAAGAACTGGGAGTTGTTTGTTAAGCAACATTATTATAGCAATAGCTGACAGATACAGATAAAAATGTAATAGATATATTTTATAAGACAGGAACTGTAAAAGCATTGAAATATATTTAGAGCTATCCTGAGGGGACAAGGGAGAATTCACAGAAAGGTAACATTTGAAGTCTGAGTCAAGGATTATGGCATGAAGGGTAAGTTTGTTTAAATGCTGACAATGTAATGTCAGATGCATTACCAATAATGGGTGCACAAGTCAGCTCCATCAAAAGGACCAACTAGAGGAGCATGTTCCATGAATGAGTCCCCTCTCCTTCACTACTGTTGAGTTTGGGCTCTGCAATGGCATAAAAATTGAGAACCTAATTTTGGCCTTGACTTGCTTTGCATTCTTTCAGAAATTCAGACTTTATAAATCCAGAGTTTAGGCTCAATTCAAGTGGAAGAAAAGACAAAATTTACCTCTCTCAACATCAACATTATCATTTTTAGAATTTCTTAATGCAAATTAACATTTATGTAGAGTCACAAATACAGATTCTTGCATTCAGATGCACGTACTTGGATGGGCTGTTTATATACATTTGAACATGAAATACATGATATTTCCACATCTTCCTATGTCATAATGCTTTTTGTTTATAGAGTTTGTACAAAAGAAGATATGTATATCATACAATTATGGATTTTGAGCTCTAGTTCTTTATTGCTTGCAACTGTAGAACCTTGGAAAAATCATGAACTTCTCTGAGGCTCAGAAATCTCACCCTCCAAAATGGGGCAATTATTATTCATATTTGATATTATTATTTTGAAGCACAAATAAGACAACAGCTGTAAAAATACCTGGTGTAAGAGTCAGTACTTCCTATCCTTCCTTCCTCCCTTCCTCCCTAGAAATATATAGGATGTGCATGTAATTTATATCATTAAATAAGAGTGATAAAATCCAGCCAAAATTTAGAATTTAGGAAGAAAGCACCTACATCAGCATAATAAAAAACCATATCTCTATATTCAGGAAGTATTTCATCTTTTATAGTTTTCTCTCTCCTTCAACACCTCTAACTGTGGATATATCCCCATCCATTTTACATGGCCTTTGTTTCAAATTAATAATGATCATTTTAGACATAGGGGATGAGTGGGCGGGGGCACATTCAGTGGACAGAGCTGCCTGCAGAATTGGTGGATTTCTGAAAGGTTCTGCCATAAGTGGTAGATTAGATAGAAGGAAAGTTTGGGGTTCATGATGAGGGATAGAATTAACCAAAGTACCTGAATTTTCTTCTGTAGCCAATGGGCCTCCATTGGCTGTTTTTCACCTAGAGTGGCACTTCCCAGCATGAAGCAATAGGTATTACTTGAAAAGACTGGTCTTCGGTCACTTTTGTTTGATAAAATGCTGAAATAAAGAATTCTTTACAGCATGAAATCTCAGTTTTAATACGTTAATTTCTTGATTGATTGTTTTGAGTTCCAGGTTTTCTCCCTCCCTCACGACCTCACTTTCATTTTTTATTTTAAATGACCTTGTTTAATTCTAAAAAAGACCCTTGTGAGGTAGTTATCATTAGTTTGCATTAGTTTATCACTATAGCTGAGGAAACTAGGTTGTAGGGAAGTTAAGTAAATAAACCCGTAGATGGACTTTAACCACCTACTACTTTAACCACCTTCAAAATTTTCTGTTGTTTACTAACATTTAAAATTATTTTATATTGCTTACCAGCAACCTCAGAGACACACACCAGTGTTTTTTGTGGGATTGTCCCTGTTCCCCCCAGGAATGCGCACACACCACCTTGGGTGTTAGATACGAATGAGATGGTAACACTTACGTGTTACATTGGCAGGTATTCGAACCAAAATTAGTTAGGTTCCCTATTGAGGACTCTAGTTAGAGCCTGCCTGGTACTACTCACCAATTATACCATAAATCCAAATATTTAGTTTAAAAAAATTAATCGGAGGGTACCAGCAACCAGGGTAGCTAGCTGCAGAAGGGCTTCAGATTGAAGAATTAAGTTTCAACACTGGGATCTTCTTTGCCTTGTCCACACTGAGCTCCACACCGGAAATTTAGAGAAAGTGAGTCGACTGGATACTCAGTGGTTAATCATGTGGTCTTTCTAACCAAGTGCCAGATTTGTTTTAATGATTCTCTTAAGAGTGATTCATCTAGGATCCTCGCCCGTGTTTCCTTTGTGCCTGGGTACAGATGTGCATCTAGAACACATTTAGTTCTACGTTTTCAGAGTGGCTGACCATTCTGTGCATATGATTAATTCTACATGCAGCTAATTATACCCACAATTGGCTAATTGTCAGTGCAATTAGCCAATTGCAGGCCCAATTGGCCACTTGTCCCATAATTTGAAGGTGCAAGTGGACAATTGAAGGACCGATTAGATGCACGCAGGGTTTTACATATTCAAAAAGGAGGCAAAGGGAGGAATAGCCTTTGAAAATGTGGTCTTAAGTGCAAAGTAAAAAATCCATATGTGCAGGTCTTTGGGAAAGAAAGTTATAGTTCATTTTACACTTTTTCAACCTCAGCACTTTGGTCTTAATTTTGTTTTTTTCCCAAAATGGAGTAAATAATATTGAGTTTCTATGCTGGACTGGAAATTTTAAATGTTTTGAATTTAAGACAGAATGACCACACCCCAAACCACCCTGTATCTGTTTATTTTCAAGCAATTTTTAAAGTCAAAGTTTTTTACTAAAAAAATCACAAAAAAAGCAAACAGACAATCAGATTTTCAGGACAGAGTTTAAGCCAAGTTTTAAACTGGTAAGAACTCATTTCTCCATCTCAAAGCCCATTAATTTTAAGGGTTAATAGTAAAGCAAATGTGCCTCTGAGAACAGCAAATGTTACCAAGCTTTTGGCCAAAATGTCTTTTCTCATTCCCTCCAGTCCTTCTTAATTTTCTTCATTAAAAAAAGTTCTCATCCCATCAAAATCTCCCACTGTTGTTGTTGTTATTGTTGCTCTTTTTTAGCTATATTATCTGAGACACCTAGGAGAAATTTCTGCCTTCACTGCTCACTTTATATGATGATATTCAGGAATTAGGATTATTTGTTAGAAATGATTTATTCAAGTGCAACTACCTAATTTCATAGCCCCGAAACCTATAGGTAGTCACCCTTTTGTGCAGGCTTTCTCCTCAGGTGTCTCACCACAGGAAGCCCAGATCCAGAAGTAGGAGCCTAAAATAGCAAGAAATCGTGTGAACACTGGCTCATTGTAGGCACTTGGTAAACAGCGATTGAAGATGAGGGTCACTTACGGGGTTGGAATCAAGTCATGTAGTGTGGATTTAGTTGCTTGGAAAAACATTACATATAAAATGAAACAAGATTGTTATGGCTCTCCTCATATCTGCAGTTTGTATTTTTAGGGGTTTCAACCTTCCAAAAGTTGGCCAGAGACTCAGAAATAAACCCAGCAGACCTTAATATATTAGGAATACTTGCTACAAAGCAAATGCACTAAAACCCTGTAGAAAAAGCAAATGCACTAAAAACCTGTAGAAAAATGCCACTGCACCCAAGTTTCTCAAACTGGGACCTTTCAAATATGAGTCTCAAGGGATTTTCTGAGAGCAAAGGATTTCACGGTCAAAGATGGATGAGAACACAGTATGCTATTTGCGTATTTAAGGTGAAAAACTAAAAGGTCAGCAATAAAAACAAAACCTGTTTAATTCACATTTTAACCCAGAATAGTTCAAATGTAATTGACCAAGGAATCCTATTTTTTTCATAATAGCTAATACTATGCTACCAAATTATACTTAAATGAGACATATTTTTGGAAATGCAACCCAAGACCATGGTTTAGGGCTAAATTGGAAAGTTAATATGCACCTTTAACAAACGTGATTATTTGGTTTTCGGTTCACAGAAATTTTTAGAAAGATCCCTTTCTGTGCTCAAGACTGGGACCACATAAAGGCTCTCTGAAATAACAATTAATTTGGAATCTGTCTCACAGCTCTGATCACTGGAGGTAAATCATTCCCCTCTCTGGGCCTCAGTTTCCTTGTCTGTACAATGTTAAGCGTCGTATTTGTTGTACTCCAAGGTCCCTCCTGCCCTGGCATCCTGTGTTACTCAATGATCCAGACAAAGAATGCTTTATTTGATGAATTTTTCTCTTTTTCTACTCAATCGCCAGGGCCTACTACGCTAATAGTTGGAAGACAGTTTCTAATTCCAGATTTTCTGCATATCACTCTATCACATGAAGTTTCAACTGTTTAAAACCTCAGTTTCCCTAAAATGAAACCGAGGATAGCCATATACCCCAAAGAAGACCCAGAGATCTAATGAATGCGAACGCCCCTTGAAAAGTACCAATTCCCCTCTATTGCTGTTGCTGTTTTATTAAACAGTATACTTGCAGTTGATATTAATATCACTAGTAGTTCTATTAACTACTATAACCCAGATTCAGTTATTATTCATATTAATTGCCTATAACTACTACTAATGTGCTAATCATGATAATGAACTGATGCTGTGCTTGATGCATTTCAACACCAGATTTTATTCTGCTAAACTTGGGGTTTTGCTTGGAGGGGAGAATAGCAGTGCTGGCCTTCGGGCCGTGCCAGGAAAATGTGTGGGCCAGATGGCAATCCAAGTTGGTCTGATAGAACATTTCTATTTCTGTGGATTCTCAAAAATGAACTGACAGGCACGAAGCAAAGTGGTGACTCATAGCCTTTGGGTCCCTGACTTAGAGTTTTTGAGCTGAAATCTCCTATTGTCCTGTGAAACCTATTTAGGGAATGACACAACTGGAAATTTCTATCCCCATTGTCACCATTGTCATCTTTGTCATCACAGCCACTCTTCCCCAAGGACCTACTGTGTGCCTGGGCCCCTTCTGTGGTTCATTAAAACAGACTGTCTTCATCTCTGTAACCACTCTGTGATGTATATATCTGTATCACTATCCTTCAGATGCAGACACTGTGGGTCAAGGAGATTAAGCAACTTGCCCATGATCACAGAGACACTGAAGGTGGTGTTAAGACCCAAATCCAGGACATTTACATTTTTTCTTCTATAGGATAATTTCTCTCCAATGCAAGTATCTGAAAGTTTGTAATCCTCCTGAGGGCAGTCACTCTTGTTTGTGTGTGTGTGTGTGTGTGTGTGTGTGTGTGTGTGTGTGTGTGTGTGTGCCTATGCATACACGTATGTATATATTTTAATTCCTCTCCCCAGAGGGATTATAGTACTGGCCTGGCAGAGAATAATCATTGGATAAATGTTTCCTGTCCTGAATTTCCGGCAAGTCCAAGTTTTTCCACAGCCATGTTTTTTTACCCATGTAAACGGTTCAAATATTAATGCTTGTCCCAAAGTCTCAGTGTATAAATGTAGATATGGGGGATTGAGCAAAACAGTCCTTAGCAGGCGAGGCTTAGAATCTAGGCCTTCTGACCCGCAGGGCAAAGTTCCAGGCACTACACCTTAGGAATGGGGAAATCCATTTGTTCTTAGTCACTGCTTCTCTTTAATCTTCTCCTGTTGCTGATGAATAAACAATGATTTAACGAAAGGAAGGCATAATTACCTATTATAGATGTCTCTGTCATCATTGTCAAGAATACATGGGGAATGGTAGAATTCTGAGTTTCTCAAGCTGTATTTGCATGGGAGGTTGAACTGCAATGAGGGTCATTCCCATAACTGAAGTCCACATGGACTTGGAGACATTGTATGGGTTTCAGGCTGCAGTGGTCATCCAGTCCCCAGCCTCAGAAAAGGCATCACCCTAAGCCATCAGCACAGATGGTGGAATGGATGCTCAGCACAGTCATTTTTGTAGTGAGAGAGTAAAATATTATTTTGGACCACATTCTTAAAACAGATTAACTTTTTTAGACATGCACTGGTTTTTCTTTACCAAATGAACATTCCATTAAAATATTACCAAATTAATAGCATAACAAGTTTCCAGGGGAGGTTTATATTAGAGTCAAATATTTTAAAAGCTGTCATTTAAACAGAAATAGTTGTTAAATTGAGGAGATAATTAGGTACCTGAAATTAATCAAAGAATGTTTTTAAAAATAAAATCTATATTTGACTCATAGCAAATATATTTCAGTCTCTTCTGTTTCCCTGTAATATATTAGAAATTGGTAATTTTGAAAATGAATCTGCAAATTGCCTTTGACTGTTAAAATCCTGTTCTGGCCTTAACATGGTGGATTCTACAAACATGTGTCCCAAATTAAAATTCAAGCTAAAATATCTATGGAGTCTGTAGGCATCACTATTGTGTATAAAGATAACTCTAAATTAAATACCTTGATGCTCAATTTTATACCAGTCTTTTCTTTCTCCCTTTATTTCATTCTCTTCCATTACTGAATTGCCTTTTTCTACCAGCTTGCCATATATACCAGCTTAGAGGGCTAAGGGAATTTAAGGAAGAAAATAACAAGGAAATATTGGTGACATTCAACGAGTATGAACCCAGGACTGAGGTTGAAATTCGAGTATTCAAAAAGGTATTTATTGAGCACCTATTATGTGGTAGATACAGGCATAAAAATGAATGCAATTCCAAGTTCCAACTCTCATGAGTTTTCATTCCAGTGGGGGAAAGAAACCGTGTACAGAATACAACCAACAATGAAATCGATGATCTATCAGGTGGGAATAAATCTTATAACAACATAGAACAGGGCAAGAAAATAAGGAGTGATGGTGTCAGGGGAGATGGAGGAGCCCTCAGGAGGGACCAAGGTGGAAGGGATAATTCCGCACTTTCCTAGATGACTACGTGGTCTGCGATCTCTGGCACTTCTGTTTCTGCTACATTTTTTTTTTTTTTTTTTTTTTTTTGTGGTACATGGGCCTCTCACTGCTGTGGCCTCTCCCATTGCGGAGCACAGGGTCCGGACTCGCAGGCTCAGCAGCCATGGCTCATGGGCTCAGCCACTCCGTGGCAGGTGGGATCTTCGCAGGCCGGGGCACGAACCCACGTCCCCTGCATTGGCAGGCGGACTCTCAACCACTGTGCCACCAGGGAAGCCCTCTGCTACATTTTTATTTCTTTAAATATAATTTCAGTCTTATAAGAGCTGAGGTGATGAATGAAACAAAGGCTTCTAAGCACACAGACAATTCGAGGACAGAGGCCGGATGTCGGGGCTTTGTGGAAATGGCAGAAGCATCAATGATGCTCACTTGCATGGAACCCACTAGACTAAGGGATCATCATCTTCCATCGCCCCCAACTTGGAGGAAGTCAGAGCCCATCCAATAGAAGAGGCATTCACTCTGGAAAGTACTAAAGCCCCACCCTTTCTTCATCATCTCAGCTAGTAGCATTTATGCATATTTTGCTAACCCGGCTAAATATAGCATGCATATTTTGTTGACATAACCGGTTCTGCCTAAATTATGGTTCAGAGTCCTTTTTCTCACTGCAGGATAATCAATTTACCATTTTTTATTCTCTTCTTTTCTCAGCCCTTATAGATCCAGTTGATCCTTTCCAAATGCGTTTGTCTCGTGTTCACTATTCCAGAGGAGTATTATTTGATGTTAGAAGTACAAGGAGGAACAGGAAGGTCATGTTGGACTCCACTGATGTGCCAAGACCTGCCAGTGCTTTTCCAACTGTCGGATCAGTCAATCCTCATTAACAATCCTGGGAGTAAAGAATACCTTTATGTTCAAGAATAATTCCAAGGTCACAGAGATTTTAAGCAAAGAGGACACCCTGGTACCCTTACAGTACACACAGGCACTTGGTCCTGGGCTTCTTAAACTTGGATGAACACCTTCATCTCTTTTGACTCTTTTTTAACACTGCAGATTCCTAGGCCTGTGCATCCATAATAATCTGATACCTGAATCTATAAGTGAAACCTGGAGTCCACAAAGTTTAAAAGAAAAGGAATTCCTATATGAGCCAAGTGTGGAAACTCTTGATTTAGTTCAGCCTCTTCTTTTTTGTAGTCATGACATATGAGACTCAGAGGGAAAAGACTTTCCCAGAACAAACCACGTCTCTGACCAGGCTATTTAATTCTGAAACTGGCCCACATTTCTCCTTCACTCTGCTCACTTCTACTTTGTCTGGTACGCTCACTGTCTTCTAATCTGCTATGAAGTTTATTGCTGTCAGCCTGGCTCCCCAGCTGGAAGGTAGTTTCCTCTGTAGCAAGCAGCTTTGCCTGTCTTTGTTTCACTATTCCAAGTACCAAGAACCATGTCTGACTCATAGTAGGTGCTCAGTAAATCTTGTTGAATTAATTACCAGATCTCTTGACTTTCAGTAAGAACGGTTTCCACTGGGTGTGGTCATCACTTCCTTCTTCTGTTGAAGGCTCTTTTAACTCTCCAGGATTGGGTTTCAGTAGCTGCTCCTTCCTTTTGTCAGTACCAGTCTAATAGATGCGGCAACAATGTCCTTTTTCTCTATGTAAGAGCAGCAGAGGTAGATGGAGGGTCTGAAGGAAGTGGGGGAGGATGGGGCTTGGTGACTTGACAAGTGAGGCTTCCACTGCCCCTTCTCTGCTCCGGAAGGTTTGGTGCTCACTTCTATTACAGGGCAATGCTAGTTGTGTTAGTCTTTGAATACTTGGAAATAAAGTGTAATGGAGACTATGGGGAAAATGATGCTGAAGGTGCTTTGACAGTAGGCTAATGTCAACATAGCACTCTCCTACCTAGAGTCACCCAGACCCAACTTGAATCACACAGCTATCATGTACCAGCTGTGTGACCTTGAGCAAGTCACTTCACCTCTCTGAGCTTTAGTTTCCACTGCTATACAATGAGAGAATTTTATTTAATTTATTTATTTATTTGCGGTACACGGGCCTCTCACTGTTGTGGCCTCTCCCGTTGCTGACCACGGGCTCCGGATGCGCAGGCTCAGCAGCCATGGCTCACGGGCCCAGCCGCTGCACAGCATGTGGGACCTTCCCGGACCGGGTCATGAACCCTCTTCCCCTGCATCGGCAGGCAGACTCTCAACCACTGCGCCACCAGGGAAGCCCAGTGAGAGAATATTTTTAACTCATAAAACTATTAAGAAGGCTAAAATAAAATAAGGTATATAAACTTGGATGCTACATACAAATGTATTGTTTTGGCATTTCTACAGATCATAGAAAGATAGTGAAGTGATGAAAAAACCATATATCTACATGTGCCTACCTATATAGATAATTTATAATTTTGCATGTGTTTATAATTTAAAAGTAAACTATGATGATTTAATAAAGAAGAGATGAAATTCAATTGTATGTAGACTGCTGCCTGGAGCTTCATCCCTAGGCCTTAACACATTTCCCAACACAATCATTTTTTGACAAAGGAATACTGAATAAATAGCAAAAGTCCCTATCTGGGGTCCAATAAGCATAGTGGACCTGCCATAGAGACAAAAGTGGGCAAATGCAAGAGACTCAGCATATTTCTACATGTCACATAAACCAGAGTTATATGTACCAAGGAAAAAACTGGAAATAGCCTCCCTTGCCCAGATCCAGTATAACCAGTATGCAGCAATTAGAAGATAAAACCAGTGTCATCTTGGGTAGGATCACTATAGACTGCTATCAAGAGGACCCCCAATATTATTACCAGCTGCAATAAGAAAGCACTTCTTTGAAAGTTTTTTTCTACCTAATTGTAAAAACTGAATAATATTATCAGCCTTTTTATCCTTTGAGTATTTTTCTAATAAGAAAGCACAGAGATGCATTGCAAATAAAAGCAGAAGATTTGAGGATGCAAAGCAATCATGCAAAATGACTTTCATATCAGTTTGATAAGCAGCTGAAATTTAATAACTACATCTCTCCTATGGTGTTGGATGAAAGTTTAATACTTTCTGCTTTGGCTTCTTTCTTCTGCAAGATGCTTATTCAGAACTGTAGCTTCCCCTTTTATAGTCAGGAAAATGAGAGGTGCAGTGGATTAATCAAAACCTCGAGAGGTTGAGCCCAGCCCCAGCCCAGGTCAAACCACGGGGACTTAGAATCTAAGTTAAACCAAACCCAGGGCTGTCCATGATACCTGGAGAAATGGGGAGAGATTTCCAAATATCTCCAAACACAGGTGAAATGTTGCTATGGAAAGCACACACTACATTAAAACCATAAAGAGATTTTTAGAGACTTCAGCCTTGGTTGAGGACAAATTAGTCAACCAGGAAAAAAAAAAGGTAAGTAAAGAAAACCACCTGGAGCTGAACAAAGATCCCATATTTTAAAAAAATAATCAAATCACATCCAAGAATATGACGACCTTGTTAGCACACAGAATATGTCTTCTGCCTATAAACACGCATTTAGTAAAGAATGAATGAATGCATATAGTAAAGAATGAATGAATGCATAATTGGTCTGCAGATTGTATCTAGCCTGACCTCCTCAATTTAGAATCAGGGAAATTGAGATGACGGGAAAGGAAACAATAGCCAAATTCAAGTGTCAAGTAAATCAGCATAAGTTGAAAGGTGTTGGACATTTGTCTCCTCAGGCCTTG
>NW_006798529.1:1254416-1294611 GCF_000442215.2 Lipotes vexillifer | reverse complement strand
AAAGAGTGTATCTGTATACGTGTGTACGTGCATGCCTGTGTGTGTCCACGGGATGTGTGTGTAGGTGTCTATGTTTTTGCATAGGTATGTGTGTCTGTGTGTGTATATGTATTTATGAACTTGTGTGTGTACACTGTGTGTCCCTGTGCATGTCCATGAGTGTGTATGTGGCTGTATGTGTACGGGGGGGTATGTGCCTGTGTGTGCACACAAGTATAAGGGGGAGTCGTAAAGTCCCACTGCGCCCCTACATAAACACAGGGCTGTAGATCACAAACCATTTCCCTGCTTGCTTTACCTTAAAAATTAAAAACCATGGCCATCTTAAATCCAAGACAAGCAGAGTCAAATTTCACAAGCCCAAAGAGGACCAGAGAGGCCAAAGAGGCCCCAGTCGTGTCTGTGGGAGCCTAGGAGCAGGGCCTGGGCTTCAGGAGCACTGAGTGGCATCTTTCCAATCCACCTTTACCCTTCTCCAGGGTGACAGTGGAGATGCTGCATGCCGGTGGGCAGGCACCCTTCCTGGCAGCCGGTGCTTCCTCTTACAGACCTCCGTTTACACTGCTGCCTCTTTCAGAGCCTGGTGTCACTTACCCTTCGGGGCAGAGCCAGCACTATCAGGCTGTGCATCACGGCACATGGGGTTTCCTGGGAGCCCCAGAGCTGGAGACAATGGCATGAGTGGCCTCAGAGAGCCCCGCCTGTCACCTGCCATCTTGGCAGGCAGCTGAACCTTAGAGGAAACTGAACCCCATCGGGGTGCTACAGGTGTTAAGGGGCACCAGAGCAAGGCTTGAAACAGCGGACAGGAGACAGGAGAGCAGCCAGAAGCTTTTCTCCGGAAGTCCCATGGGTTTCAGATGTGCCTGGGCCACGGCTGCTGGACGCAGACCCTCCACGAGAAGGTGGGATGCAAAAGCCACGGCTGACCTGTGAGTCAAGAGCTGTGAGAGGTCAAGGTCAGGCCCAGGGAACAGCACCTCTCACCCCGCCACCGGGAGCACAGCACGGAGAGGAGAGGCTGGCTGGAAGGAAGCAAGTCCTTCTGAATAAGTGGCAGAGCCCTACTGAGAGAAATAAAAGTGAAAAATGGTGAATTCGGTACCACTTGCCAGACCAATGAGCTTCATCAATTAATCACAGCCAAATAATCACCACCTACATTAAAGAATAATACATGAAAAGGACAGGGGCCTCGCTGTAACTTATTCAGAAAGGGCTGCCTCCCTAATCCCTCTGAGTCCTGACATGTTAACTGGGTAGCGACTAATTAGATGTCAAAAATTCATAAGCGCTCTTTAATATTGCATATATCTGCAGCCGCCGACATTTCAATATGAGAGTTGTATACACAGAAGTCACTATAGCATTAAAACACAGCGGGGTGGGAGAAATAAAAGGGAACCAATAAAAACAATGTCCCTCAAAGACCCCAGAGAACGCCAGGCTTTGGAAGTGTGTACTTTCTTATTCAGAAAAGGTATCACCTTAATAAGAATTATAGGCAAAGGGGTTTCGCTGCTCCATGCTGCGTGGACAGAAAGAGGGAGAGGAGATGGGCTTATCAAAGGCACTGCCAGGTAAATAGTAATTTATTGTGCATGCACAATGAACATTACCCAGTGTCCTGACACTGGGTGATAATGAAAGACTTGTTATTTGGCATCCACCGAGGGGATTTCCACTCCCCCACCTCCCTTCTCGCTGTCTCTCTTGAGCAAAGAAGCAGTGATGGGTCCTGGCAGCTCCTGCCTGTTTCAAGCCATTTCACATAATATAGGAAGCACCTGAAGTTTAGTGGATTAAGTAAGTGAGTGAGTTTGCCGGTGCGGTGATATATATGTTGCCTGCATGTGAACTTATATTTCAAATGCTGGGGACTATATTTTTATGAAACAAGTCTTTTCCTGTTGGAAGAATTATAGGAATGTGATATAATACAAGGCAGTGAGATTAAAAACAATGCATCATAGCAAGGGAAAAAATGCACTGTTTTATGACTTGCACCCATTAATTGAACATCTCAGGAATAAAGAGAAGGGCTCTTCAGGAACCTCCTGGAAAATTATTTTCTTTTTTGACTTCCAGGGGGGTGCTTTTGTTTGTTTGTTTGTTATTTTTATATTTTAGCACATATATAAATATATCCACACACATATATACACATACACACATATATACATAGATACATACATATATATATATATATATATATATATATATATATATATATACACATATATACACATACACACATATATATATATATATGTGTGTATGTGTATATATGTGTCTATCTATATATATATATATAGATACACACATATATACATAGATACATACATATATATATATATATATATATATATATATATATAGATAGACACATATATACCCACATGCAGTCACACACACACGTTTATATACAATGTCATGAATCACATGCCTCAGTTTCCGTATGAAACTGTTCTTTAGAAAATGTGATTTTTTTCCTTTGAATTCTGCTCACATTTGGCATAGGAGTATTGAAGAGCATAGAGGAAGCAATCTGAGTTCAAATCATTAGGTGGACAGTTATTAGTAGCTCTGCACCAATCCTGTTAGTATTCTGAGCCTCAGTTTTCTCTCCTGTAAGATGGGAGAAGAAATGCCTTCCTCCTGGCTGGTTGGACAGGGTATGGTAATGGCATCAAGAATGCCAAAGCATCTATCTGTAAGATGCCAAGGCCATATGTCCTGATTAATTTCCATTGTGACCGTGGCCAGGGCTGCTCCTCCCCACATATATTGTGATGTTGACACAGACTTGTTTTTTGGGTGTCAGGAGAGTGTTGGTTTTTACTTGAATTCCTGGATGATTGCAAGGATGCAAGCCCCACAGTAGCAATTAATGATCAACTTCATGATTTGGGAGAAATTCCTTTCAAAGACAGTCCTGAACTCCATCTCCGATCACATCTGTGCTGATTCCACCTCTGTATGTTTCCCCAGACTCAAGCATGTCTCTGGAACCTCACCTCCAAGGGTGGGGATGCCCCCCAGAAGGAGGATGAGACCTGATTTCATCCTCTGGCACTGCTCCATGGTCCATGGTCAACCTTTATCTGATTAGACTGGGTCCTCGGTTTGGAATTCATTACGTTAATTCAGGCTGAAAAAAATCTTTTATGATCAATATTTAGATCACAGTTAATGGCGATCATTTGCTATTTGTACACTCCTGACTCTTTCTTATGGTGTTTAATCGGTTTATTCCTCAGTTTCAGCATTTCTTTTTTCTCAACAGGAGCCTCTATCAATTTTGACTGGTAGCTAGGAAGACATGTTCTCCCCTGGCTTGCCTAAAGTGCAGGAAATGAGACGTTTGTTTTTCCCTGGGTTAAGATTGAAGTCCAGGTCACTTCACTCATTCACTGCATCATTCACCCATTCATTCTGTTGTTCATTCATCCATCCCCGTGTTCCCTTCTCAAATATTTTTGAGCACAATTACTACTTCCTGACTTTAATGTTTCCTCTTGGTGATACTGGGAAAAACAACTAAGTTGTCCTACTCCCCAAAACTTATAGTCCAGTGGGTCAGGGTAACAATAAACAGGTGAGTCAATATATTAATATATACTTATAGTGATATAAGTGCTGGGAGAAAAGCAGACATTTGTCAGGGGACTGTTAGGGGTATGCACAACAGGGCTGCCTAAGGTAGCCCAGGGCAGGGGTGGTCAGGAGGGACACTGAATTGGACATGGAAAAACTAGTCTGAGATGAGGGTAGGGGAGTTGGCCGAGAGAGAGAGAAACACACATTCAAAGGTACAACTGAGAAGGTCAGCGTAGCAAAGTTTTGTGGTAGTTGCTCTCTTTTCTCTATCCAACCATCCCCTGCAAATAGCACTTAGGGTTATTTGGAGGAGCCACCCCCATTCTCAGCCCTATGATGTCCATATGATTGAACCCCATCCCAAGTTTCAGGGATAGGTTCTGACTGTTTTCATCAGTTATTTTTCCCACCCCTTTAGTCACTGTGATTGGTTCAGGGATGAGCACATAACCCACTCAAAGCCAATGAAATGTGAGATATTTGCTGGGGATTCTGGGAAAGAGAAGACTCCTCTCTCTTCCATGGATCTATTAGAACTCTTTTTCTCAATCGTGTGGTATGAGTTCGTGAGGTCTACAACTGTTGCAGCCATTTTATTTAACTGATAGGGAAGGGTCCAGGACTGCCAGGACTATTGCAGGAAGTCAGAAGGTGATGCCAAATTGTGAAAGTCAGTACAGAAAGATAGAGACAAGATGGGTCCCTGTGATATTGTTTGACTTGTTGGATCAATCCTGACCTCAGTCTAGATGACTATGAATTTTACAATTATATAAGCCAAAAAAATTCTATTTTATTTAAAACAGTCTGATGAGGGATTTCCTTTATTTGAAGCATAAAGTGTCTGAAATAAAAAAGAAAAATTCTGTGGCGTAATCTAGATTAGTTGATGGTGATGATGATGATGGTGGTGGTGATGAAGCTGATATGTTGATGAAGATGATGCTGGTGGTGTTGACGATGAAGATGATGATGGTGGTGGTGGTGTTGATGGTGGTGATGGAGGTGATACGTTGATGATGATGATGCGGTGGTGTCAAGGATGAAGATGATGGTGATGATGATAATGATGTTGAAAGTGGTGCTGGTAGTAACAGTAATGATAGTGATGAAGGTGATGATGAAAATTTTGGTGGTTATGATGGTAATGAAGATGATGAAACTTGCTACCATGCATCATTTATAATGTATCTGACATTGTACTCAGTGCCTTAAAAATAGTATTTTCTTGGATCTTCACAAAATTCTGTAAGGTGTATATTAGTATTTCCAGTTCACAAATAAGATAACTAAGGTTTGTAAGGACAAAGGGGTCAAGTAATTTGCCCAAACTTTTACACTTAATAAGTAGGAGAAGTGGCATACAAACAGTGTGGTCTGACTTGAAAGCCCAGGTTCTTAGCTGTGGGGAAATGATGCTGAAGAGGTAAGAGGTAAGAGATAGGGAGGCACCATCCAGATTCAGGGATGTCCTTACACACCAGGCACAGGGGTCTGGATTTGGAACTTTGTAATGGAAAATCTTTATTTGGAGCATCTTTGGCCTTACTGAAGCTTGAACTCCATGCACAACTGGACTACCATCTACTGCAGTCCTTTTTACATGTTATTGCATTAATGGGCTTCTTGTTGGTATTCCATGGCTCCTCCCACAAAACACACATAGTTAGACTATAAACTTTAAGGTGGTGTATTAGTCAGGGTTATTCAGAACAAATAAAAGATAGGGAGAGAGAGAAAAAGAGAGAAAGGGGGAGAGAGATTAGAAGATATTAGAAGAAATCAGTTTACATGATTAAAGAGACTGACAACTCCTAAGATCTGTAGTCTATAAGCTACAGCACCAGGTGTAGTTCTAGTCCAAAGGCCAGCAGACTCAAGAGCTAGAAAAACCTCATTTCAGTTAGCCCAGGGCAGAAAAAAAAAAAAAAAAGATAAAGAAAAGAAAAAATACAATGTCCCAGATCACAGGCAAGCAGGAGGAGTTCCCTCTTACTTTCAGGAGGATCAGACTTTTTGTTCTGTTCAGGCCTTCAACTGATTGGATGAGGCCCACCTATACTGGGGAAGGCAATCTGCTTTGCTCAGTCTACCAATTTAATGTTAACCTCTTCCAAAAACAGCCTCATAGCAATACCCATAATAGTGTTTGACTTAATATCTGAGTCTTGTTATCAGATCAAGTTGATCTATAAAATTAACCAGCACAGCAGGAACTAGGACTTTGTGTGAGTGGCCCCAGCCCCATATGTAGTGCCTGGTAAATAAGAGGTGCTGGATAAATACTTCTGAGTTAAGTACGGGCAGTGCAAGGCTAGATGGAGATTTTTAGCATAGAGAACACATGTCTTTGATTGAGATATTATATTTACCTTCAAAAGCTTCAAAGATGAATTGGATAACCTCTGGCCCACCCACTATATCCTGAGCTTCTCACAGTTGAACTTAACCCTAAGTTCAGGTTCAGCTTCCCTAGATCTAGTTTGGAAGGATGTTGTAGGCAGCCAGAATTAAGAGGCTCCTTTGAAAACAAGGCATGAAACCCCTAGCACCCAGCATCATAAGACCTGAGCTACCAAATCAACCTGCCCATTAGAGGTACTGCTCTGTCCCCAGGTTCCTATGTTGCGTCAGCTCCCTGCAGCCACTGGGCCACTGAGTGCTTCTGTAGCCTCAGTGAGCAGCAGCTCTACCAAAATGAGCCCTTCGGCTCCAGGAGTTCCATAACTCTTTAACTTGTATCAAATCCCAAGACCTGCTTCCAGGCGTCTGTTCCAGAAAAGCTATATTCTCTGAGTCTCAAGCTCTGTCTGCTCAGATGCTCTCCATATCTAAACAATCTTTTATTCTCACCTCTAGTTTCAAGTCCTGCTTCCCAGCTTTGAGTGTTACCCCATGCCATCAACATGCCCATGCTTGCCATGACCTCAGAAATGACAACTGTAGTGAAAAATAAAACCTTGTTTTGTGTATGCATATAGAGGGCAGAACCAGAACTGGAGAACAGAGCAAAGAGTTGTCTATCCATGCACATCTGGGGACAGTTTGGACTATGGGGTCTTGGGTGTGTTTCTATACCATGATCCTGAGCTGAGTTGGCTGAACCTTGATTCTACTCTCCTTATGCCTTGGACACACAGAGAGGAGAATAATCAAAGAACAGGAAGAGGATGAAGAAAGCAAGGACAGAAGAGAAAAGAGAGTTTTGGAAACTTGGACTTGAGCAGTAGACTGGAAGGAGACCTTGGGATTGAGGGTGGACCATAGACAGGTGTGCTTTGCATGCCAATAAGGGATGTGAGATCCCTTGTAACTTTCCTTTATGGTGTGAATATTGGGATGTGGCTCTTGCTCTCTTGTTTTTCCCATCCAAGAGGGAGTCAAATCCCTCAAGACCTTCCCTGGGATTTTGTTCTGGGCCAGGTTGGGGTTGGATGTTTCGCCTGAGTTGAAGAAAATCAATCATTACAAAATTTCCACTAGGTCTTTATATATCTGAGATGTCAATCATTTTGTGGCAGACTCCATTTTTATTCATGGTGAACGCAGCACGGTCAGCAATCAGGACTATTAAGCAAAGGGACTGGATCTGTTCTATGTCGTGATGTACGTGATAGAGGGTACCAATTCCACTGCATACAGAAGCAGATTATGTTACAGTTATAGACAATCTTCTCTTAACATGAACTTAGACTGCTCTTTTTCTGAGAATTATTCTGTGTCCCTTAATATTATGTATCTCTGGAACATTATATCTGTGTGATGTGTGTGTGTTTGTATATGCCCACAAGTTTTCACTGAGCATCTATTATAAGCTAGGCAATGTTCTGGGTGCAGGAGCTACAGAACACAGTCCTTATCAGGCTGAAGTTTATCATCTGGTGAAAAAGATATGCATTAAATAAATGAATGTAATAAATGCTCTGAGCAGTCAGGATCATAGGAGAATGTCAGATGCAGAATCAAGGTCTGAAAAGCTGTCATTTCTTCCAGGCACTCTTTTGAGAATCATGGCCAAGTCCCAGTTTCTATGTAAAACAGGAACAAATGTGTGCATCAGGGACCCAGGAAGAAGGGCCAGTGTAGTGGTCACTTTGGGTGCTCTGCACAGATCTGCTTTACACAGCGAGAGCACCCATCCTCCAATTACTCCAAGAGTTGGTTGCTGCAGACTCAAAGCTGCACCATTCTATGGAGAATTGCCCTAAAAATTGCATTCTCCACCCACCCAGCTGCAACACAGGTGACCTGCAGCTAACAGCTGACTGAGGTGTAGTAGCTAAAGCTTGTTATCTGTGTCATAAGGGTGACCAACCTTGTTGTACAATTCATACTCCAGAGCTCCCCATGGGATCAGGCATAAGCTAGACTCCACCTAAAACTACAGCCTTACTCAGTTCCTTCACCTGTCCTTTCCCTGTTTTCCTCCTCTTGTTTTAAGTTTCTCTCTCAATAAGTCACTTGCATAAGAATCTCCATCTCAGGCTCTGTTTCTTGGGACTACCAGGCTCTAAGATGTGCAGTGATGCAGGCTGACCACACGGGGGTTAGAGCTGGTCTTCTGTGCAGTGTTTACTTGGTTGCTGGGGCCCTAAATCTATCCCTAATTCACCCACACAATGGTACAGGGGCAAATGAACAATGTCTGGGCCCCAGGCTTGATTCCTAAAGCTCTGTTGCTTTGCCTCAAAGGGAAAGGCAGGTGATACTCAGCAGCAGAGGTGGGTGAATGAGATGGACCAAGCAGGCATTGAAAAAAGGAAGTCAGTTTTGGTTCACCTAGAATAACTCACTGGAGAGAAAATTGTTTTCAAGTCTTAAATAAGGAAATGGGCATCACAAGTACTGATGAGGGCTTTGTCCTTGAAGTCATAGCTCAAAGTAGAAGGCCTGAACATTTAACTGATGGCAATAATTTTATTTTAGAGACCCTAGAAATAATAATTAAACCCCTGATGGTTGTAATCTATTAGAAGCTTACAAAGTACCAATCTGTATACAGTGAGCATTATTTCACAGATACCCTCAAAAAACATCTATTTTGGTAAATGTTCTTATCTTAGTTTTCCAGGGGGAAAACTGAGTTCAGAGAGAGTCTATCAGATTGGCCTATCACATTATTTGATACCGTGTCAAAGATCAACAGTTTAGCAGCAGAGTTTTTTGTTTGTTTTGTTTTGTTTTTTTACTGTAGACACTTCCTCTGTATGTGACTAAAGAATGACCCTCATGAACGGCGCTTAGTGACAGAAGGACAGAGTTCCAGTCACTATTAGCCAATCCCTAAAAGGCAGTGTAGTGACTTCCGTACCTGAGGAAGGTTTGACCTGCCCACATCATTTCAACACAGCCATTCAGGTACAGGAACATGAATCTTAATGGCATTTGTGCTTTAAATTTCCCTGATCTTTCCTTCAATTTTACATTTCACTTCGCATATAGCCCATTATTTGTGAAATGATGTGGAAAAGGAAATAATGAATTCTAGAGAAATTATACCCAAATAGATGGTTAAAAATTACGGCAGAGTTTGGACACTGGTTCATACAATTTACATGAGAAATTTGGTGTGCTGTGTTTGGGGGGCTGGGGAGAAGAGACTGGTGATCTAGTTTCAGGGCGTATAAGAGACAGTTATAATAAATACAGAAACATTTGCTCTCAGAGGTGTCCGTTCAGTCAGAATAGACTGGTGGGCAGAGGGGATTTGAGGTGGAGAAGCAAGAAAGGAATACCTACAGGGCAGAGATACAGGCAATGCGGCTTCTTTATTCATTAATATTCTCACCCCTAGTGTGTAAGAAACACAGCACCTCTTTTGCATATAACTACCTCCATGCTTTAATATTTCAAGATATATAATTGGCCTGGAGATTAAGAAGCCCTGCTCACCAGGTGACTCAGATGACTTAGATTCATCTCCATAGAGATGATGATGATGATGATGAAGATGATGATGATGATGACAGAAACAGCAACAGCAACAACAAAACAGCCACAGTGATAATGTTTCCCAGTTACTGAGGGGCTGCTTTCCATGTGAGATATTAAAAAGAAATGTCTGTAGATTACATGGCAACTAGAAGTTTCCTTTGGCTTGGAAGAAAAAGAAAGGAACTAGCATTTTTGAGGGCTTGTTCTGTGCATAATAGAATGCTTGGTACTTTAAACATGGTACCTTATGTAATCTAATAGCAGCCCCTGTAGCTACAGAGCATAGTCTCCATGAAGAAAAAGAGGCTTGGAGGAGTTAACTGGTTTACCCAAAGTTGCACAGCAAATCAGCGACAGAGCCTAGATTCAGGTCAGTATGTGGTACAACTTCCCCAGGGACAGGGAGAGCAAATTCCTCATGGTCAGCAACTGCCTAGCAAAAATGGGATGGTACAACCTCTAACCACATTCTCAAGACACTGCCTGGGTCAGTCTGCCTCTCTTTTTTTTCTTTTCCTCCCCAGATTTGTTATAACGTTTCACTTTTTCCCAAGACAATCAAATTATTATTTATAAAGCAAACTCCCAGACAGGTCATTGAAGGTAAACAGCTAGTGAACTTTGTCCAGAATCCAGTGACCCACCCCCGCAACCAGTACCCCAGTGATTCCTTTTAACCCACGAATCTTAGGCCATTTAATACATTTGAAAGAAATAATTTAGAGGAGAAATAAATCCTGAAAGAAACAAATACTCTAGAGAGGTTTTACTTATAACAGATCCAAATTGCTCCTATATTCACCATGAAAATATCAGAAAAGGATCATGCCTTCCATTTTAAACCAAAATGCAACTTACTATAAAAGAGAGACACAACTCCCACTGAGATGTGTGAAAATAAAACTGATGTTAAGATATGAAACAGAAATCAAGGTGTAATGACCTTTTAAAAGGAAGATGAAAAATGTATGTTATTGCAAAAATATGATTATTACATTTGTTATGAGTATCTATCTCAAAAACACAAGAGAGGAAGAGAAAATCCAGTTGTGCATAAACTGAAGAATTTGCAGAATTAACCACAGTTAAGTAATGTGACCATTTCAAAATAAATACTCTAAAAATCAATAACTTTTCTATATATTAGCAGCAATCATTTAGAAAATATTACAGAAACATTATTCTCTATAGAGGTCAAACTTAGAACTGTGTATATTGTGCCTTTACAGGGAACATTGTATAAATTTACTACTCAAAAATAGAAATAAAGATTTGATTAAGATATCTGGTTCCTATCCACATGTTGGATTGCATCTCATGCTGTTCTGGGGAATTTGAACTTACCGTTTCCTTTGCCCAACAGGCTTTTACCTCTGATTCTTTCATGGCTGAGAGTTTTTTGTGTTTCAGATCAAATATCATCTCAAAGAAGATTCCCTTATTCCTTATCCCAAGTTGACCACTATCATGCCCAGTCATTTTATATCATTTGACCCTATTTGTCAATTATTAGCATTATTTGAAATTATCTTATTCACTGGTTTAGTTATTTATTGTCTGTCTCCTTCCCTTAAATGAAAGCTCGATGGAACATAACTTCTTTTTGTTCATTTCTGTGTCTGATGCAAGGCAGACACTCAATGCATATTTGTTTAATTAAATTGAAGACATAGCATTGTCTATACAGCTTAATTTTTGTAAAGGGGGAAATTCTCCCCAAATACAATGCATAGATTTAACTAGTTTGAAATCAAAATTCAAATGAGAGCATATCTAGACTGGAGACTGGAGCCTTGATAAATCATGCTAGTGTTTATCTGAGAAAATAAATAAATAATAAAAGAGAATGCAAATAACTATTTTTGAAAGAAGATAAAATGGGGGGGCACCTGGCCTAACTATAACAAAAAGTTTTATAATTCTATAATAGTAAGATTGACATTACACAGGCTCAAAGACAGATAAAGACTGAAACAGTAGGGTTTGCTAGCAGGTCATAGAATATAGAACAAAATCGAAGAGTATAAACATATTACAAAGATGGCATAAAAAATAAGTGGGTGTGGCAGGCAGAATTCTGGGGTGGCAGGCAGAATTCTGGGATGAACCCCAAGATGCATGCCATATAGTGTACATTCTCTGCAACATGTCCTCCCCTTGAGTGTGGGTTGAATTGGTGAATATGATGAATTTTACTCCCCTGGCTAGGTTGCCTTATATTCCAAAGGTAAAGGAATTTTATAAATTCAATAAGATACCTAATCAGTTGACTTTGAGTTAACACAGAGTGAGATTATTCTGAGTAGGCCATACCTAATCGGACAAGACCTGAAAAGCGACTGAGTGTTTCCTGAAAGTTCAAGAGAAAGTGTGAGAGGGATTATGGAGGGGACAGTCAGCCACTAGGAGCTGAGAGTGATCCCCACTGGCCATCAGTGAGCAAGAAAACGGGGATCTCAGTCCTACAACAGCAAGGAAATTGATTCAACCCCAGGGACCTGAAAGCAAGTCTCTTCCCAGTCAAGCCTTTGGATGAAGACACAACAATTGCTGCCTTGAGCATGGCCTTGTGAGACCCTGAGCAGGACACTCTCCCTGGACTTCTGACCTACAGAACCATGAGCTAATAACTAGGTGCTGTCTTAAGTAGCTATGTTGTGTAATTTGTAACACAGAAATTGAATGCAGTGGAGAAGTGTAAGACACTGCAACAAATATTATTACAACAGTTTATTAACTACTTGAGGGATATTAGTGTGGATTTGCATAAAATATTCTATAGCAAAACAAATTCTAGATAGATTAAATAATTGAATGGAAAAAAATGAAACCTTATAGTATCTAGGTGAATATTTGACCTCAGGATAGAAATGTAAGTTCAGGGTATGAAAATGACAGAAAAATGCCACACGATTCAATATCTTGGAAAATGTGTAAGAATGAAAACTTCTTCAAATGAAAATAACAACACAAACCTTGGAAAACATTTGCCTCAGAGAGAGCAGATAACAACTTACTATCTTTTCTATATAAAAACACAGGAAAGTATATTAAACATTTACAAGTGTCTCTTTGTATATCTGCGTATTCATACAAGCATAGAAAATACTAAAGGCAAAAAGATCACATCAAATATCTCTGCACAATGAAATTATGAGTGATTTTTAAATTTCTTCTGCAGATTTATCCCTACTCATATCATACATATCTAGAATAATTCTGGAAAATAATAATGAAATATATAATAATATTTCAATAAATAAGTCCAAAGAAATAGTATCTAATTTACCAGGATTAGTTATAGTCTGTAAATATTTAATAAATAGTTAAGTGCTAAAGATCAGGGGAAATATTAGAACATTCCTGCATTGTGTGCTATGGTTACAACTGTGTAGAAATGTTACAGGTATAAATGGGAAGACTGTGTTGCCATTAAAATAGATGTTGTTTTAGGATAGTGGAAATAGGGAAAAATAAAGATATTTCCTTTAGACTTTTAGATATGAATTAGATGTTTGTTTATATGTTCTGTAGATGATAGATGAATAAGTAGGAGATAGATAGATAGATAGATAGATAGATGATAGATAGCTTAGGTAGAAAGTCTGATGGATGAAAGAAGAAAGAAAGAACAAGAAAGAGAAAAAGAAAGAAAGAAGAAAGAAAGGAAGAAAGAAAGAAAGAAAGAAAGAAAGAAAGAAAGAAAGAAAGAAAGGAAGGGAAATGAAGGAAGAAAGGAAGGAAGCAAAGAAGGAAAGAGAAAGAAAAGAAAGATTAAAAGCCCTGTCATGTGCACTAGTTTTCCTAGGGCTTCCATAACAAATTACCACAGACTTGGTAGCTTAAAGAACAGAATGCATTTTCTCACAATTCTGGGGGCTAGAAGTCTACAGTCCAGGTGTCAGTTCTGATACCTCTTTCCTTGGTTTCTAGATGGTCTCCCCATATCTTCACATTATCTTCTATGTGTCTGTGTCCTAATCTCTTCTTATAAGGACACCAGCCATATTGAATCAGGGTCCACCCTAGTGGCCTCATATTAACTTTATTACCTCTTTAAAGACCTATCTCCACATAGGGCCACATTTTGAGGTACTTGGGGGTTAGGTCTTCAACATATTAATTTTGGGGGAAACACAATCCAGCCCATAACATCATGCAAGAATGTCTCCTTCTAAGTGAAAAAATAGCACTCAATTTGCAGTTTGGTCTCTTTCTAATGTGTGCCTTTAGCACAATTACTTAATATAATGGTAATGACATTATCACTGTTATCCTTAGTTTGACTCTTTCAACCTTGATTTAGTCAAATAGATAAATATCACTGTGGCCCCATGTATTATGAGGATTAAATAAGATGTACCAGGGGATCAAGTGCTGTGCTGGTGCACAGGAAACTTTTAGAAGGTGGGCTTCTTCCCTCCCCACTCACTCTATTGCTTAATCAGTGTTTCTCAGATTTTTCTGTCAAAGTCCTCTAACAGCAGGAGAGAGGGAACTTGATGCAAAATCCAAAGAGGCATTCAGCAATGTTGTTCTTCTAGTTACTTAAAAACAAACAAAAAAGTTTGACCTATTCTATAATAAATCCATATGTATTAAAATAAAGAAGCATCAAGTCTTTGTGATGTAAAATTGCTCTGGGAAAACATGGAAACTTTTTCTTGTGCTTCCCCAAGTCTGCAGCTGTATCCCTGATGTGCCCAGAGACACACACTCCAGTTTGCAATTCAAACCCTCAGAGAAGCAAGACCCAGTGTTTCCCTCCAGTTCTAGAATTTCTCACAGCATGTCTTCAGAAGGGGATCAAGACAGAATATCAAACAGTAGACTGGTTTTGCAAAATGACTGGGAGACAAAAAAAAAAAAAACAAAAAAACAGAAGAATATAAACAAATGGGCAGGCAACAATGCCAGAAGGACAAATAACAGATGGACAAACAGAATTACAAAGGCAATGCCAAGGAATAGAAGAGGCAGTAGCTGAGTTGGACAACGTTATTAGAAAGGATTGCAAAATTGATTCAGCCAGTGTGAACCACTGTAGGGCCATACCTACAGAGAAGCAATGCAAGGCAGTTTGAGATCTTTCTTAGGGAAATAGATGACCCTGCTTATTGTAGTTATTGTTTTGTGATGGAACTCGGAAGGCTGAGATTCCTGCATTAAGTATCGGGAAAGGGGCCAGTCCTAAAAATTAACCTGCAGTGGGATTTTCTATAAGGGACCTTAAACGTCTGCTTCATCCAAATGCTCATGACAGCCCTAATCAGGTGCATCCATAACCTCTGTGGACCACAGATAACCATCACAGGGCTAGGACAGAGTCTGTGCTAATGACATGCTATTCCTATCCAACAAGCCAAGCTAAGCACCCATACCAGAAGTCCTTTGTTATTTCACAATGTGGCTCATCAATATTTGTCCTTATGAACAAAGAATTTGCTTTCCCTTCAAGAATCAGTTTCACGCGCTGTACTTACTGTAGGAATGAATGAGCCACCCCACTGCTGAGGGACATGGACCAAGTAGATATATGATTTTCCATGTTATTGGAGTGAAATCAGCTAAGAGCAGAGCTGATGACCCATGTTCAGCATTGAGGGGAATTGTCCTGACTAGGTGAGCGCATGCACAAAATGTGTGTGTGGTGAATGCTCACCTGTGACAAGGGTAGTCTTTAGCTCCTTCCAGAAGAGAGGTTAGATGGAGATCTCCTATAAGGAAAATCAAAAGAAATGGGCACCATATAATTGATTATACCAGGGGTTAACAAAGTATGCCTAGCTTCCAAATCCAGTCCATTGCCTATTTTTGTATGTCCTTCCAGGTAAGGACTGTGTTTACATAAAGGTCTACAAAGAGAGAGACAGAGACAGAGAGAAGAATAGGGAACAGAGACCATAAGGACTTGTGTATTATCTAGTGCTAACCCAGAAAGTTCCCAAACCCCACTCTGAACTGGATGATACACTTTAGTGATTGTGAATTGCTTATGACTCTTACATTGCACACCCCAGTGGTAATGACTTCCTGGTCACTGTGTAGAGAAGGGTTTTAAAAGCATGTTATAATCACATGTAATATGCATTAATTATCTTTTATGTGCCTGTAACAAATAAGAACTTTACATATGTTAACCAACCAAATCCTCACAACCACCCATTCCATAAGTATTTTATTTTCCCCCTTTTTAAGTGAAGAGAATTGAGCAAGAGAGAGGCTAAGTAAACTTTCCAAAGACACATAACTGGAAATGGAGGGAACCAGGATTTGAACCAGGGAAGTCTATAGTTATAGATCCATAAGTATAGATGAGTCAGGAGAGATTAACATATGCTAGGAAAGCAAATCACACCAAATTTTGAACAGCTTTTAATACAGAGGTTCATTTCTGCTTGTGCTGTATCCTTAGAGGGTTGTCTGTGACTCTGTTCCAGGTGACTTGTTTCTGGGTCCTGCGTGATGGTGCATCCTCTACCTATTGCCAGCCATGTGGCAGAGGGAAAAGAGAGGGAATCTTGTGTTGACTTTTAAACCTTCTGCCTAGACATGAAATACTACCCTTCTGATCTTATTGCATTGGTAAGAGCAGGTCAAATAGCCAAGTCTGATGTCAATGGCACAGGAAAAGATAATCTTCCCATAGTCGGGGGCAGAGGCAGTGAATGCCTGAGTCCTGCAGTACTGTCTGTTGTAGGATACTGCACAGGTCTCCCAACCAGAGTCCCAATATCTTAAGACTTCAGCTAGGAGCTCTCTAAACTGGTTGTGACCATCTGACTCCTCTTACCTGCACTCCCCTGAAATTTTTCAGAAATAAGAGGATGTCAGTCAATAGCAGGATCTCATTTCTTCAGTCACTGCAAACATCATTCCATCCAGGTGCTTCAGTTCTCTAGAAAGACAGACCAATAGATTTTAGATAGATAAATAGATAGATAGATCCATAGATAGATGATACATCCATAGATAGATAGATGATACATCCATAGATAGATAGATAGATGATAGATCCATAGATAGATAGATGATAGATCCATGGATAGATAGATAGATGATAGATCCATAGATAGATAGATAGATAGATAGATAGATGATAGATCATAGATAGATAGATAGATAGATAGATGATAGATCCATAGATAGATAGATAGATAGATGATAGATCCATAGATAGATAGATAGATGATAGATCCAGAGATAGATAGATAGGTGATAGATCCATAGATAGATAGATAGAGAGGGAGGGAGAGAGAGAGAGATTTGTTTTGAGGAATTAGCAGCTGCCAAATCTGTAACAGGTAGGGCAAGGCAGCAGCCTGGGGATTGAGCAAGTGTTAGTGTTGCAATCTTCAGTCCAAAGACTGGAAACTCAGGCAGCATTTCTATGTTGCAGTCTGGAGACAGAATTTCTTCTTTTTGGAGAAACTTTGGTCTTTGCTCTTAAGGTCTTCAACTGCTTGGATGAGGCTCACCCACATTATGAAGGGTAATCTACTTTACTTAAAATCAACTGGTTGTAAATTAACCACATCTTAAAAATGCCTTTACAAAAACATCTAGACTAACTAATATTTGATCAATATTAGACTCTGGGCACCATAGTCTAGCCAAGTTGACACCTAAAATTAATCATTGCATTGAAGGACTATACTTCAGTGTAAAAGTCCTACCATCAAACCCCACATCACAGTTATGGTCCCTAGCTCTTTGTACTAGCGAAGCTAATGCTAGTTGTGGTAATAAACTCCCAAATGTCTTGGTGATCCAAGTATACTACACTTTAGTTTTTGCCCTGTGAAGTCCAAAATAAATATTCCCACTTGTTGAGCAGCTCTCCTCCAAGTGGTGATTCGGGAACCCAGAACTTTTTGGTTCCCTCACCTTTAACACAGAGCTTCCAAAAGTGCTGTGTTTGTTGCTATCAAGACATTGAAAGGAGAAAGAGCAAGAAACGTTGCTTGTGGGAGTATTTTACGCACCTGCAAGTAATTTCTACATATCACTTCTGCTTATAGCCCATTGGCTAGAACTGGGTCACATGATCACACCTACCTCAAGAGATTCTGGGAAATAGAGTAAAGCTTCCACTAGGGAAGTATAAAGAACAGGATCGATGACTGTCTAGCTAACCTTTGCCTTATTATCTGCACCTTACATCCTCCACAGCGATCTTAAATTTTAACGTGGATATGGAGGTAAAAGATTACAGTAAGTTACAAAACCTTCCCATACCTCTTTATTTGTTTTTTTTCTGGTAAATTGGAAATAGCTTTTCTACTTCTGATGTGAGAAGTCAATACACCGTGGCAGTGACAGCTCCTGATGCAGATTAGGTGCCCAACAATTCTTTTAGGTTTCAAGCAGTTGAAAAAGAGTCCCGCCACCCTGAAGATTTTGGTAAGCCAACATCACACCCTTGACTGGTTCTAGAAGGAGAAGCTAAGAGTTAAATGTCTCAAGGTAAAAAACAATCTGCACTTTTTTAGAGTCTGCTTCCAAAGTGCCTCTGAATATCTGTAGGGCTGAAGCCTCCCAAACTGAGTCCTACACCTTAAAAACCAGCTCATCTTTGTTCAGATGGGTTTCATTTCTTACCGACCCCCTCAACAGCTCTGCAAAGCTAATTTGCTAGTTCAGTGACTCATCATCAGTTCCTCTTAAAAGAAACTGACAAAGGTCAACGGTGTAAAAAAAGAATGTTTGATTTCAGACTTCAATCCAAAGAGTTGCAATATTTCTCTGCTTCTCTGAGTGAATTACCACAAAACTTACCTAATTACTTATTATACATGGAGGAGACAGACTTCCCCTGCTGGTCCCACCGCTCTCTTACTCCTTTTGAGTGACACTTGAGATCCTGCTTAAGTTGATTTGATGAGAAAGCTACTATGATCTGTCAATAAACCAAACCCAACATGTGGTCAAGGACTTCAGAAGCCACATGACACCCATCACCTTTGTCATTCTTGAAGGAATTAGTCAGCTGACCTGACTTCAGCATCTACTACTAACTTTATGATCTTGGCCAAATTACTTGAATTAACTGAGCCTCAGTTTATTCCTCTGTAAAAGAGACCTAATAAGTCTACCACCTATGGACTGCTTTAGGATTAAATGAATCTGTTTATAGCAATGTTGTTGACCTACATTGCATGCTCAGTCATTTCTAGGTGTCCTGCCTCTCTCTTTAGTATTCTTTACTTCACGTCACTCCATCGTGCTTTATGAGTTAGGGCACTTTGTTTGCAGGCAGAATAAACCAACATAAACTGAAATAAAGTTTTGGTATTTAGTGTAGGGACACACTCATGTCTCCCTGAACCTCAGGGTGGGAATATAGTCAGTCCTTAGAGAAAACATGAAACAGCATCTGGGAAGCCTAGAGAATGGACTCTTTGTATCATATTTCTGCTTCTCTCTGTTCAATCCAACTCTTTCTCTTATATATACAGATATGCTTTCCTGTTTATACTATTCACCTGGTGGAAAATATCCAAATCACAGCTCTGGACTTTTAAATATCTTTTTGTTTTTGTTGTCAGAGTCTACTGTAGTGTCAACTATAACTGAAAAATGTCAGTTCTAATTTCGATTGGCCCAGCTTGTGTCAGCTGTCCACACCTGGCCCAATCCACTGGAACCATTTATAGATATGGGTTCTGAGGTACCTCCCCTGCAGGTAAGGGAGCAGTTAAGGGGGCCACAAGTATGTCTACTATCAATACAATGGGAGCCTAAGAAGGATTTCATTTTTATTATGAAGAATATAAATGGAAAAAATGGAATGTCCCCTCCCTGTTTTTTCACCTAGGAATTTCACAGATGTAAAGAAATAATCTTGGTTTCTGTTCCAGGTTATTGAAGAATGGACAATATAAGGTGGAGGACAATGGGCTACATGGATGATCATACTAAAAACATCACCTGGAAGACACTGGATGCCTCTGGAGTCTAAATATCAATGCCAGCACAAGGGAAGCTTCCTTTACACAAACTATATTGTGTCAGAATATGACAACATTGCACCTGGCTGCATCTTTAATGCTCTCTCTCCAGTGAAATAGATGACAAGGGGTCTTCAGACTGAGGTGGGCATCTCTGTACCCCCAGTCCAGTGTGACCCAGGCAGAGTTACGGAAACTGCTGGCTTTGCCCATGATGAACTTTCCACCAAGTCTCAGCAGGTTTCTCAATGAAAATGTCCTATTACTGGGCTGAATCAATTAATTGAAGACTTTAGTCTTTCCTATAAGAGGAACTTCAATCCCATTTATGTGTGACACATACTGTTGCAAACATCAAATCTCAAATAAAGATTTTCTTTCTGTATATTTTACGGCATAGTCTTTATTAGAGAAATGAAAGAAAAAAGTTTAAGTTTGAGTCTTTTAACAAAGGAGAGAATTTTATAGACCATCCTTGATGCGAATTAAAATAGAAAGATGATATATATATAGATAGATTATATATAGATAGATTATATATATATATATATATAAAACTATAATTGACTTTAACACAATATCAAATCCTGACACTTTAGAGCATACAACTTTTAATTGTCTTTAATTGTACAACTGTTTTTCAGATATTTCCTATGAGAAAGACATTTTTATATACTATTTAATTTAACAATTACAAGTCCATTAGGTAGATAATAGTAAACCCATTTTACAGATTTAAAAGTACTGAGGTCAGGGTATTCAAGTAATTTGTCTGAGAACAGGTAACTTGTAAGAGGCAATTTGAGGTGTGAAGCTAGTCTTTTGGACTGGAGCAAGGGGAGGAAGGGAGTTGGTCAAAGAGACATGGTCCCTGACCTAAGGAAATAATTGACTACCATCTTACAAGAATATCAAGATTACTTATCAGCACAAATATCTCCAGGCTCTTCTCAAAGATTCTAATACATGAGTCATTTTCACAGTAGAAAAGTGAACCCAACTTTGACTTATGACCAGAGGAAGTAACAGAGACCAGATGTACTGTCACAAATGAAACAAATAAAAGGAATAATAAAATATATAAAGCAAGAGTTTTCAATAATTGGCCATGAGGCAGGGCAGGAATCCCTAAGCAATGAGAAGAAAATCAGACGTAGCCCAAATTATCCTAGTTTATTGCTTAGAGAGCATATCCAGTCTACAGAAAAAGGAAGAGAAATCTACAGAGTTTGGCAGTCTCTCTGAGTTGAGGGAAGATAGCTGGGAGGCCAAGATCGATAGAGTTCAAAAGGCAGAGTATCAGACACAAGAGAGCTGCCCAGAGAGAGAATTCAGAGATCTGTAGTGGGTTTCCCTCAAGTCTTCAACTGAAGACTGATCAGCACATGCATGTAAGGAACCTACATAAGACTGGGCAAGACACACGTGAAATAATCCCAGAGCTCGCACAAGGCTGGGAAAATTTTCTGGTCCCATCAGTAGAAGTGGAAAGCCTATTAACTCACAGGACATCAGGTAGGGTAATCCGAAGGGTTTTTTCCATTGCTCTGGTCTTGTCTAATAAATCTTAAAAGCAAGATCCAGATGAATCAGAATGTTTCCAAATAATTTAACTACATACCAGAATAACACTTACTAATATTTATAGGAATATAAATTATCCATCATGCAACAAGTAAAATTCAGTCTCTGGCATCAAATTAAAAAAAAATTACAAGGCATGGAAGGGAGAAGGAATATATGTCATAATGAGGAGAAAAATCAATCAGTTGGCATTCAGAAATTAAATAGCTGATAAAATTAGTTCAAGAAGGTCATTAAAACAAGCATTATAACTATTTTTAAGTGTATTTCATATGGCCAATGATCTAGAGGAATGAATGAATATGTTAAGACATGAGACATATGAAAAAAAGACCAAAATTAAACTTCTATAAATGAATACTATATAGTCTGAGATGAAAAGTAGGTTACATGAGATTAACAGCAGATTGGACATTGCAGAAGTATAGATTAGTGATCTTGAAGATATAATAATAGAAACTATCAAAATGAAACACAGGAAAAAAAAAACAAACTAAGAAAAAAGCATAAAGAGAGTATTAGTGACCTGTAGAAAATACATGCAAGTGGAGTCCTTGAAGAAGGAAGAGCAGAAAAAAAATTAAAATATTAACAACTAAAATTTTTTAAATTTAATGAAAACTATAATTCTATAGATCCAAGAATCACAATGAACTCTAAGCAGAAGGAATCAAGAACAGAAATTAGAAAGAATCAAAAGCAGAATGAGAAGATCAAAATTAGAAGATACTAGAACTAAATTAAAATTAGAACACAGCATATCAAATTTTGTGGGAAGTAGCTAAAGCAGTCTTCAGAGGGAAATTTATGTCAGTAAAATGCCTATATTAGAAAGGAAGAAAGGTCTCAAATCAGTGACCTCAGCTTCCACTTTAAGAAACCAAAAGAATAGAGCTTCCCTGGTGGCGCAGTGGTTGAGAGTTTGCCTGCTGATTCAGGGGACACGGGTTCGTGCCCTGGTCCGGGAAGATCCCACATGCTGCAGAGAGGCTGGGCCCGTGAGCCATGGCCGCTGAGCCTGCGCGTCCGAAGCCTGTGCTCCACAACGGGAGAGGCCGCAACAGTGAGAGGCCTGCGTACCGCAAAAAAAAAAAAAAAAAAAAAGAAACCAAAAGAATAAAAATAAATACAATTTAAATATAACCACACCTCATAAATGAATAATATTATGATCCAATCAGTGCATACAGCCACTCTTTTTCCACCCACAGACAGATAAAAACACAAAATTTGGACCCATACAGTCACGTCCTGACCCTAGCACAACTTACATGGTCTTAGGCAAATAACTCCACTTCTCTGAATCTCCATTTTCTCCTTCATGAAATGGGATGATGAGGCTGAATCTTGCAGACCAGGCAGGAGTTCCTTAAGTGAACAGAAGGGATAGGGATGGCGTTCCATACAAAGGGAAATATCTACAAACATAGGAAGACTTCCAGGAATGTGGTGCTTGAGGCCGAGGTCATGCATACAGTTTAATATCAGTTCAGAAAGTATGAAACTTAAAGGGCAGAGGGAGGGAGCAGGTGGAGATAATCTTGACCATGGACTGCCTCACCCAGCCTCCTAAAGACAGTGGGGAACTGCCCTTGAGCAAGAATTCCAGTGAGTGACCTCAACAGAAGCCCATGCTTTCCAAAGATCATAGCTGTGGTCTTTGGATAATTTAAATCAGATGCTTCAATTAGTCATCAAGCCCACAGAGCTTACAAGGTGAATGAGAGTTTAGAGAATTTTGTCCCACAAAATTCAACAAGAAAAACTTAAGCTGATCTGTTCGTTTGTATAAAAAAAAAAAAAAAAAAAAAAAAGAAACCAAAAGAATAAAAATAAATACAATTTAAATATAACCACACCTCATAAATGAATAATATTATGATCCAATCAGTGCATACAGCCACTCTTTTTCCACCCACAGACAGATAAAAACACAAAATTTGGACCCATACAGTCACGTCCTGACCCTAGCACAACTTACATGGTCTTAGGCAAATAACTCCACTTCTCTGAATCTCCATTTTCTCCTTCATGAAATGGGATGATGAGGCTGAATCTTGCAGACCAGGCAGGAGTTCCTTAAGTGAACAGAAGGGATAGGGATGGCGTTCCATACAAAGGGAAATATCTACAAACATAGGAAGACTTCCAGGAATGTGGTGCTTGAGGCCGAGGTCATGCATACAGTTTAATATCAGTTCAGAAAGTATGAAACTTAAAGGGCAGAGGGAGGGAGCAGGTGGAGATAATCTTGACCATGGACTGCCTCACCCAGCCTCCTAAAGACAGTGGGGAACTGCCCTTGAGCAAGAATTCCAGTGAGTGACCTCAACAGAAGCCCATGCTTTCCAAAGATCATAGCTGTGGTCTTTGGATAATTTAAATCAGATGCTTCAATTAGTCATCAAGCCCACAGAGCTTACAAGGTGAATGAGAGTTTAGAGAATTTTGTCCCACAAAATTCAACAAGAAAAACTTAAGCTGATCTGTTCGTTTGTATTAGAAATCTGCCCATGCCAATTCATTTTGTAGGTGTATTGAATAAATGAATTATTTATTCTGCCTTACAAATGTTTGTCCATAGATTCTCTAAATAAGACAGAGCTCTCAGGTGGGGATTCTTTCTTGGAAGAATTCTTCAAATGTTTTCAGAACATCTTTTTTCTTTTATTCAGGTCTTATCCCCTGGGTTCTGAAACAAAGACCATTGCCATGAAAGTATGGAAAGAAACACACACATGAATCTTGTGAAAAATTTCCAAGTTCTAGATATATACACACTCAAGCAAAGTGCCTAGTGGGCTGTTGCTTGAGCCAAGATTCAGTTAAGTGTGGCTGGGAGTGTCAAATTCACCTGCTTTTATTTTTTTCTGAAGAAAGTGACAAATGCCCATCTCAATCACTGGAGCACAAAATTAGCCAAGTGCTTCAGGGAAAAGGCAACACAGAAGAAATAAATAAGAGGTCAGAGACCCTGACCCATGTGGAGAGTAGTGAAAATGGCTAAGAAAATAAAACCCATTCATTTGTAATGGAGATCATGCCATCCAGGTAACCAGGTGCATCTGATTGCATGAAGATCTCAGAATTTCCTCCTGCCCTAGACACTGATGTGGAACATGCCTTAGTTTAAGCTAACTTTGACAGCTCAGAACTGGTTAATTCAAATCATCAGGGAAAAAATTGTCCACATTCATGATCATACATAGAATACAGAGGCAGAGGAGGGCTTCTGAGCTATACCTCCATTTATATTCCTTGTATGAGTTAAGAAATTTCCACAAGCTGTGAATAACAGAGGCTTAAATAATAGAGGATTAAATGAGTTAGAGTTTTATTTCTTTTTCCTGTATAGGAGGTCCAAAGGTGAGCAGTCTGAGGGTGGTCTGATAGCTCCAACATCAACAAATACCCAGGCTACTTTATCAGTCTGCTTCAGCATACATTGCATTGGCTCCCATTCTCAAGCTAAAACAAGGCCCAAAAGGGCTGTTGAAGCTCCAGCCATTATGGCAGTATTCCAAAAGAAGGAAAGGACAAAAGAAATATCTGCCTTGATTTTAAGAAGCTTACTGGAAGCTCCATTGAACATTTTCAGTTATATCTCATTTGTGGGAACTTATTCACATGGCCACTTGTAAGGGAAGAAATTGACAGGGAAATAGTCTTCAGCTCAGCACTTTGCCACCTGGGATAAATATGGGATTGTCTTAGGAAAGAAGGAGAGAATGTGTCTTTGGTAGGCAGCTATTAATTCACTTTTGACTTACAACTAGTGTGTGCAGGTCCCCATTGGAGGACATAACCTGCTTTTCTGGAGAAAAAAAGTTTTCTTGTTTTTAAAATTTTCAGAACAAAGAGAACAAGTAGAGAGAAGGAAAAAATAACAGCCATAGTTTATTACCAGAAATAAACACCATTAATGTTTTTTTGTTTGTTTGTTTGTTTGTTTGCGGTACACGGGCCTCTCACTGTTGTGGCCTCTCCCGTTGCAGAGCACAGGCTCCGGACGCGCAGGCTCAGCGGCCATGGCTCACGGGCCCAGCCGCTCTGTGGCATGTGGGATCTGCCCGGACCGGGTCACGAACCCATGTCTCCTGCATCAGCAGGTGGACTTTCAACCACTGTACCCACCATTAATGTTTGATGTCTTTCCTGTAACTCTTTTTTCAGTATATTGAAAAAAAGATCATATAACATATATAAAATCATATGTAATTATTTTAAAATACAAACAATATTTATGATTATGAAGTTTATACTAGTTAATTAAAAAACAGAAAACCCCAAAAAGTATTAACAAAGAAACTGAAATTTAGTCTTAATATCCAGGTATAACAATCGTTGTGAATATTCTAGAGTATTTTAATGCTGACTTATCTTTCAATTTTTATATTATTGATGTCATATTGTATATAAGCTGATTTTAAATTATGATTAGTACAGAATTCATAGGTCTCATCTGAAACATGATTGGAAGTGAAGAAATATAATAATAAATATCATATTTCATTGATTCTAAGACATATCTTTCACATTTTAATGTCTCTGAAATTTGGGTGCATCTTAAAATTAATGGCATATCATAGTTTAATTGGCATCTTTTTTTCTTAGTGGTACATGAAACAATTATACTTCTTATGATTGATAATGAATTAGATTTGATTAAAGCAGTAATATCTGTCACTAGATAGTTTATTAGTCATCCAAATTAACTTAAGTCATTCAGTGTAAAATTGAAAGATGCAGAAAGTTATTCAGTAATTCTCTGGCAATAAAATTTGACCGTTATTTTCCTTGGTCTAACTTGGTTTTTGGAGAGAGATAACAGAACAGGGTATTTTGGTGACATAGCAAATTTGGCCCAGAAGGAGTAGTTTGGATAATTTGGGGTCAGATTATAAAGTTTCTGGGGGCAGCATGGAAGGTTCAGTAATTTGCCTCGCATACAGACCCCCTACCAATTTTTCCTTTAATTTGCACAGTGAATTGAATCCCTGTTCTCAGTTATTCACTTCCCCTCCTTGTAAGAGAATCAAACATCCTCAGTCATGGCCATGTAACTTGCAGTCCGTCCTGCACAAGACATATACTTTTCTGCTGTAATGACATAGAACGTAGCCTTATAAATCACTTTGGCCAATGGGATATGAGCAGATGTGATATACACATAGCCAGGCAGAAGCTGTGACAACCATAATGGGGTTTTAACAGCTTTCTCATCCTTTTCTCTCTGCCATGAGAACAAGTCCCAGTAGGAACAGCTCTTTTATCTTGAACCTACCATGAAGACAGGCAGAGCAGACCTGAGTGGACCTGCAGTATTTCATAGGTGAAGTTCAATGTGAACAAAAATAAGCCTGTGTTGCTACTGTATCCCGCTGAGGTCTGGGAGTACTTTGTTATTGCACAATAGCTAATACAAGAGCTCATAAAATTTGGCAAGAAACATGGGTTGAGAGATGGGCTCCAGGAAGTATATTTCCTGATTTAGGGCCAAAATTTATCCTCAGGTCTAACTAGTAATATAGGACCCAAATAGGTTACTAATATGGGGGTCTAAACTAAGTATGTCTGTGTTAAAACAGAATCTGATCAGAAGTTACTGACAAAGTTATCTTAACCTTATTTTTTAACAGCCATAATGTTTTGATTGTTGAGTGCCTAAAATTGGACTTACCTTTTAGAAAACTTGAGTTCCTCTTCATCATTTTCTTTCCAGAAGGATGAGTGAGTGGCACCCTTTTCTGAGTGTCTAAATAGAAGATGATGCCTTTCTACTGTCTTTATATGGAGTAAAACATTACCCATTACACAGGTTTAGACCACAGTGATTTTCCTCACAAAGCCTGTAGATAACACTCTATGTTCATTGTATTGGTGAGAAAGAGTTTGAAACAGCATGCTATTTTTTTTTTTTATTGAAGTATAATTGATTTACAATGTTGTGTTAGTTTCAGGTATACAGCAAATTGAATCAGTTATACATATATATATATCCACTCTTTTTTTTTTAAGATTATTTTCCTATGTAGGCCATTACAGAGTATTGAGTAGAGTTCCCTGTGTTATACAGTAGGTCCTTATTAGTTATCTATTTTCTATATAGTAGTGTGTATACGTCAATCCCAATCTCCCAATTTATCCCTCCTCCCCTTCCCTTGGTAACCATAAGTTTGTTTTCTACATTCATGACTCTATTTCTGTTTTGTAAATAAGTTCATTTGTACCTTTTTGTTTTTTAGATTCCACATATAAGCAAATATCATATGATATCTGTCTTTCTGTGTCTGACTTACTTCATTCAGTATGACAATCTCTAAGTCCATCCATGTTGCTGCAAATGGCATTTATTAACCAGATGTATACTGACTTTGTTTACATTTTTTGATCATTTTATCAGGACATCCATAGGTTTAATTTTATTTTTATTGGGTTTCCCTAATCATGGCCTGTACTTTAATCTCTATGCTCAGTTCTTTTATAAACTTAGGGACATATTTTCAGTTATGAACCACCTGATAAGACAATCTCAGATTTCATTCACCAGCAGTCCACAAATAGTTATTGGGCCCCTACTTTATTCAAGGAAATATCCTGCATAGTGGTTACTGAGATGAAGCATTGGCCCTCGTGGAGCTTAAAGTCCAATAGAAGACAAGACAGCAAATTAACCAACAATTAACAGACTAAATGGTGACGAGTCAGAATTGATCTCTCTCCTTTCCTGTGGGGGTCATTTACGTCAGGTTTGTGTGCTTAACTGGGTATAGGGCTCACTGTGTGTATATGAACATTATCTCATAAGTGGGATGCTGATCTTTTCATATAAAGAATGGAAACCTAGTAGCTAAAAATATTGGTGTTCTTTGATTACTTCTAATTGATAAAGTTTGTACCCAAAAAGACCTGTCACTCAAGACTATACGCTCTAAGAGCTTATGGATTTTTGTCTATGTTGTTCCTTGATATATCCAGGGCACTAGAACAATCCCTGGGATGTAACAATTGAACAATAAATATTCACTGAATGGACCATAGATCATAACACATCCTTGTACCCCATGTCTATGACCTCCCATGTCATTTTCCTATACCTTTACATTCTGAATGGGCATTCAATTTCCATTCCTCAGCACCAGTTGACTTTTCCACATTGTCAACTCTGTCCTTTCTGCCTTTTATAGTCATTTTCTGGCTCCAGCCTGAGTTTGATCTCTGTCATCATGATCTGAGTAGCTTCCCAGAGGCCTTTCTGTACCCCAGTCCCCTGCCACCTTATCTCAGTGCTCTCTTAGATGTGGTTTTATTTTTATTTCAGAAAGGTAATATCTCCTTTGCTCCTGTCTTGTAGGAAAGGCTGCCACTCTTAAGGTTCCTTGGGTATGGCTATTCCTTCTCTTTCTGAGAATGGTTGGCACACTATTTTACTCCTGCTTAAAAAATGAAAGACCCAGTCTTGGTTAACCAAAATGACATGTGAGTTTGCCATTGAGCTCCACATATTCTGTTTTATGACTTATTTTTTTCTTTTGCTGTGTACAAAATCAATCTTTTGACATTAACTATTTTCATTCTCAAAAAAATTTTTAAAAAATACTGAGCAAAAAACCCCAATGTTGAGGTCAAATGATATCAATTTAACTTGGAATAAAAGAGTAGAAAGAGGTTGCAAGGTTTCTTATGCTGTGAACTTCTCCATTTTACAGATGAGAAAACTGAGGTCCATAAAGAACAAGGTAGGTGCAGTCACACAGCTAAGGTGCAAAGGTTTAGAAAGGCAGGAGCCTACATGCCAGTTCCCTGCTCATTCCGCTACAGCATCCAGTGAGCATCATTTCTAACAAGGAGAGGATGCAGAGCCTGGAGTTCATTTCCTGCTTCCATGAGAAGTGTTCTCAGGGATCATCCCAGTTGCAAGATTAGGAGAAAGCCCTGGCTCGGTAAGTACTTCCCTTCATCTATGATCTCCCTCTGTATTTTCAGGTTCCTGAATCATATTTTAAAAAGTCACACAAAGACAAATATCATACGATATCGTTTATATGTGGAATCCAAAAAAAGAATGCAAATGAACTTATTTACAAAACATAAATAGACTCACAGACATAGAAAACAAAACTTATGGTTATCAAAGGATAAAAGGATAAATTAGGAGCTTGTGATTAACATATACACATTATTATATATAAAATAGATAAACAACAAGGACCTACTGTACAGCACAGGGAACTATACTCGATATCCTGTAGTAACCTATAATGGAAAAGAATCTAAAAAAGAATATATATAGAAAAAAATATATATATAGTATATATATAGAATATGCATATATTCCATGTGTAGTGTGTGTATATATATATATATATATATATATATATATATATATATATGAATGAGTTTGCTGTATACCTGAAATAAACACAACATTGTAAATCAACTATATTTCAATAAAAATTTTTTTAAAAAGTCACAGTCTCTGTCTTTCAGAAAGCCAAGTGTTTCTGATTTAATGGAGAATGTAGGGAGGAGGTACGTTTGGGGTGGGGGACATTTGCCAGAATAATGTGCTGGTTATGTTACCTTCTCTGAAGCTCTTCCAAGGCCGTTTGCCAATGTTCCTTTATTAGGAGTCATTTTGGGCTAAAACCCCTGCTGGCCTCACCCTTTACTGCCATAAAGAACTCGATTTCCAGGAAATTAGCCTTCGCAAACCCACGAGTGATCACACAGGGCTGAGTCCAGTCTAGTTCAAGTAGGTAAAGAACAATTCTTGTATATAAATCAATTAAGATTGATTGCAATTGATTTGAAGAAGGGATCAGATTTATTCTCCACTGGGACTTAACCCAGGGTTAGCATAGTTGTGTCAGTGAGCTTTAGTCAAAGTCCATCATTTACAAATGATGAGTTTCATTATTTGGGCTTAGGAACTACTTATTATTACTAGTCTGTGTCAAAAAAAAAAAAAAGAAAGAAGCTGATATGAAAATAGATGAAGTTTGCATTCTATTGATCAAGCGTAGTTTTCTTATTAATTTTATGCATTATTTACAGTGATAGTTAAACATATTGATCTTAGCAAAGCAGGAAGTGTTACACCAACAACTAGATTCGACTAAGAAATTGTAATAATTATCAATTAGCGGGAATTACTGCTAATAAGGTTGGGGAAAGTGCAGAAAATTTCTGATTACGAAGAACTGACGCTTTCACAGTGTTGTGTAAATTACCAGGATTTTAAAAATACATCTGCCTTATATGATATTCAAAAAGGAAAAAAAAGTGTTAGGCACATAATTACTAGATACATCCAAGCTACAAACCTTTTTGTTGTTCTTTTAATCATTTGGAAGAAGAGGAGTCATTGCTTAGAAAATTTTTGCCCTTTTCTGAGGATAACAAGTAAAATGAACTAATAGCTCAATTATTCTGTTAATGAGGCAATTCCCTCCCCACTTGCATAAACTCAATTTATTTTTCTTTCCAATATCCTCTCTTCTACCATCAATCAACTATCCTTTCAGGGGAAAAAAAGTTATACACTAAAACGGGGGTGGGCATGGGGTGAGGGCAAGATTGAGGCTGATCATACATTGTCATGTGGAAGCAGAAATGAACTTAAAATAACCCATTTTACAAATAAGAAAACTGATGCCCCCAAAGGCTTCCTGGCCAGCCTGGGACAGAGCAAAGGGAATGTCCAGTTTTCCCAGATTTGAGGTTCATGCTATTAGCTGACCCTGCAGATGTTCAGGATGAAGCTTGTTCCTTGAAGACTGTTGTTTTCCACAAATGTTTGGCTGTTTGTTGGTGGTCCCATTGTACTAATCATTAAGAGCTTTTAAGCTCACGAGGCAAGCAATAGAAGTGAAATAATTCCAGGCAAAAGCAAAGAAAAGGACTTCTTAGTTAGTGAGGGCAGCCTCATCACAGATAAATATAAGGTTTCCTTTCTGCTTTTGGGAGCACTACCCATCTGTCAAGAGTCGCCCTGATGTCTTTGAGCAGCTGTGGAAAGAAGTTCAGGGTCCGTGGGTCAGGAGCCGAGCTGATTTTTGTCCATTTCAGTTTTGACACATGACAATTTAAGTATACTGCTTTGCACCTAAGTTAGGACCCAAACAAAATGGTCCACCTGCTCATTTATCTCCTCCAGCCTTGATCTCAGTTGTCGTTTAACATTTCCTAAGTATAACCCCTGCCTAAAATAATGCTGAACACGTTTGCTCAGAATTCAGTCGCTTTTCCACATTCTCTGTTACTGTTATTGTTAACAGCACTGCCCCACCCTGCCACTTCTCTGAGCATCTTTGTTGACAAGTTCCTTGCCCCGTCATCTGGATTCTGCCTTCTCAGCATCTCCTGACTTCAACTTCCATTCTCCAAACTCTGAAGGCATTCCCTGCACACCTTCTGACTCTGGCTGGATTCCCGCAGGGTTCTCCTCTGCCTGCCTCTTCTCTCCTATCCTTCCAATCCACCTTGGGTACTGCTGCCAGAAGAATCTATTTCTTTTTTTGATGTATAAATAGTTTAATTAATTATTTTTCTGATTTAAATAACGGTTAGGGTCTGCCTATCATGAAAACTGTTCAAATTTCTTTCAATACATTACCTATCCCCATTCTCTTTCCAATAGTTATCTGCTTTGAGCTATACAATTGTCACGTCTGACTTTGCCATAAAATTTAGGTTGATACAGTGAAATGAGGCTAGGCTTTGGAGTCAAATGATCTAGAATCCCTTCCCAGCTTTGCTATTCACTTGCTCTGTAGAGACTCTGTGGTCCTAGGTCCTGACCTACTTAATTGAGCAAAACCTTATGGACTGAATGAGTGCAATTTGGAAGATTGCTTTAAAGATGGGAAGGCAAGTCTTGGAAAGATATTGAAATGATAGAAAATCCCAACTCAGATCAAGGATGGAGGCATCAAAGAGATAAATCAGGTAAGGGAGGAAACAAGAAGTTCCTTGGTCTTTTACTATAGGCTGGAGAATTTACATGCATGATCTTATTTAATCCCACCAGCAATCCTGTGAGATCGATATTGGTATCTCCACTTTACACAGGACAGAAGGATCTATTTCTGAAGCCACGTTTTTTGTTTGTTTTTCTTTCAAATCACACAGATAAATAATAGATATATTCTCACTGTAAAATGCTTAACTAGTATAGAGCAAATTAAAAGAGTTTCCCCTCACCCCCAGACAAATACAACACCCTCAAACAACCCTCCAAAATTCCAGACCATCTTCTATTCATTGAGATATATTTGTGTACACTCCACTTTCCATTTGTGTGTTTATGTGAATGGGAGCATTCATCTATTTCTGTGACCTTTTCTTTTCACCTAGCAGTGAGATGATTTCAAATCAGTTCATATGGCTGCCATACCCATAACTTTCTTTTTTCTTTTTTCTTTTTTTTTGCCATAACTTATTTTCAATGGGTCTTTGATATTCCAGAGTTTGGGGATTTAGGATACTTTTTTTTTTTCATGTATTGATAGATTTCAGGATTAGTTTTGGTGCTGTTTTTGCTATTACAAGTAATGATGCAATAAACACATACTGGTGCGTGCATAGCATTGGATAAACAGTGTGCAACTTTAAAATGTTTGAAAGTTAAATGACAAAAATTTCAACCCAAAAAGACCGTACCAATTTTAAAAAAATGCTCTGAGCAGCTTTTAGGGAAAGTGCAGGCTCTCCTCAGTTTAGGATTATTGTCAATTTTATTTTTAAGAAAAATGTTATGGTGGTTGCAATACTGTCTTATTGCTCTGATTTGCATTTCCCTGAGTAATAGTGGCTGACGGTAGTTCTCTTGTGAATTGATATCTCATTCTTCTATTAATTTGCCAATTTTTCTATTAAATTGCTTTTGAAAAATAATATTAATATTTTTGTGTATTTGTGGGAAATACATTCTCTCAAGCAGTTGTCTTTTAACTTTTTATATAGAATCTTCTGACAAATAAAAGATTTATACTTTTACATACTCAAATAGGCCAATCTTTTTTTTTTTCTTGGCTTCTAGTTCTTGGTTTTCTTTGGAAGATTTGATACACCCCAAGATTTACTCTATCTATATTCCTATGTATCTATGTCTATCTATCATTTATCTTCTATATACATATATATGCATGTATACACACACACACCCCTTTCCTATCTTCAGTAACTTTTGTAGCTATGACTAAAGATTTCAACATGCAAATTTAATATCTCCCTTCTAAATTTAAAATACATTATTGTCGTCTACCTTCTTCCTCCTGAGAATAAAGTTTAAATCCAATGGACTATTAGGCCTTTCATGACCTCCATCACTTCATTCTTCCTGCTCAGTCTGCACCTGCTTTCAAGAAGAAAGGGCTTCATTTTATATCTCAAAGAGCCAGACTCTTGTGCCCCTGGGCTTTTGCATATGCTGCCTGCAACTCTGTAGGATGCTAGGCTGCTCATTTCCTCAGTGTTCCTCTTCAATAAACAACCAGAAAGAATATCCTGGTCCTTTCTTAACAGGTGAGGGAAGGAATGAAAGGAGGAGGGGAGTGAAGGAAGAACACATGCCAAGAGTTTATGGTTTAGCAGGAAATCTTGCTAAAATCCTTATGAGTTAATGGGGGAAAAAACAGGAGCCAGAGGTACAGCAGGAGGAATGACTGGGCTGAGCTTTTCTGCACTGACCACCCATACCTTCAGAGTCCTTTATTTCCTGGGAAAGCGGTTTCTGAAATTCCCTAATTTTGTGCTGGCAGATCTTTCTAGGGGCATCTGAGGACCAAACTATAGGAAACGGAAAGAAAGTGAGTTCTTCACGGTTGGAAGTATGTGTTGGATGCCATCCCCTGCCTAAAATCCTCCCACACTGTTCGTAATCTCCAGGATACTTTCAACACTTTATTGAAGTTGCAAGTATTTTCTTCCTGACCCTCAGCATCCTGTCTCTCCTTACCTCCTAACACCCTCGGCCTGCACGGGGTACCCTGGGAAGTTACCTACTTGGATCTTTCTGCTTCAACTCCTCAATTAGAGGATCATGCTGTTCCCTCTGCAGGGAGCAATTCTTTTTTTTTTTTTTTTTTTTTTTTCCGGTACGCGGGCCTCTCCCCGTTGTGTAGCACAGGCTCTGGACGCGCAGGCTCAGCGGCCACGGCTCATGGGCCCAGCTGCTCTGCGGCCTATGGGATCTTCCCGGACCGGGGCAAGAGCCCGTGTCCCCTGCATCGGCAGGCGGACGTTCAACCACTGCACCACCAGGGAAGCCCCAGGGAGCAATTCTGAATCTACTTGTAGGTGGACAAACTTGTACTGACTGTTCAAGAGTCAGAATACATAACAACTCTCACGGAGACGTCTATGTCCTCCCTAAACCTAGCCTTCCCTCTCTCCATCAAGCCCTACTCTGGACCCTCACTTTACTCATTCTGCATCTTAAACCTAACCTTACTCCCCATCGTTAGTCCTAAACTTAACCTTATCCAATCTATCCATAAGCCTAAACCTAGGCTCACCCTGCCCACCGGAACTTTAAGCCTCACCTCATTTTTCTACCTCTAACTGTAAATCTCACCTTATTCTACTTATTTGTAACCCGAAATCTAACCCTCACCCTGCGACGTGAAAGGTGAGCAGATGTATGTGTGGATGTATGTATATATGTATGCATGTGTGTCTGGATGGTTATATAGATGTATGCATGCACGGATAACTGAATGTGTGACTGCATGGATGGATGGGTGGATAGAGGGATGAGTATTTGGATGGAGGAATGTATATGTGTGTGTGTGTGTGTGTGTGTGCGTGTGTATGTACTGATAGATATATAGATGCATGGATGGATGGATGGACAGATGGATGGATAAGTAATGGAGTGTATGCATGTTTGTGGGTGTGGGTATGGATGTATTGATGATTAATGATGACAATGATGATGAAATGACTTACTGGATTCAGGGAGACCCATAAGAAAAATGTCATGTAAGAGGCCTGTGCCAGGGCAGTGGCAGAAGAAAAGAGGATGCAAACATAAATCAAAAGATACTTTTTTTCAGAATTAGTGATATCATCGGTGAAAAGACGGAGCTGTTCATGAAAAGAAATGATGCAGTACTATGGGTCTCAGGAGCCTATGTCTCTTTGTGATTCACAGAAGCTAAAGGTATTTCTTCAGCACCTGCTGCATGCCTCACAAAGGGTGGGATACTTGGAGGACTGTGAATGCAGTGAGTGACACACTGGTGAGCTTTGGGATGATAATGCTGTGGCAAGTCCAAAGAGAATAGAGGACAGACTCTAGGATGTTGTTTTGTTACATAACTCATTTCAGTGATTCCTAGCTTTCCCTGTGCATCAGAATCACCTGGGGGGATTTTTTAAAAGCACACATACAGAATTGACAAGTTCTGATCAAGTGGTTTGAAGTGGGCCCAGGCATTGCCCAAATGGGCCCAGGCATTGCCCAAGTAAATCTAATGTGTAGTCAAGGTAGAGAACTAATTCATTAACATATTAATTAATAAAATTCAACCAGAACAACTCTGATTTATCAAATGGGTATCACAAATTTGGTGACACTCTTTGCTGGCAGAGCCAGCTAACCACATGCATCCGGACTCCATCACACATGTTTGTACCTATTGACCTCACTCAGCAGCGTGAGGTGTGAGTATCTCAGCATCTGTCTTTCCTCCCCTCACTGCTGCCATAGCCAGGCCTCAGCTGGCTGCAGAGGGCAGAAACCTGAGGCATATCAGGGAATTATCTTTTCTTGGAGACATATAAGATCTCACCCCTTTGAACAGCTATATTGTCCTCTCTGCAAGTTTTCTCTGGGCACATGATTAATAAGACCACTAAACAACAAACAAACAAGCAAACAGTGGCTTCATCCCCCAAGTCTTTGTGGCTCAGTCTCTGGGTCTCCAGAAGAAACAATCTGATTGGCTGATCTTGGGCCAGGTCTCCCTCCCTAATCTAAGCAGCTAAAGCCAGGGAGATAACATTCTGTGCTACTTGGATTCACTCTTCCCTAGAAGGCTGTGAAAGGTGTTTCTCTAAAGGAGGGCTTTTAACTGGGGAGAAAGTGACCTCTACCTCATACCATGCATGGCTCTAGGACAAGTAGAAACTCCAAGGCAACCCAGTGCTTAGCCCAGGGCCTGGTACATCATAGGTGTTCAGGAGAAATTTTTGAATGAATAAACAGAACAAGTGTAGTTAATGATGAGGAATCATTTTCTCCCGAGTTCCAGGAGCCGCAGAACTCTCTCTCAAAAATGGATTGAGAAGATTTCACAAATCTGAGTCACCCTAATTGCACACTTGGGAAAGACTCAATGGAGTTTCCCCTTGCTAAATATCCTATCTGTTTCCTTCCTAGATGAGCCATTTATGCTGCCTGATAGTTTCTAATTGGGTATATGGTGGGTTGAGTTGTGGAATTCCCCCCCATGCCCCCCCCAAAAATTATATCCACCTGGCACTTGTGAACGTAATCCTATTTAGAAATAGGGTCTTTGGAAATGTAATTAAGTTAAGAATATTGAGATGAGATTATCCTGGATTTAGGGTAGGTCCTAAATCCAATAATGGCTCTCCTTATAAGAGAAAGGCAGGGATATTTAAGACACACAGACACAGGGACAAGTCCACATGAAAACTGAAGCAAAGATTGGAGTGATGTTGTCAGAAGCCAAGAAATGCCTCAAAACACCAGGATCTGGAAGAGACAAGGAAGCATCTACCCTAGGGCCTTCAGAGGGAGTGTGGGCCTGCTTTAGTCTTCATTTCGGGCTTCTGGTCTCCAAAACTTTTAGAGAACAAATGTATTATTTTAAGCCACCCAGTTTGTGGTCATTTGTTATGGCAGCCCTAGGAAACTAATACAGATACCCAGAAGAGAGAAGCCTCATTCCTCTAAGGACAAGAAAACTATACTTTTCATCTCATTTGAGTTTCAATTTACTGATAAGGGCTTGTCCTGAATAAAGGCAGCCTAGGGTAGGGTTTTTTCTTAAATGTGTGATTCATACCTCATTACTTTAGGAGACCAAAAAGGGGCACCAATTTAGTGTTTTGCCGTGTCAGTGGCTGTGTCATGCACTGTCTCACTTATGTTTCAAAAGCATCTATTCGGGCTTCCCTGGTGGCGCAGTGGTTGAGAGTCCGCCTGCCAATGCAGGGGACACGGGTTCATGCCCTGGTCCGGGAAGATCCCACATGCCGCGGAGCGGCTGGGCCTGTGACCCATGGCCGCTGAGCCTGCGTGTCTGGAATCTGTGCTCCGCAACGGGAGAGGCCACAACAGTGAGAGGCCCATGTACCGCAAAAGAAAAAAAAAAACGCCGCGCCGCTGAGCCTGCGTGTCTGGAATCTGTGCTCCGCAACGGGAGAGGCCACAACAGTGAGAGGCCCATGTACCGCAAAAGAAAAAAAAAAAAAAGCATCTGTTCTGTTCATCTGAGATGTAAAGAAGGGGAGATAGACTCACCGTGACCTGCCCTGACTTGGAACCCCTCTCCTCAACAATACCAGATTTTACTGTTTCGTTTCCCAAGAATTACAGATCTATTAATGAAGTTCCCAAGAGCAAGCTGATTTTATATATGGTTTTGCTTAATCTGTGCCTTCCTAGTTAATCAAAATCTAGAGGATTTTAGTAGAGAAACATATCAATACATAAGATACTATTATTCTTCTCAGCGATCACCTTTTCTTCATTAAAGTATTCTGGCTGCCGCTCTTAGTAATGGATATGTATTTCTCTGTCTCTTTCATTATGGCTATGAGGAAGCAGTGTAACCACTCCAGCCCTCTAGAGCCTCATCTTCAATCAAATGATAAATGAATCTCTTGACTATCTGTCTTCATGCTTCTGTTTTCCAGCCCTGACCGTCCTCACCTCGCCTCGTCTGGTTTATCTTTTACAGGAAAGAAGCTTCTCCCTCTTTCCAGACATTATCTTTGGGGGAGAAAGAAACAAATACAATGCCACTTCAAACTTATCATCATTATTGTTGTTATTTATCGTGATACTAATTGCTCTGGTGGTTTATAGGCGTTGGGTTAGAGATCACAGGAGGAAGGCTCTCTTTTTCACACCTCGGTGCAGCAAGCAGTGATTAAAATATAACTGGGTTGATGGTGCTCTGGAACACTTTTTACTTGAGTTATTTCTCATCACCTTCCTCAGCCCCTCTCCTGCTGCTGCCCCAGTGTTTGTTACTAGTTGAGAATCAATGAGGCACAGGCTATGAGAAGAAAGTTAGGGTGAACATTTGTCATAACTAGCTGTGATGAAAACCAGTCTTGTGGTTAAGAAAGAGTGGTTTTTGTGCATATGGAGGCAAGGTAGTCATTAGACCTTTTCTACAAATATCACATCCTTCCCTTCCAAGCTTTAAAAATAACTAGAATCAAAATATGTTAATGGATGCATAGAATAAATGGAAGTCCCACAATTTCTCTTGACCAATGAGTTTGGACAGAAGTTTTGGGCAACACTTCCAGGCTGGAGTGTATGATTATCCAGGCAGATGCTTCAGAGCTTTTTATTTCTGTGATGCCTGGCAATGCCGCAGTTAGTTAAGGCTCCTTGGTCCATCCAGATTTGTAGTGATGGCAACATTACAACAGGAAGGAGTCCCAGTGGTGCAGGATGACATTTTGCTGCTTTAATTCACTGAGATATGGGGGCTGTTTGTTACTGCAGCATAATCCAGATTATCTAGTTTCCTGGTCAGAACACAGCAAAAAGAGGGAAAAAGGGATAGTTGGGACTCCACCTCTTTGTGACTAATGAATCATGGGCAAACCAATTTGTGTAGCCTCGGCATCTTTATAGCTAAAACGGAGATAGTAAGCTCAGATCCCCTGCAAACTTAAGATAAAGTAATAAATGTTAAACAACTTTAAGCAACATGCAAACTTTAAATGATATTACAATTAAGTTGCTCTTGAACCTTAGCTATCTAATGACTTTCTAAACATTCTTTTACCATGTATATTAGATTGTCGTCTCTCTCCTACCTATTCTCTTTTCAATTATAAAATATTCAATTATTTGAATTGAATATTGAAAATATTCAATTCAATTATAAAATATTTCTGATGAAATAAAAAAGATAAGTAATAACTGATAAACACAGACTGCACTGAAGTATTAATGGAAAAATTACTTTTCAGCTTTTCTTAAGAGTAATGGTTAGCAAAAGTCATTACCTTCTCCCCACCCCCCGACAGATAGAAGCTAAAGATTCAGAAAATGTTATTTTTATTTTTCACGCTTACTAATATATGTACATAATTTGAGTCAAATAGTGTATAATGCTTGTCCCCAATCCTGTGCCTTTCCAAATCCAACTCCTCACAGCCAACCACTTGCATCTCATTTACATGTTTATTTCTTCATATATTTTAAAATAATATTCTTATGATGCTTCTTTTTATTTTCCCCTTTTAAGTATTATTTATTGTCTTCCTTCTATGGAAAAAGTCATGCTGGAGGGTTTGGTACTTTTCTGTGGTGACTGGGAGCCCCTGGGAGCAGGTTAAGTCATAAGTTCAATAAAGTATCCCAAAGACAGGTCAGCTCTGTGCCAGGCAGAGGATCACCAAGTGTAACAGAGCACCAGATGGGATCCCCTTTCCAACTGGCAAGGGCCCAGCTCTGTTGGAGGATGGAGGGAAGGCGTTACAGAGCAGAGATATGATAGATAAGGGGTTCTTTCTTCTGACAGTGAGTACAGCATGAATCTGAAGAAGAAAGAAATGGTAAAGCCATCCTTGGGACATGCTTAAGCTTCTAGGCCCACCCTGCATTGTACCTTTCTCCATCTTCTTAGTAAACCAATCAACATTGGCTCCCAAGTCCACAAGAGACAGACCACTGCCGTGCTAGGTAGAGTATACAGTTTGGCTATATGGCCAAGACTGGGTCCCATCCACGTTGTCATGATAAAGAGTTTCCTCTAAGATTTGTATTTCCACTTCCTTAGTTGGCTTTGTCTTTTTTTTTTTTTTTTTTTACATTTATTTATTTATTTATTTTTGGCTGTGTTGGGTCTTCGTTTCTGTGCGAGGGCTTTCTCTAGTTGTGGCAAGTGGGGGCCACTCTTCAT